>NC_048298.1:12324293-12462508 GCF_013100865.1 Trachemys scripta elegans | reverse complement strand
TGCATCACAATGGTCCATTTCTGAAAGGAAAAGGCACAGACTTTTGGTTAGTGAAAGAGGAAACAAGTTATTTCTGGCTATTTACTGCCATTTGGGTGTTTTAAAACAGCAATTGGTGACAAAGCCCACAGAAGAGTTGTCCAGTGAGATCCTGACACAATGCTTCACCTTGACAATTAGATGCACCTTGACAATTGATGCACTCTCTAGCCAGTTCCTTATAGGGCTTTCCTTCCCCACCAGCATCACCCATCTTGCCCAAGTTGAATGTGAGCCCACCGGAGACCAGCTTTTTTCATGGTTTTACTTTCCTGGTGACTTTATTGATTTATTACTATTTTTAATTTTTACGGATGTAATAAAAACAGAACAGAAAAGTGTATCTGGCTGATTAGATAGAGCTTGGTACCCTAGGGGACATCCCATACCATACCAATGCATCCTATTGGTTTTATAGGTTATTTTAAAATCAAGCTCACATCTCCTTTGGAGCCATTCTATTTTAAAGTGTAGCCATGTAATTACAACATTACTTATTTAAATGTTACAGATGGGTAATCTTGAATATCTCTGTAAAAACAAAACAAAAGAACCCAAAAACCTAGTCAGGACCTGATGAAACAAAGCATCCCTGTTCAGCAAAACATTTAAGAACATGCTTTAGGTGTTAAGTCTCACTAAATATATTAAGATGATGAGATGTTCCCATACTATGATAATGGGTGAGGCATATAAGTATGTTAGATGAGTAGAGAGAGAACTTAAAATCAATGAAAAAGCATGGACTTAAATGGACTCACTTTTTTTTCCTGAGTATGTTTTGGAAAAATGCCCCAAACAATTAATTCATACTGGGTTGATTGAAAATAAAAATTTTCAAGCCCCCCTTCTATAAAGAGGTGACTCGCTATAAATACGTGTGCTATTACTTTTGAATCTTAAGTGAAAATGATTAAGAAAGGATGGGGAGAGGAGGGAAGGAATGGAGAAGAAATCATCTCTTTCCTTTCTTCTCCACCAAACGGTCATCTCCACCGTGCCCAAGACGCATCAAAAAGAGACTGGATCATTTCTCAAAGGCAGAGAGCAGCCTCATGCTCTGAGAGACATTGCTCTAAGGTACTTTTACAACATGGTTGTGACTTTCTGGATTGTCTTAGTCCGCAAATATCCCGGACCAACATCAGAATCAAATGGCTGAGATTTTCAAAGGCTTAACAGGTGCCCAGACCCTACTGAAAGCCAATGAAAGTCAGGTGGCTAAGGCCCTTTTGTGCCTTGAAATTTTTTTCCCCACAAACAACAGTTACTTACTGAAGTGTAAGTTGGCATTAAGTGGGAGAGGCGGGGATAATGATCTTGACTTTCCTCTGCAAAACACTTTGAGATCGGTGGCTATAGAAGCTTTTCATCCATAACTCTCAGAGCACTGTAGAGATACTATAGTGCTCCCACTCTCAGTCCACTCGATTGCACTGTCCACCCAGTTTCTTTTATATATGTTTTTTTTTAAGATCCCCAGTGTCAGAGTTAATGAGTTTGTAATCAAGTCACCACTCAATCTTTTTGATAATATAAACAGATTGAACTCTTTAAGGCTCTCACTATGAGGCATTGTCTCCAGCCCTCAAATAATTTTTAGTGGGTCTCCTGTGGACCCTCTCCAATTTTTCAACATCCATTTAAAATGGTGGGCATCAGAACCATATACAGTTATTCTAGTATCAGTCTCACCAACGCTTTATACAGAGTTAAAATCACCTCCCTAGTTCCTACTCCAACTCACTACTTCCCAACTCACTTACATCCAAGGACAGAGTGGGGAAGAAGAAAAAAATAATAATTTTGCCACATTTTAAAAATATCTATATCAGGGAGGCCAATTTTTATCTATTTATTTTATTTTATGTTATGGAATGACTGGCAGACACGGTTAGAGAAACTGAGAGACACTGTGGAAGGATCCCAAATATAGCCCAAGAGAAGCAAGTCCTTTTAAAAGCAGTATACGGTTGTGATATGTCTGATCACAGAAATATCCAGTGAGGTTCCTTCTGGGTAGTTTTCTTCTCTGTGAGTTTGTAGCACTTGGGACAATATAAAAATTCTACTTCCACTAAGACTGCTCATTGCATTCTTCTTTATGTGCAACATGAAAGCTGTTTTTAGCAGCATTAGTCAGTATGTGCACTTGTCAAATTAATGTAAATAAAAAAAAAGACTTCTAATTGGCTAAAGAAAGTCTTTCCTTCCAACAGCAAACTCTAGTTAGAACACACATGCTCTGAACTAGTCACACATGCCTTCTGACTAGCAGTTGCCAAGGCTTTGGGTGTTCTGCTTGGATGATGCACAATTCACTGCTTTTTATCAACTTGGCATCAGAGCTGCAGCTGCCTTTCCCTTTTAGCAAAGCCATCCTGGTACATTTGCAAACATGCCTCCACACTGGAAGCAAAATCAACCAGCAAAAGATCTTGAGGCTTAGACAATGATACTACTATTTCCACTTGCAATTACCATAAGTGGGGAGTTAGAAAGCAATAACTTTCATGAGACTAAAAAGGAAAATTAAAGCATATGTGTTCTTATCATAGAGATAAACAGGAACATGGATGAAAGTGGCAGCACTTACATATTCCAGGACACTATGGAATAGTATAAAATGTGAGTTTCTGAACAGGAGCGAAATATTCAAAGGAAACCAGTATGTATATTGACTTCTTTTGATACGGTCTCCCACAGTATTCTTGCCAGCAAGTTAAAGAAGTATGGGCTGGATGAATAGACAATAAGGTGGACAGAAAGCTGGCTAGATGGTTGGGCTCAATGGGTAGTGATCAGTGGCTCTACTTCTAGTTGGCAGCCAATATTAAGCAGAGTGCCCCAAGGGTCGGTCCTGGGGCTAGTTTTGTTCAATATCTTTATTAATGATCTGGAGGATGGCATGGATTGCACCCTCAGCAAGTTTGTGGATGACACTAAACTGGCAGGAGTGGTAGATATGCTGGAGGGTAGGGATAGGATACAGAGGGACCTAGACAAATTAGAGGATTGGGCCAAAAGAAATCTGATGAGGTTCAACAAGGACAAGTGCAGAGTCCTGCATTTAGGACAGAAGAATCCCATGCACTGCTACAGACTAGGGACCGAGTGACTAGGCAGCAGTTCTGCAGAAAAGGACCTAGGGGTTAAGTGGACGAGAAGCTGGATATGAGTCAACAGTGGGCCCTTGTTGCCAAGAAGGCTAACGGCATTTTGAGCTGTATAAGTAGAAGCATTGCCAGCAGATTGAGGGACGTGATCATTCCCCTCTATTCGGCATTGGTGAGGCCTCATCTGGAATACTGTGTTTAGTTTTGGGCCCCACACTACAAGAAGGATGTGGAAAAATTGGAAGGAGTCCAGTGGAGGGCAACAAAAATGATTAGGATGCTGGAGCACATGATTTATGAGGAGAGGCTGAGGGAACTGGGATTATTTAGTCTGCAGAAGAGAAGAATGAGGGGGAATTTGATAGCTGCTTTCAACTACTTGAAAGGGTGTTCCAAGGAGGATGGATCTAGACTGTTCTCAGTGGTAGCAGATGACAGAACAAGGAGTAATGGTCTCAAGTTGCAGTGGGGGAGGTTTAGGTTGGATATTAGGAAAAAAAATTCACTAGAAGGGTGGTGAAGCACTGGAATGAGTTACCTAGGGAGGTGGTGGAATCTCCTTCCTTAGAAGTTTTTAAGGCCTGGCTTAACAAAGCCCTGGCTGGGATTGGTCCTGCTTTGAGCAGGGGGTTGGACTAGATGACCTCCTGAGGTCTCTTTCAACCCTGATATTCTATATTCTATGATTCAGGGATGAATTTGGCTCAAGGCAGTTACACAGGGATAACTCTGCCCCTATGAAACTAGAAAGACAAGTATGGTTTATTGCTAAACAGTGCTTCTTAATCTTTCACCATTCAGATCCCTCCAAACTGTCCAGGATCTAGGTGAGATCCCACTCCAACAATATGGTGGTGGGGGTTGGTTGCAAGCCCCAGGTTAAGAACCCATAGTTTAGAACACAGTACTATGAACCAAGAATTATGGGTTCCATCCCCAGCTCCTCCACTCATTCATTATTGATTGTGGGCAAGTCAATTAACTTGGCCTGTTTGTAAAAAAATAAAAAGAGGGAAGGGGAACTATTTCCTCATCTCACTGGCTTAATCAATTAATGTATGAGCAAGTGCTTCAATATCATTGGGTATATGGTGTGCACTCTTTGCTCTACAAGTACTCTAAGGAGGTACAGAGAATTCTCTCTCAGATGCTTGACTGGTGGGTCATGCTCACACACTCTGAGTCAAACTGATTGTCATTTAGGGGGAGTCAGGAAGGAATTTTTCCTCAAGTCAGATTGTCAGGTACTCTACGGGGTGTGTGTGTGTGGGGTTCTGCCTCCCTCTGCAGCACAAGGCATGTGTCACTTGCTAGGTTCATCTGGGCATATCTCACCAAGTCAATTTTCTGCCATTGCCAGGACCTCTAGCACTGGTGCAATCTCGGTCTCTCTTATTGTCTGCCTGTGGCACACAATAGTTTAGCCTCCTGAGGGCTGCAATACTTTAGCCTAATCCAGATTATTGGTCTCATCATTTTTAGCTCAAACTATTTTTTGTTGGATTCAAAAATGGCCTTTTCTAAAAAAAAAAAAAGTGTTTTTTATTTACAAACCAATTTTTCCCCAGACAAAATTATTTGCTTTTCAGTTTTCATTGCTGCTTCCCCCATTGTCAAAAAATCTGAAATATTCACCAGAGCTAAGAAACAAAATAAGTCATTCCTGTTCAAAACTTGTGTAATGAAATCTAAGCATTTCCCATAAAAAAACAGCAGCATTCTTCAAGCTGTGTAATGATCTACATAATGGCTAAGAGGTGGTACTATCCTGTTGTAAAAAACACCATAGCTGGGTTTTGATAGATAGGGAAAGATCAGATGCTTTCAGTTCTGGCATTCTGACTAGCTATGTATTAGTTAACCACAACTGGTAATGACTAGTTGCTCAGCAAAACCTGGGAAACCCCTCTAATGTCAAATAAATAAATAAATGGAAAAAAACTGGCTTCTCTCTCACTAGTCTGAACTCTGTTTGAAAGGAGGAGAAAAACAAAGTGGCACAAAAGAAAAATTCAGCTCCTCTTATGTCCCCAACATAAAGCTGTATTTCAAAGTACTTTTCAAGCTGTTTGGATGCACATCGACTTTTGAGGGGAACAGAAAAGAAAAAAAGACAAGGAAAGAAACTCACCAGCTTTTAAGCCCTGAGCACTAATGAATTATTTTTCCCTGTGTTGCTTTACAAGCCTGCTCTCTCTTTTCTATACACTTTTCTTAACATGGCAAAGTATTAACTCAGCGGTAAGCTAACAGCCTCATGGAGCTATGGGAGGATGCATTTGACTTTTCTGCTGAAAAACAATATTCTTTATGAGGCAACAGATAATGCAGTGGAAATCATAATGATTCTTGGAAGACTCAATGTTTCAGGAGTGTGGGTTGTACAATGAGGCTTTTCAACTATTTTACCATCACTTCAAATGGAGTGTAGCTTAGTAGTCACCTGAAACTCCTACCCCAGCTTGATTACCTGGAGCTAAAAACCTCCCCTGGTGAATAGGGGTTTCCCCCATCTGGCAGCGTTGGAAGTTGTAAAGGGGGCACAGTAGATGGGCTTCTGCCCTGGATTCAGGGATGATGAGAGGCACTTCTGAAAATGCCATCTGGGCTCCTATGCTGCTGATCCTGGCTCCCTGGTAGTGATTAAACTGCTGGTCACAGAAGATCCTCTTGATCCCTAGAAGAGGCCCCAAGTGGCTGTGTGCCTGAGTTTCCCCATCGGGATAATGAACATTCACCTACCTACTGGGGGGTTGCAAGGCTCAATGTTTGCAAAGATGGGATATGGGGTGTCAGGCTGGTGGCATCAAAAGATGAAGGAAAACCGTTCCTTATAACTACAACTGCGGAGAAGTCTCCAGCATCAGTGGAAGTGAGACTGTATGAAAGGGAAAGAGAGGAGGCTGATGCTAAGTGAGTGGAGGGAGAGGCCTGGGAATAGAGACCATGGTCTTTGATTCCCTATTGCAATCATCACACTCACTGAGAATAAATGCAAACTGGTTAGAAAATGCCAAGCAATTGTGATGGTTGCAATCGGCACAGATGTGAATGTGCAAGGGAGAATCGGGTCCAAGATCTATGTTGGCAGTTGGAAAAAATCAAAAGAGAGGACTTTAGAACAGAGGGCAATTTTGAAATGGACCCAGAAGTGAATGTGGAGCCGGCGGCACCGTTTGTATATGGGGTGGTGGTGTGATCCTGCACTGTTTTAGATACCACATCATTGGTTCACAGTGCAAAGTACATCTCATTCCCTTCTAGAGGCTAGTCCATACAGGTGATAATAGCCTACCAGTTATGCTAATTAATGACCAATAGTGCTGGGGGTTGAGCTGCAACATTGGGGTTGAAGTTCCTGAGTTCAAACAGTCTGGTACATGTCCTTAGCATTTCACAAACCTCCCAGTGATCTGGGAGGATATCTGCTACAAGTGCGACATGCACATAGGGGTTCATTTTGTGGTGATTCGGGGAGAGTCACAATAATAGAGTTCCCCTAAACGTTGCTGAACGCTCAGCCTACTCTCCAGTGTCTTCCTCAAGGCTTCCAAACCACCACAGCAACATTCATGTTTACAGAATTTCCTTTCATCCCCTGCACTTCTTTCTCCAGCCTTGTTATAATTTCATTTATTTATACAAAAGCTGCCTGGCAGCAGCAGCAAATGCATTTGAAAGAAGGTTGTTGAAATGGGGAGGGAGAGGAGCTGAATGGGTTTAATACCATTCTGGCATCTCGTGACACCTTTCGCTGTGACACCTCTCAGGAAAGGCCACGCTTTAGCCTGTGGCAGAATGTCTCCTTAACACCCAGGCTGTGTCCTCTGTTTGAAAAACAGCTGGAGAGCGGGATGAGAAAGCAGTTGAAAGCAGGCACGGCGGAGGTGGCAGCAAGCAGATTCAATTTCTCTAAGAGTGCTCAAATGCCTAGTTATAATAGAGCTAAATATCATCTGTTGTAGTGTCCTGATGTGTGTATTGACTTGTTTCCCTTTGTGTCAAGAACTTTCATGTTGTCTTTATCAGCAGCACTTGCAGAACAGGGCAACACATTTTTGCAACTCCACCTGCAGTCTATGAGTTTGTCAAGTAACCACTACCGGAGGGCAATATTAATTGTACAGTATTGTTATTCGTTCGTCAAGCAACACTGGTGTACCGGACATTATACAAGGTACACAGCCACCACATTTATTTATTATTTGTATTATTGTAGGACCTATGAGCCCTGGTCATGGCCCAGGACTGTGCTAGGCCCTGTACAAACACAGAACAAAAAAGACAGTCCCTGCCCCAGGGAACTCACAAACTAAGACATGCCAACAGATGGATACAGGAAGACCAAACAGGGGAGTACAAGGAAACAATATGGTCAGCATGATCTCAGCACACCAGCAGCTTAGCCATTGTTAATGTTTTTGTAGGCCTCACAGCCAAGAAGAGTTTTAAGGAAGGTTTTGAAGAAGGATAGTGAGTTTATTTTGCAGACGGTGATGGGCATGATAGAAGAATCTGAATGGAAGACGTATGGCGCGATTCTCCCTTTTTTACTTATTATTCTATTGCGGTAGCATGTAGGAGCTCCAGTCCTAGCCCAGGCCCCACAGTGCTAGATGCAGTAGAAACACGGAACAAAAACATGGTCCCTGCCCCAAAGAGCGCACAATCCGATTTACAGACGTTTTACACTGACACAACTCCATGGGAGTTCAGTGGAATTACTCCCCGTTTACACTGCTGTAAGGGAGAGGAGAGTCGGGCCCAACAACAAAGACACAGGGTAAAACTTTCAAAAGCACCAAAGTCATTTAGGTTTCTATGTGAGATAGGTGCTTTTGTAAATGAGACTTTGGCTTCTAAGTAATCCATTGAGAGCATGTCTACACTTAGAGTCCGGGGTGTGATTCCCAGCTTGAGAGGATGTACTCCTGCTAGCTCTCATCAAGCGATCACGCTAAAAATAGTAGTGTAGCTGTGTTGGCATATGCTTGACATCTTGAGTATCTATGCACGTGATCTTAGAGGGTTTGTAGCCCATGCCACCACTCGCCACTACTGTGGATGTACTATTTTAGCACAAGTATGTCTACTCGAGTTTGGAATCACAGCCCTAGCTCCAAGTGTAGATGTAGCCTGAAAGTCATTGGGATTTTGGTTTCTAAATCACTTCTGTGCTTTACTCACCATTCACGCCTGGAGGGCCTTGTGATTCAAGGCCCAATGCTACAGTGAGCTCTGCTTGAGTAGATTCCAACGCTCCCATCGAGCCCCAGTGGTTGCAATTTCAATTGAATTTGTAAGCTCTCCTTGTCCAGAGTTGTGGACGTTGTACTGTAGACAGGTGCTGTCAAAACGCTCACTGCATCCCTGTACCGAGTGAAGTTTCCTACAGGAGGCCCAATCCTGCAACCCTTAGGCCATATTTAGCCTACAAAGCCTATGCCAGCATAGTTTTGTTAGCATAGCCCCCCCCCCCCCCAGTGTAGACCCTGCATATGCTGACAGGAGACGTTCCTGTGCCAGTATAGCAACACCACCTCCCTGAACAACATTAGTTAAGCTGACAGAAGCACTCTTCTGTTGGCTTAGTGGTATCTACACTGGAGTTCTGCCAGCATAGCTAGCTGCTTTGGAGGTGTGAATTTTTCATACTTCTAGCTGACATCGCTACAGAACTTTGCAGTGTAGACCAGGTTTTATTTATGTGAGTAATCGCTATTTGTGTAAGTGGGATTACTCATGTGAGCAAGGACGCCAGTGTCACCTTTGGGTGGGCTAGAGTTTACTTCACTGCCCTTCTCCTAGTGCCTAAAAACAACTCCTATAGAAAAGCAGACGCAGACCCAGAATTCACTCACTGAGGATTTTCAGCAGGGATTGCATAAAGTCAGCCTCCCCGCAACCAGGTCCAAAAAAGAACAAAATAAATTAACTTAATTCTGAAGTACCGACTTTACAAAATCTTATGATAAAGAAACATTATCATCAGCCTCACATTACTACTTTATAAGCCACATACATTATTTTCAGAGATATACATAAACCCAAATAAAGAAAACGAATTACACCTAAACATGTCAATCCTCACAGACACATAGTAAAAGAAGAAACTCAGTGTTCCCAAAAGCTTAGGTTGAGTTTATCGGAGGCTCAGTCTGATCACCAGAATGTATACAGGCTGCTGAACCAAAAGCACTGCAACAAAATCTTCCCTCCACTTGCTTTTAGCAATATGTAGCTGGCATCCATGCAGACTCTCGCTCCTCCTCTGCTGCAATCACTCACTTATAGCTAGTCAGCTAAGCAATTAACCAACCACGCCGTTAAGTACAGAGATTTAAAAACACCCCGTTGCAAGAAAAATACAAAACTGAGAACTGCAGAATATAAATGGCTCTTTCCTCATCCTCATATTTAAATAAGAGAAGAATTGGTGAATCATAAAAAGAACAGGAGTACTTGTGGCACCTTAGAGACTAACAAATTTATTAGAGTATAAGCTTTCGTGGGCTACAGCCCACTTCTTAGTGGTTGAGACGATTTAACTAAAACAGTTTGGCTAAAATCAAACAACATTCCAAGTATACAATTAAAATAATAGAAACTATTTTCCCTCCCAATTTCTCCTTTCTGTAATTAACTCTGCCAGGTCGTCCCTGTTGGCGGGTTAACAATATCACTAATCTGCCCCCAAATGCCTCAGAATTAGGGAAAACGAAGCCTACTCACTGGTTCTGGGGTTCAGCTTCTCCCAACTGCCACAGGGCACCCGGCCTCTGTAAAGAAGCTGCCCTGGTTACCTGTCTTCATGGAGCTACAGATACAGGGAACCTACTGAGCATTCCCAAAATGGCCACACCCAATTCTAGAAACTTCTGCGTGTGGTAAGCTAATTGTGCATCTGCCTGACACACCTCATTCCTTCCTGCCGCCTCCCCATAGATCTCTTAAAAAGATAGCTCCCTATTAGGCATGTCAGTTACACAAGCTCAGGTTCTTTGGCTTGTCAGCCAGTTTACTTTATTTGTAAAGCATCCTGTGATAGAAAAGGCACGAGATAGCTATAAATAATTGCCATCATGAAAGAAATCTGGGTTCTTGGTGAATGGTCCACAAAGGGTTAAATCAATTTTAAAATTAAATTTCTTCTGTGGTATCTATGTATTACCAGAAGGAGCTGATGGGTTTGGGGCTTTCTAGGTTTGGGACAGGAAGTGGTCCTTTCACAGTGACTTATGCTCCTCAAGCGTGGAAACCTATCACCAATAATGTCTTATTGTTTCCTTGTACTCCCCGCATCTGACTGTATTCATCAGATGTCTCTTATACTGCTCCTTGGGGCAAGGACTGTCCTTCTGTTCTGTGTTTGTTCAGCACCTAACAAAATGGAGTCCTGAAACAGAACTAGGGTGCCTAGGCACTATGATATGGGGGGAGGGATAGCTCAGGGGTTTGTGCATTGGCCTGCTAAACCCAGGGTTGTGAGTTTAATCGTTGTGGGGGCCATTTAGGGCTCTGGGGCCCAAAAACAAAAACAACCTCTGTCAAGGACAGTACTTGGTCCTGCTAGTGAAGGCAGGGGACTGGACTCAATGACCTTTCAAGGTCCCTTCCAGTTCTATGAGATAGGTATATCTCCATACATTATTACAAATAGTAAAAAACCAACAGCAGCAGCAAAAGATGGTCACTGTCTTCCATGGAGTCTTAGATTTTAAGCCCAGAACAGACCACGATAGCCATCTAGTCTGATTTCCTGCTTAACACAAGCCACAGAATTAGAGCTAGTAATTCCACAGATTGAACAGTGATAACTTGGCTCTTTCAGAAAGTTGTAATTTTATTCTTTCCCAAAAAAGGACGAGACTGTGTAGTTTCTCCAACATTTGAGATTTCCCTCCACCTGTCATTGTTAGATCGTATCTGCCCTTCTTTGTCTCCTCCATTCTTTTTAAAGAATCATAATTGGTACGATTATCTTTGCTATGAGAATAATTAGCCATAGCTTTTTGACATGTTAAATGGGGAATGCTGCATTTTAAGCGGCAGGCACTGAACCGCTAAACAATACCGCTTTGAATAGGAGCACATAGGTGAAAAAACAACTGCTAATTTTAGCAACTTGAACTTTATATCTTTATAGAAAGAAAAATAATACCACAATAGTTTTTGGCTGAGAAACAGAAGTAGCTCATTGGTCTCATTTTAAAATAGGGCTTTCAATATTCTCGGGGAGGAGAGATAGTTGCACAATGATTCATACATCAGCGCCTCCAGCTGATCCTTGAGCTTACCTCAAAGCCATATGTTTTCCACCTTCCTTCGATGACTGGGGAAAGCTAGCATCCTGAGCAACAAATATTTTAATAGAGCAATAGGTATAGCTTGAATGGCAAATACATAGCAGAGAATTGGGAGGAGGTTATGTTTTTAAATGTGAAAGGTTACTGCAGGTCATGTGCTCTTGTATTGAAAAGGGTGCCCCATGCTTAGCAAAATCAACTGCAGGGAGCAAATACCTGCAAAATATTCTTGATATCTGAGAGAAGCCACGTCAGACTGGTTAGTTGCAGAAAGATACTGCTCCCACTGAACTGAGCGGGAATGTTGCAGATGACTTTGACAAGACAGGTCTAAAAGTGACAGGTCTCCATCTTTAAAACCTCACAGAAATGCATCTGTAACAACTGCCATCATGGGTCGTCAGGGGGGGACTGAACTTCAGCCTTCCAATGCTATCAGCCTGAGTTTCTGCCACCTGAAGAAGCATAGGAGTAGTTCCCATAACTGCTAGCAGTAGTAGACTTCTGTGCTCTGTGGATCCAGCCAGCGAAGCAGAAGGCATAACACTGGATAATGGGTTACACTTTGTCATATGAGTGATTGGAGTTTAGGTTCCACTCTCCCAGGCCAGCAGAAGCCGGGGGCACTGTACTCAGCCCTTTCTAAAAATGAGGGTGTAGGAGTGAAAAATCATTCTCCAGTGAGCCCTCAGGCAGAAGCATGAAGCTCTAGAGAGAGTTCCCCATCTAACTCATCACTGTATCTTTAAAAGAAGTTAGAGGGAAGTGACAATAAGAAATAGGGAACAGTGATCTTACGTTTAAGACATTGGACTGGGACTCAGGAACTATGTGTTCAATTTCTGGCATTGCTACACTGTGTGTGAACTTGGGCAAGTCATTCTGTGCCTCGGTTTTCCTTCTGTAAAATGGGAATAATATTTCATTTTGCCCATCCTTTGTTTGTTGTGCCTATTTAGATTATAAACTCTTTGGTGAAGAGACTAACTCTTACTGTATATTTGTGTTTTTTACAAAGGGCCCTGATCTTAGTTGCTATCACAATCAAATAACAATCAAATCCTCAGTATTCTGGATCTCCCAGGAAAGAATAGTAAATCAGCAAGAACTCTTGATTGCTGAATCTGCTTTAGGATGTATTCTGCTAGAATATTTGGCACTTTCATATAAAGATCAATAACAATAAGAATATCAGATTTTGAATATTGCAAGATATTATCCAGGAAATAAGCTACTTTCATTTTGCTTAAATTACATAGTTAGTAAAGAACATTTTGTATGATACCTGCTTATTTTGTGCATAAAGAAATGTTTAGGTTATGCAAAGTTGTGTGCAAAATAAACTGCCTTTTAAAATTAGACATCACGGAATCAGTGCCATATCTTTAAGAAGACACTATTTTAAAATAGAGCTGAAACCTTGCCTTGTTTTTGTTTTTTTCCAGAGTGTGTGTTTAGGGTCCTCCCTTGTTGAAGCTGCTTCTCACCTTCTGTCACTATTTTGACATTTTGATACATCACCTGGGAATGCTGAAATAGTTGGTCTGACACCGGTATCACAGCTTTCCATCTTTCCATGAAAGCATCTATTACAATACTTCAACAGCTAACCCATGATCTACACACTCATGACAGACTATAATAGGTGTGCTAGCCGAAGCGAAGAGGAGAGAATTTTTTTTCCCCTCAGTTCACTGGCAGATCATCTTAACTAAAGGCTAACACAATCATGACACAGGCGCTGATACTTATGGTTTGCATAGAGTCTCTTAGAACTGAATCATCAGTCCATGCTGGATGGCAGTGCCCAACCAGCATGGTAACAAGACTGAAACTGATGGATACTTTGCAGGAAGTAAACAAAGGCTGTAAGAAATGTTATTAAGAGAGATGGGCCTGACCCACGGGCTCTGGATCCCCAGTGTGTCCAAATGTGTCATGATGGATAGGAGCAATCAGGGGTACTAAGATCCATATCTGAGTTCTCTCTCTCTCTGCCTCTGCCTCTGTCTGTCTCTGTTGTGGGGGATGTAATTCAAATGTGGGGGTTTGGCTGAGGCCCCATTGCTAATAAAACCAGATAGTACCATTTACAAAATTAACGAGACATGAGCTACACCTCACCCATATGCAGCTCCCATTGCTTTCAATGTGCTTAACCAAGGGCAGAATTTGACTATGGAGTTTGCACTGAGAACAAGACTGTCTCTTGCCTATACACCCATGAAATGGAGCAAGTCCATGTATGACATCCCCTGCATGGCTGGTTGCTGCACAGAGGAGGGGAGACAAACCTCTACAGAGCTGTTACTCCCCATCATGTGCAGGTGCATGGAAAGGAATGGGGAATTGGGTGGCGCCTTGGCTTCACTTCCAACCCCTACCCCAGAAGCACCAGCTGAGCTGAGCTGAGCTGACCCGGAAGGGGAAAAATCTCCTACTGAACTGTATTCCGCCTGGGGCAAGGTGGGAACATGGAACACTTGTGATGCTGATGTGTCTGCTCTTAAGGTAGCACAGCTACATGACACCTTTCTGAGGGCAGGTTATATCACCATCTAACCCTGGCAGTGGGTGGATTTCATAGAACCACTTCAGTGTGTAATACTGCCATATGTGAACCTACTACCATGCTCACATTTGGTGCAACATCCTGAACAGTTTTGCAGTGTTCGCTTAAATAACTCCTCAAAATGATAAGACATATTGGCAATATAATACAATATCCTACAAAGTACCATTTTACAACTCCTAAGAATTCACTTAGGCCCTGTATAAACTTAGAAAATATATGGTGCTTTAAAACATGTTAGTTGACATGGGTTAACTAACGTTTTTAAACCCCACTTAGCACCACGTGTAAACAGGGTTGAATACCTTAAGAATTGCTTAGCTAGTTGAGGGAGCAGTTTTATTCATCGTCTTTGTCGACACTAAGTGCTAAGTAATGTTTAAAATATGTTCATTAGCATGTTAGCTAACACATTTTAAGACACTATTCCTTTTCCCCGAAGGCTGCCTATAACATTTAAGTACCCTTCCAAATAGGCCATTGGCTATGTCTACACTACAGAGCCTATGCCGGTATATCCTCCAATGTAGACGCAGTGTATGATGATAGGAGTTTTCCAGCTGGTGTAGGAACACCACCTCCCTGAACTACATTACCTATGCCAACAGAAGCTCTCTTGTGTTGGCATAGCTGGGTCTATGCTGAGGGTTTTGTGGCCATAGCTGTGTTGCTGGGACTGTGTTTTTTTCACATCCCTCAGTGACATACCTGTGCCCGTATACGTTTTAAATGTAGATTGGACCACTGAGGCAAGAATATAGAAAGAAAATAAGAGGAAAGATGTTAGTAGCTGTGAAGCAAAGCTGTAGCCAGACCAGGGCTGCTCATTCAGTTGCCATGACTCACCCTTCCTGTACGATAGAGGTCTATAAAATTGACTGTTGTGGAGAAAGTAAATAAGGAAGTGTTATTTACTCCTTCTCACAACACAGGAACAAGAGGTCACCAAATGAAATTAATAGGCAGCAGGTTTAAAATGAACAATATGAAGTATTTTTTCATACAATGCACAGTCAACCTGTGGAACTCCTTGCCAGAGGATGTTGTGAAGGCAAAGACTATAACAAGGTTCAAAAAAGAATTAGATAAATTCATAGAGGATAGGTCCATCAATGACCATTAGCCAGAATGGGCAGGATGGTGTCCCTAGCCTCTGTTTGTCAGAAGCCGGGAATGAGCGACAAGGAATGGATTAATTGATGATTACCTCTTCTATTCATTCCCTCTGGGGCATCTGGCATTGGCCACTGTCAGAAGACAGGATACTGGGCGAGATGGAACTTTGGTCTGATCCAGTATGTCCCGTTCTCATGTGTCTTCCCCACACCCCGCCACTCACAGGATAATCAATGTTTGGAATTTTCAGTAGCAGGTGGTATTTATAAAATCCACAGTGAGGGGATTCAAGTGAAAAATGGAGGATTATTTGGCCACCCATTCAACTTCAATGTATAAATTCTGTGGATACTTAACTACAGTGATCCTTGCTCCAATGCCCAGGATTGCACTTATTGCCACTTTTTGGACTGAGAAATCATTTCCCTCATGTTACGATGGCAGAGCTCTTAGGCTTTCAGTTAGGATCCTGGAACATGATCAGTTTCCTGACACTTCAGAGGCAGGGCATTAGTCCCTTTCATCTCCTAATTCCACATTTTTCTGTGAATAGTGAATAGGCACTCCTAATTATAAAGGAAGAAATCAACTGTGCTCTTTTAGTTTTATTATGGTATGTTGTTTAAAACAGTGGCCAGTATTAAACAGAAATGGTTAATTCATTTCTTGCTGTGTATTTCAATAGCTACTGGCCATTAAAATCCTCCTGCTAAAAATTTCCTTTGACATATTGGCTAAAACATTTGTCAGACTGACAGATATGGATATAATCTATAGATTTCCAAGGAAGCAAACAAGGAACATGCATAAATATAGATCTCCACAGGAAGAGGCAAGTACATGACCCAATGAGTGGATACACTTTGATATACTCCTGCAAGGTTCCGATGTCTTCTTTGCCACATTTATTTGACAAAGCTTTTTAGCTTTTATAACTAATGTTCTTCAATGACTGTGAAAACCAACAGCAGCTTGGAAAAGGCACGGAAAGTGATAAACAGCATCTGTTCTACTGAGCAGACTGATGGAGTCAAACTTTTTCAAAAATGTAGAAGAATGAACTAGAAATGTACCCATTTAAAAAAAGAGTGCAAAGATAATTAATCACAGACGGCTGTTCCACTAGCACTTGTACTCCAGCGGGGAAAGATTTCATATTGACTTTTGACAAAGTTAATTATAGTAACTGATAATTGATGGATCCACTTTTCTAGTCTAATCTGGTGTCTGACTCTCCTGAGCTCATCTAGCTTAACAAAATATGTTTGCTTGATTTTGCCTGAAAACTCAGTGACACACAATAAAGATATTTGCACTCATTAAGTGTTTGGGTGGTTTTTTTTTTGTTTTGTTTTTTGAAGTCCGTTGCTCACCATGTCCTTTTGCTGTGTATACAAATGCAAAAGGATCTGAGATGAGCAACTCTCTCCAGGTTCAGATAAGCATCTCAAAACTCAGCAGATGATTGAAAACACTTGTGTTCTAAATCAGTTGGAAGGCTCACGATGAAGCTTTGCTGCATTTAAGACGCAGTGTACCAGAACCGGCCTTCAGAGAGGGTTCTGTCCTCAGCTCTACCACTTATCTGCTGTGTGGACTTAGGCATGTCACTTTACCTCTCTGTTTCAACTGCAAGCACTCTGGGGGCAAGGACTATCTCTTACTATGCCTGTGGCATAATGGAGTCCTGATCTCACTTTGGGCAGTAGTGTAATACAAACACAAACCAGCCACTGCTGCAAGATGTCCAGATCCACAGGACAATATCAGGCTGTGATGAGAACACCCATAAAATATGGATATTACTACTAATATTATGAATAATAATGGCTTATAAATCTGAACCCACACAAATAACAGAAGGTGTTTGCTATTCTGCACAGTAGAGAAGTTCTCATGTTTAAGAAACAGTCATCCTACTAGCCTCAAACTGGAGCTCTTAGAAAACACAGTTGTTTCCCCACAGAAAAAAATGTGTGGGAAAAATCCACTTTTCAAATATTTTTACTGGAAAATGTTGGGGTTTCCACAGGAATTTTAATTTAAAAATGAAAATAGTTTTTATTTTAACTGAAAATGACATTTCTAAAATGAAAAGCATTGTTTTATTGTGACTTAAAATATTGTTTCATTTTAGTTATTGGAAACTGAATAATTTCCATCCCCCTCATCCTCCTCTTTTAAAAAAAAAAAAAAACTTTAACTGTCGAAAAAAGTGTGTTTTTTGAGGTGGAAGTGAGATAACACTTTTCATGCTTTCTTCCCACAAATTGATTTTTCTTTACTTTTACAATTCTTTTTTTACTGCTTTCTAACTTTTTCCCATAGGGGAAAAAACTGAAAATGAAAAACTGTCATTTTTAAAACCTGCAACTTAATGATATTTTTTAAATTTTAAAACCTGTAACTTAATGATATTTTTAAGTCTAAATGAAATTTAAAATTAATTTTGAAATGATTTTTTTTTAAAAAATTCCAAGTGGGAAATAGATTTTTTTTAAAAATGAAAAATGTGGTTATTTTCTGATAGAATTTTTTTTTGAACATGCAATTTGTGTTATAAATAGCCCTATCTCAAACAGATGGTAAATTTGTGAAAGAAGAACTTAATATTTTCCTTTGTTTAATCTGGTCTAAGGTGACGTATAGAATGATGCTTTGAAGTTATCAGTTTATTTCATTATTGCTAAGAGACTGACGATATTAATCAAAACCTTTTTATAGGAAATAAGACATAAAGAAAATGATTGATTAAATTAGAGAAACTGCATAGAAAAGAGACCCCTTGAATGACGAGTGTGATTTTACAAGCAAGTTCTGTTGCTAGGAGACCATTACCAAATAGTGTCATTGTAACATGGGTTCTCGTTTTAAATAAAAAAAAGTTAATTAGGGAGCATGTTTAGCAGATAAAGAACACAGGTCTCGGAGTTTATATCAAACTTAATATATACATTGAAAAGCCAGTGTGAAGTTAGAGTCTTTAAGGTAAAGTCCACACAAGTGTGTCCTAAGGAATGTGCTAACATTTGATTAAAATGTACTTTTGTGATTCCAGCATGTAAGTCAAATATGAATAAATAACAGCTCTAGATACAGACTCTAAAGCCTACTTAGAGAACGATGCTGAGACAGTTGGAGAAGAGATATCTAAACTGAGTTATATTGCTGTATAATGGGCTGGTTTTCAATACAGGTTTATATACTGTGCAGGGCCGCCCAGAGGATTCAGGGGGTCTGTGAACCCCTGTGGGGCCCAGGGCCTGTGGCAAATTGCCCCACTTGTCCCCACTCTGGGCGGCCCTGATACTGTGCTCTCATTGTAGCATCACCAAAGAGCATAAAGACTTCAGACGAGATCCTCACGTGGTGGACCTTGGCATAGCTTTGGTTTCTGGCGAGCATATCCCAGGATTCTTAACACCCTTGCTAGCTTGATTCATGGTGTATTGTGGGAGGATTTTTCTGTGCATTCTGTTGCACTTGACTGGAAGAGCTGTGAGCCTGCCAACACATCCAGCCTAGTCATTTTTGGGGTCTGCATGCTCCCTGCAACTGGAGCCAGCAACAAGAATCCAGCACCAAGAGAAGAACTTTTCCTGCTCACGCTTTCAGTCTATTTTGGGAATCAGGCAAAGCATCTGTGAGACGCTGGTGGACATTTCGGTGGTGGTATTTTTCAGGCAGTTTGATTTAAATCAAGCCAATTTAAATCATGATTTAAGTCACCAAGTGGAAAGCCTCAATTTAAATCATCAATTTTAATCAACTTTTCTATTGTACTTCAGTTATTTTCTAGAGAAAGGTGCATTCTCATTGGTTGATATAACCATTAAAACATTTTGATTTACAACTAAATAGAGCCTTTTCACTAGATTTGGTACATCTTTTTGCTACCTAGGAGAGTATACTATAACTATATACATTTATTAAAAAATTATATAGCTTATTTTCATATTCTTATTAATTGTACATTTCTAATATGTTAGAAAATTATGAATGAAATATTTATTTATTAGATAATTAGCTTTTTGCTCATGATTTGTGTCACACTTCATTAGGATAGTAACTAAAATTTAATTGAACACACAACAGCATATAACATTATTTTTATTTAAACAACCTTAGTATTTTGGATACATAAGCTTTTCTCAACAAAACATGTTCAACTTTACAACTAAATGATTTATTTAAGGAACAAAAGGGATTAACAGTTGTTGGTGAATTAAAATGATTATGTCAGGTCAGCCTGGGAAATTTTCCAAATATGCCTAAGTGAAAGCTTCTGGAGCTTAAGGTCCTAGTCACCTAAGTCTCTTGAAAATGAGACAACAGTCTCCTAAGTTACTTAGACTGTCCTTCAAATTTTTCAAACTAGTAGATCTAATCCCCTCTGTGATGGGTTGGATCATAGAAACCCCCTTGGGAACTGCCAACTGATGTGCCAAGACTACTTCTGCCCCTGCTTTCCCTGCCAGTTTGGGACACCAGCACCCTGTCTTGTTGAGCCAGACATGCCAGTCTGCTCCAACACAGACCCAGGGTCTGAACCACGTGCCCCAAAGCTTCAGACTTAACTGAAAGCCACTTAAGAAGTGTTCCTGTCTTTAACACTCAGATGCCCAACTCCCAATGGGGTCCAAACCCCAAATAAATCTGTTTTACCCTGTATAAAGCTTATACAGACTAAACTCATAAATTGCTCAAGCTCTATAACACTGATAGAGAGATATGCACAGCAGTTTGCCCCCCCCCCTCAGGTATTAATATATACTCTGGGTTAATTAATAAGTAAAAAGTTATTTTATTAAATACAGAAAGTAGGATTTAAGTTGTTCCAAGTAGTAACAGACAGAACAAAGTGAATTACCAAGTAAAATAAAATAAAACACACAAATCTAAGCCTAATACAGTAATAAAACTGAATACAGATAAAATCTCACCCTCAGAAATGTTTCAATAAGTTTCTTTCATAGACTGGACGCCTTCCTAGTCTGGGCACAGTCCTTTCCCCGGTACAGCCCTTGTTCCAGCTCAGGTAGTAGCTAGAGGATTTCTCATGATGGCTCCTTCTTTTCTCTCTTCCACCCACTTATATGTCTTTTGCATAAGGTGGAAATCCTTTGTCCCTCTCTGGGTTCACACCTCCTCCTTCTCAATGGAAAAGCACCAGGTTAAAGATGGATTCCAGTTCAGGTGACATGATCACATGTCACTGTAAGACTTCATTACCCACTTGCCAGCACACACATATACAGGAAGACTTACAAGTAAAACAGAGCCATCTGTAGTCAATTGTCCTGGTTGATGGGAGCCATCAAGATTCCAAACCACCATTAATGGCCCACACTTTGCATAATTACAATAGGCCCTCAGAGTTATATTTCATATTTCTAGTTTCAAATACAAGAGTGATACATTTATACAAATAGGATGACCATACTCAGTAGATTATAAGCTTTGTAATGATACCTTACAAGAGACCTTTTGCATGAAGCATATTTCAGTAACATTATACTCAAACTCAAAAGCAACATCTCACCCCCCCCCTCAGTTAAGTCACAGACTAGAAGAAAAGCTTTCTTGCTTTTTCAACTCCCATTTAGACTCATAATTTCTTAATTTTCAATTAATTCATCTAAATGAAGAAAATATTCCTCTCTGTGCCTGAAGAAAAAAACTACTGCCGTTAAAAGCTGGTTTAGCACTTCAACAAACTCTGGTTCCAGGTGCTTAACTAATTAGACTTCAACTAGTTCAGTTGTGTGACTTTCTTTAAAACTTCACTAGCAAACATGTCCGGCTTGAATGGTTTACCTCCACTCCTGAAGTTTATTATGGTTGGCATGATTGATGGATGATTATTACATGCTCATGTCATAGCAGCATCTTCTTCATCAGTGAGGCATCTATCCTGGTGCTTTGCGTTGAGAATATTGGCATGAAAATGAGATGGAAAAAGTTCTTGATCCGTCCACTTCTTTATTACCTGCAATTTAATTTTGTTGTTGGGTATTTCTTTCTTCAACGTCTCTTGAAATTCTTTTCAAATTTCAACTGCATCAGCAATACAGCAGCAGTCTTTCTGCACTTTGGCCGAGGCTATGGAAATAGGTGTCAGTATATTCAGCATATCTTCTACATTTCTCTTTAGTCCTATGTTGACTTTTGGCTGTGATAGTTCCATCCATTTTGTCATGATTTTCTTCACATGGTCATCAGAATAGGCCAGCTCTTAAAAAATAGCTCAAAACAGTCAACCACTGAATTCCATCGTACATCTTGGGGGAGAGCTTGGACCTTCCTGCTCTCTTCTGTGAAGCTGAAGTAAAGTAGCTGTTATTGAAGAATTTTGCAATTTCAAAAACATTTACTTTATACCTGGAGTTGTACTTAAGTCTTTGGCTAAAAGATTAATCAAATGAGCATTGTATCTGTATGCTATCCCTTCATTATCTTCTTTTAGATGTCTTCTCATCTTTGCTACATTTGCAACATTGTCTGTGACAAAGCTATGCACTTGACACTTGAATTTTTGTTCAGTTTGTAATAACTTTTACTGTTATCTCTTTTAAGTATTCTGCTGTATGGGCATTTCCCAGTGTATCAGTTGTTTCTGTAAGATAGACAACTCTATCTTCTGTTGTGTCACAAGGACCTATTAGTGGATCAGTGTGTACACTGCTCCACTCATCAAGACTCAGATTAACAAATGTCCCGTCAATGTTTTCTGCACACTATTCAATCTCCTTCTCATACACTGAATCCAACAACCTTCCAGCAATGTCAGCTCTGCTGTATAGCCTTCTCATAACACTTGAATCATGTCAATGAAATGTTTGCTCTGAACAAGATGAAAGGGAGAATTTGTTGCACAAATTAACTGAGCCATCTTGTCATCTATGGCAGGGGTAGCTAAACTTACTGACCCACTGAGACACATACGACAATCTTCAGAAGTTTGAGAGACAGGGCATGCTTGCTGGGACGTGGGGCTTCAGCCATGCGGGAGGTACCTGCTGGGACTCGGGGCTTCAGCTCCACTCCTGATGAAGCCCTGAGCCTTGGCAGGTACGCCTCCTGGGGCTGAAGCCCCGAGGCCTTCCTCCTCATGGGGAAGAAGCCCCTAGCCCCACCATCCCACCACAAGGCAGAAGTCCTGAGCTTCCCTCACCCGAGACTGGTAGGCAGAGAATGGGGGTGGGGGTGGGCATGGTGGCTTTGTGACCCACACTTCAATTGTAAAGGAGCTGCATGTGGCTCGCAAGCCGTGGTTTGGGCACGCCTGATCATTAGTATCTTACTGGAATTTGCTGGGCCTGATTACAAACTCAGCTGTGGTTTTACTGGATGATTAAGTTAGGTTTTTTCTTTTTTTTTTTTTAATATTGGTGATTTGCTGTCTGATATATGTTTGGTTGCAGCATTGCTGGTGGTGCTAGCAGATGACTCTGAAACTGAGAGCACTGCAAATTATAGCTGTTCCTAACCCCTCATGTCTAAACTGGCACTGAAACAAAATGTATTACTCAGTGCACTACTTTTAAAAAAAATGATATTGTAAATAAAAGATTCCTCCAACTGCAGCTGTTTGTACCACTGTTTAAATGATATAACTTATTCAAAATACAGTATTATAGGGAAAAGCATTAATAAATTATAAAGATTATTTAAATCTATTTAAACCCCTCTCTTTAGCCAGATACCAAACAGCTTGGGGGGAAAAATTAAATTCATAAATGCCAATAGAACTTTACTTTTAAACAAGAAATCTTCACTGAGAATGTTTGATTATACTGAGCAATACAAAAAAAATCATTTCAGAAGTCCAGCAGTGACAGTAAAAATTGATTTAAACACAAACATTTTGAATTCATAAGTAAGTAATCCAACCCAAACACAGAATTATGAAAATTCGAAGGTATCATTTACTAGCATTGTAAGACATGGTGGGATGCCCATAAGAATGAATGTTTACAAACTAGTTGATCCAGCTTGTTCAGACATATCCACATCATCATCTTCAACATCATCCTCTGAGGAGCATCTTTCATAATGTTGTTTCATTCTGACAACCAGGCCTTACATCTTTTTGTTGAGTTGTTTATGTTTGGCACCTGTTCCTTTTTTACAACCTGCAGCCATGGCAGGGTTGCCCCCATCCCCTAGTGTTTCTCTTTTCTGGTTGGACGCTCTGCTTCTTTCCCCCGTTACATAACTCCGCCGTCCTACCCCCAGAGAAACAAACAAACTAGTAACAATCCAAGACTTCTACTCATGTAACCCACATGCCTTTTGCACTGCAGTATTTTATTTGTTTAGAGACAGAGAGGGGGACAGTTTAGAAATTAATGGATTTCTGTTTGTTTGTATTTCTGTCTGTGTACATATGTGAAGAGACAGAGCAAGGCCATTAACGTGAAGTGTCCAGAACCATCCAGAAGCAAGGGTTGGTAGTTATTGGGCTGATTAGTATTTTTCCATGAGCTGGAGCGTAAGTTTCCATGGTGGGTGGAGTCATAAATATTCATAATTTGAGAACTGAGCCAATCAGAGCTCAGGTAGGGAGAAACTATAAAAGGGGATTTGAGATCACCCAGGTTAGCTCAGTGGATGATCCTGATGAGCTCCTTGATGGTGTCTTCTGGAATCAGAGGCTAGGGCCCAACACCTGTGATGACTTTGCCAGTCTCTTGCACCTAGTTGCAGTCTCCCAGTCCACAGGATCAAGCCCGTAATATAGTACATGACCATTTGTGCCATATTTACAAAGCTTGACCTCAAAAGTTAAAAGTTTCCCTCCCTGATTTATTCTTTATATAGAAGAGCAACCTTTAACTCAAAGTTTGCTAGAGGCTCAGTCATGGATTCAGCATAGTTATTTTTATTTATATTTTTAAATGTTTAAAGAGATTTTAATAAATATTTTGTATTAAATTCAGCTTTCATTTCAAACAAGTTTTATTTTTAAAAAGAAAATGTAGTATAATTTACATAACAAAATAAAAAAAATCCCTTTTTTTTAAAAGATCATCGATTCTTATCCCTCCTAGTTTTGTTGTTGTTGAAGGGATCAGAGGGGAGCACAGATATGGCTTTCAGGACCCAGCTGATGTTTTTCATGCCTGTTGCCATAACTGCAGATTCCCAATATGTAGAAGCACCAGGAGCACAGACTGGTGGGATCACATAATCGTGATGACCTGGGATGATCAGCTGTGGCTCCAGAACTTCCACTTGAAGGTGCAGATATTCCTGGCACTGTGTGAAGAGCTTGATCCCATCCTCTAGCATCAGAACACACGCAGCTGCCAGCCCAGAAGCAAGTTCCTGTAGCCATCTCGAAGCTGGCTACCCCAGATTGCTATGGGCCCCTGGCTGACCAGCTTAGTGTTAACAAGTCAGCTGTGGGGGTTCTGGTGATGGAGGTTTATGAGGCAATCAGGACTCTAGTTTACTCAAAGGTGATTAGCATAAAAAATGCCCCTGAAATACTTGCTGGCTTTGAGAAGGCTCCTCAAACCGTGCTGGAGGCTATCGATGGGACTCATGTGTCCCTAATTTGCCCTTTGCGTGGAGCACATGGAATCATACTCTCTGATGTAAATATTCTCATCCCTATGCAGGGCCATGGCTGACCACAGAGGAAGGTTCATGGAACCCCTGCCCCAGTATGGACGTAATGTCAAGATGTGCAATGTCAGTGTTTTCCAGATATTGGTACTTGACTTTCATGGACAAGCTGAGTCATTATTCCCTCCAAATGACATTTTTTTAAAAATGAAGTCCCCGCTGTTATTCTAGGGGACCTGGCATACTATCCCCCCTCTGCCTGGGCTGATGAAACTATACCCTGATCTCAGAGGTCCTGTCAAAAGAAGCTTCAACTACACACCATAGCTGTAGGATGGTTTTGGGATATGTGTTTGGCAGATTGAGATCCTGATGGCACGGCCTTCAGTACTGTTGGGATGCCAATGCTGTCAGTGCAGTCCACATTACTGTGGCCTGCTGTGCACTGGACAATGTCTACAATGCCAAAGGTGAGCCATTTTGCCAGGAGTGGACTCAAGGCACGGCTGGATTACTGGATCAGTACATGAAACTAGAAAGTGCACCTATCATTACTGGGGCAGGATCCACATGTGCAACAGAAATCAAGGCTATTTAGTACATCCACATAATTAGTTTGCATGGTGACACAGATGAGTGGAAATGACAAAGCGCAGTTAGCCCAGGAGTAAATTGTGCCATACTCATCCCACAGTTTCTGGGACCTCAGTACCCCTGAAAGATTATTTTTAAAGAAATTTTGTTATGCATTTTATAAAAAACTGCTCATGTACCTCAACCGACATTCTACGGGTTACTGTGACCAAGTTCCATTTTATATAGGTAATAAATGTAATAAAACCCACTTATAAAACCTGGTTTGCACATTGAACACTTTATTTTCAGTATGCATGTAAACAATGTAAAAATCTGATCGGTAGGGCCAGCTGCCATCAAAACATAAAAAAAGTAAACAAAAACTGTGTCTATTCAGAAATCAAACCAACAAAAGTGCAAAAATTGTCAAACTATATACATTTCCACCTTAGCAGCTTCACTGTTTCTGGAACTCTGTCCCCACCCTTCCCTCCCTCCCCCCGGTCCTACTTGGGCTTTCTGAGTTGTTTAGCATGCAGAAGCCATGGTTGAACAGACTTGGAGGAATGACTAGGGTACATTTAATTGTTCTATGTAGTGCTCATTGCTTGAATCATGAACAAACCAACCCCAGAATAGTCCAAAGGCTGCAGGACATAGTAAGAGGGAACTCAGTGCATAGAGCTGGAGTTGGGTCTAGGTGTGCATGTGGAGCTGGGGCTGATGGTGGGAGTTGCAGCCTGGTGACCATCAGAGGGAGCATTCTCTTCAAAAACTCCTTCCAGTGCACTCTGTCTTCTTCCGTCATGGCTCCAAGGCCTGTACTGCCAATCTCGCCTTGCATAGGGCAGCCTCTCTCTCTTTTTCTAGCCCCCCTGTCTTCTTTCTCTCTCTGATAACCAAGCTATTCATCAGCTCTGGGCAATTTGTCCAGCATGATTTCATCCTTCTCTCTCTTCCTTCTTGTATGTTGGTTGAAAGTCCCTCTCTCAGGCTCCTAGTTCCTCGTCTCTGCCCAGCAGAGGTGGAAAAGCCTGCCTTAGAAAAATGAAAGAACACATTATTGTCTGACCAAGAAAAAAATGCTATCATTTTTCAGGGGCTGTGTCACTTCAAGGTCAAAGAATGATACTTTTTTATCATTTGATTTGATTTTATTCCCACAAAGTTCACTGCCCTGTTCAGAAGCTCCTGCAAGCTACACATCCAGCCAATACACATCATAGTGAGATGCACATACCAAGAATCAATTAAAATCATTAATAAATCCCCACAATTTTTTCCCCAGAGAGGGGAAGTCCTATGAAGGACCCTGTTACTAGCTATGTTTTTTATAATCTTTTCAGGCAAAGCAATTCTGGATGACATTGTTTTGTGGTGTCTGAGTAGAAGTGTGAACAGGCTGGAAGTGTGAACTTCTACTCCAGGCCAGAGCGGGAGAGCCATCCATCAATGCTAAGGAGATTTTTCAGCCTTTGATTACTGAGCAACATTTACCAACGGAGGGGCTCATGATCTACAGAGGTGGCCCTGTCCCCAGATTTTGACCCATTGTCTGGAGTTCCTATTCCATGAGAAGTTTGCATGCATCACCACCCAGTGAGATGGGTGAAAAAATTGTGGCATAAATCAAGATAATGATTAGAAGAGAGAGAGAGAGTAATTACAGCTTCCTTACAAGCATCCTGCATTCCTACACAGACACAACTGGCAACCCAGGACTACATACAGCCTCTGCTACTATTTGGAATCATAATACAGGCAGCAATGGAACTAAATACATCCTCCGTTATGATTTGGGCTGACAATACAGGCCACCTGGAACATTTCAGCTATGCCAGTTGGTTGGACCAGCCTGTCTGGTTTATAGGCTGTGCTGTACTTGCAGGAAAGGGAATGTAAGGTCCATAAGCCTAATACCCCAACCCATTTTTCTAACAATATGCATGTATCTAGTAAAAATTTCATGCTAACTGCTTACCCCTACCCCTACCCCATTTCTTGGTATACATTTTGAATCCCATATAGTGCTGGAGGGAAGGGAGGGCTAAGGAAATGGCATGGTTTCTGCCTGCATCGGAGGCCACTACAACAAAAAATTTAATTGCTCATAACCCGGAAATCCCTCCCATTCTTACTATTAATAACAAATAAAAAATACAGCCTCCAAAACAAACCAGGCTCCAGTGCTGGTGCAGTTTCTGCTGTTGGCTGCTCTACTGGGCTATCCCCAAACAGGTCCTCCAAATATGGACTCAGGACGTGCTGTAGCTGCTCCAGCAGCCTACCCTGATCCAGGACCAGCATCAGCACCAGAGTTACGTTCAGAATTTGATCCAGCAGCGGCCGGCTCTCCTCCAGTGGTGCTTCTGATCCCAGGGTTATAAGCATGTCAGGCCTATTCAACAGATTGCCAGAACAGTGCAAAGGGGTGTGACAGAATCTTTGCAAAGATCACACAGCCACAGAAGTAAAAAGGGGCAACCCCATGAAAGTATAATGAATCAGCCTTTCGCAGCTAAGTAAGGATATCTTGTCCTCTGAGCCTTGACTTTCCTTGCCAGATGCCTCTTTCCCTGAGTTATCTCCTGAAGTACAATCTCAGTGTGGTCAGCTGTAGCTCTCCCTGATACTATCCCCATCCACATCCCCCCAGGAACACTGGAAAGATTGTTTATTATTTGTGCTGCTGTATCACCTAGAACCCCAAACTGAGGCCAAGGCCCACTTTTGTCCTCAAAGCTTACCGTTTTAACAGATGAGATAGCCAAAGGGCGGAAGAAAAGCACTCATAACTGAGTAAGTCCACATCACAGGAGCCTCATCAGATTGCAAGTCCCTTCAGTAAGCCCAGGTGGCAGCAATGGCCTGTGACGGGGTGCAACACTCACTGCTGGTCTGGCACCTCCTCCTGGTCACTCTGAGGATTAGCTCTTGAGGTCGACGCCCCCGTCTGGGGTTTGCACACCATCGCTCTGTCTCTCTCACTGGTCTGCAGCTCCTCTCTTGTCCTGGAAACTGCAGCATCCTCTTCAAGACACTCCCTTCAGCTGGGTCACTCAGTATTCCTCCTTTCCAGGGTAGCAAAGTCCCTTCTCCCTAACAGTTCTAGGCAGTCTTTCCTTCCACTGCCTTGGTGTCACTACCTCAGTGGCTGTTAGGGGAACCCAGGCCTACCCTGTACTCCGAGTACTAGTCTAGGGAGCTCTGATCAGCAGTTTTGGGTTTTCCTCTCTTAGCCCTCACTATTTCTTCCCTGGATTGCTTCCTACCACACCTGGTTCCCCTTCTCACTCTGGGTATACCAGCTCCCTCTTCCCAGAGAGTGACTGCTGCCTGCCGTCCTGCAACCTTTCCCAGCAGCCACCATCTGTTGCCAGCTACTTGGCTTTATATAGACCTTGCCTGTTCCTGAACAGCTGAACCTGCTTCCAATTAGTTCCCTGGATCTATATGCCCCGACCATCTGGAAACAAACGAGTACTGAGTGCAGCTGTGTTATGCTACACAGAGAGTTATGCTTTAAGAGTAGCACTGGCTACCGATAGGTTTCTAGGTCGAATTCAAGGTATTGGTTTTAATCAATAAAGTCCCCACAAAAAAATCACATCCTATAAACCTATGCAAGGTGAAAAGGGCTAGAGGGCTCTTTAAGGTAGCAGGCAAAGACGTAACAAGTGACAGTGGCTGGAAGATGAAATCAGACAATTTCAAACTGAAAATAAGATGCACATGTTTACTAATAAGGAAGGTAACTAACCACTGGAACAGATTACAATGGGATGTGGTGGCTTCTCCATCACTTGGAGGTTTTAAATTGAGACCTAATGTCCTTTTAAAAGACATGCTATAGCTCAGCCATGGAGTATTGTGTTCAGTGCAGGAATAACTGGGTGAAATTCTACCATGTGTGCTATGCAGGATAAGAGAATAGATGGCCACAATTCCTTAAAATCCATAAATCACCCTCTGAAATGAACTATGAGAACTGAAGAATAATGGAACATTAATCATGTAGGCGTGCCCATTTCCCATTAGGACAGAATTCATCATTGTGCACAGGGCCATTCACTCCTATATTGAGGCCTTAAGTGAGGCATAGACCTCACACTCATGGATGAATTACACAATATTCTGCCATTTTATTTTCAGACACTTTCAATATTTCCACGGTTACACACTCGTTTCAGTGACAAAAACGTGAATTGCAATTTGTAAATGTCTTCAGATAAAATTACTTTGCACTTCACTCCTGATGTCAACCCCCACCTCCTTCTGAATATAAAATAAACTGTTCTTGGCAGGCAAATCTCAACAGGAAGATTTTGTAAAAGAATTCCCAAATGTATAACATGGAAAACCACCATTTGCCTTTTTTAAATTCAAAAGCCTTTTGTCAAAGATAGCTCAGTCCTAGTCCAAAATCCAAGCATACCGTAGGGCTTTAGAGAAAGCTCTCCTACTCTTGAAAATCTGCATAAAAATTAATCGTGCAAACTAATGGAAGTTTGCAATATTTGTAACAAAGAATTCTGTCAAAAAAACACAGTTGGAAATAACATGCTGTTTGCTGTGTAATTGTTACTATTCACTAAAGCAGAAAAAGCAAATGCAGAGAGCTAAAGAACTGACAGCCTAGTCATTTAAAACTACAGGTTGTCTCCTGGATGACAATAGTTTTCGAAGTACAGCTCAACCCATGCCGAGAAGTTGCATGCTGGAGGTACAGGATAATATTTTAACACTTTAGTTGAACAAATCTTTCTCTTTTTTTTTTGCAGTAAGCACATAAGGAAATATTATTTGGAAAATCTGTGCATAAATTGTGTGCAATAAATGATTTGGATTACTGTTAGTTTATGCACAGATAGCTGAATTCTGGCCTAATGAAGGAGGTTTATTTTAAATGTTCATGTTGAAGAATGAAGAACTGCAATTATGCTACAGGCATTTTAAGCTAGATTCTTGAATTTATAATGTAGGGAGAATAAAAGGTGTTTTATGAAATAGATGTGCACACACACGTGAATAAAAATTTGCAAGATACAAGTATTTGCAAAGTGTAAGAAAGAAGAAATGTAATCTAGAGATAAAGGCATTGGTCAGGAATTTAGGAGACTTGGGTTTAATTCCTGATTTTGCCACTTTCTCTATACCTTGGGTACATCACTTAATATTTCTGGGCCTCAGTCCCCCAACTGTAAAATGGAGATAATGTTCTGAACTGTCTACTTGTTACTTTCGGGGCAGGGACTGTCTCTCACTATGTCTTTGTACAGCACCTAGCACAATGGGGCCCCAATCTCAGCTGGGGACTTTAGGTGTTTCCTTATATGAATACCAAACATGCATGTACTTCATCTAAATGTAGCCAGTCTCTATTTTCCATTTCCTAATCCTAAAAGTAACAATACTTTGTAAAACAAAATGCTCTCTACTGAAACTTTAGATTTCCTCTAGCTTTTTTCTGGCACAAATAGGATCTAATCCTTCAGTTGCCAGCAAATCCTCTCATCTGATTAGGGACCACATGACCTAAAATCATTTGGCACTTGACCTAGTTGGTCAGTACGGATGGAGTAAAAAAAACCTTGTCATTGTGATCACCTAAAATAAAGAAAATACAGGGAGAAAGTGTCTGTGAAGCAGCGCAAAGAGGCAATCTAAAGGGTTTAATAATATCTATATACAGTAGACTGGGGCTTTAAACTTAAAGGAAATTTTGTCTCATGGGTTGTAATGAAGAAACACTTGATTGAATAGGGGATTTTTCTTATTTTATATTAAAGTACATGGACCAAAATATTGTAGCCCCGGGTACGCTTTTTTCAAGCCTCTTTAACATACACTGCTTTCACGATGCCCACAAGAACAGAGTCGATAATTATTCTTTTTAACAGCACTTTGTACTGAATCAAGATGAGCACATGTTTATAGAGTCATAGATTCTAAGGCCAGAAGGGAACATTATGATCATCTAGGTTGACTTCCTCTATAGCAGAGGCCATAGAACTTCCCCAAAATTGTCTGTGATGGAAAATCCACTGTGACCCTTGTTAAATTTGTTTTTTTTAAGTTTAAGGTTAATTACTATCACAGTTAAAAACGTACGCCTTCTTCCCAGTCTGAATTTGTCTAGCTTCAACTTCCAGCCATTGGATCATATTATACCTTTCTCTGCTAGACTGAAGAGCCCATTATTAAATATTTGTTCCTCATGTTGATACTTACAGTCTATAATTAAATCACCCTTTAACCGTCTCTTTGTTAAGTTAAATAGACTCAAAGAGCTCAATCTATCACTATAAGGCATGCTTTCTAATCCTTTAATCATTCTCATAGCTCTTCTCTGAACCCTGTCCAATTTATCAACATTCTTCTTGAATTGTGAACACCAGAACTGCACCAAGTATTCCAGCAGTGGTCACACCAATGTCAAGTACAGAAGTAAAATAACCTCTCTACTTCAACTTGATAGTCCCCTGTTTATGTGTCGCAGGATCACATTAGCTCTTTCTGCCACAGCATCACACTGGGAGCTCATATTCAGCTGATTATCCACCACAACCCCCAAATCTTTTTCAGAGTCACTGCTTCCCAGGATAGAGTCTCCTATCCTGTAGGTAGGGCCCATGTTCTTCGTTCCTAGGTGTATACATTTACATTTAACCATATTAAAACTCATATTGTTTGCTGGCACCCAGTTTACCAAGCAATCCAGATTACTCTGTTTCAGTGACCTGTTATTTTCATTATTTACCACTCCCTCAATTTTTGTGTCATCTGCAAACTTGATCAGTGACGATTTTCTTCCAGGTCATTGATAAAGGTGTTAAACAGCATGGAGCCAAGAACTGATCCCTGAGGGACTCCACTGGAAACAGACCTGTTCGAAGTAGCCATGTAATCTTCTTGTTGAGCCCATGCCTTTTCTATTCTCCCCTCCCACCCGACTTACTTATTATATTAATGTAACCCTTCTGCCTATTGGAACTGGCAGCAACAAGGGCTGGGTTCAATATCTAGGGGTTCCTGTTCAACAACACAACACAAAATCAGCTCGAGCCCACACAGAGTAACCTGAGACAATTGCATACCACCCACTGGGTGCCTCTGAGAGGCAATACTTCTCCACTCGCAAGCACAGAGTCTGAGTGGAGAAAAGACACTTTTAATAAAAGGAGGAAAGTCACCCAACATTAATTTGGGAAAACACCACAAGCAGGATTCATAAACATAAAACCATGAGCAAAAGCCCCACCCCAGAATACATTGGGCAGTGTCCTTTTGCTTCAGTCCAACAACCAAAAGGTCTTTTATTGTGCCCCTCCCTTCTCCACACCCCACTCAGGTGTTGTCCTTGGACAGTGTAGGCCCAGAGTTCAGAGGTGTATCTGCAGAGTTCACCTCCCACCCTGGGTGGAGGGGGGATAAGAAGGCACCTTTCTTGCTCCACTGTCCAGGCACTTGCTGACTACTCCTCTCAACCGGCCGCCCTCTCCTCTCCACCGGCCACCCCTCTTCACTGGGATGTCTTCAGATTGCACCACTTAACAAAGCTTGCAGTAATTTCAGCTGGTAATGGGGGAGCCTCACTGATAGTACACACTGGGCAACATCAGAGACACTGTCCCAAAGCAGGGGTAATGCTTAGACCTGGTTATCAGTGATTTCAGCTCCAAGGTGTATAACAAGACTCAATTGAGTCTTAATCAGCTCTGTTACTACACAGTGGAGAAAGGAAGAATTAAATAGTGTCTAGGGCCCTTAGGCCAGGCCAGCCCACCAGGTACAAATGCTTACCTCCATCCTCTCTCTCAACTCTCTGATCTTTGGAACCCAAGACCCCTGCCTAGCAAGTGCCATTGAGTTGAGGGTGAGTCCCTCAGTCAGTGTATGATACCAAGCACAGTTCTGCTGCCCTTGATTCACACAACAAGGATAACAACCCTTTATTACTCCTACCCCAATAACAAGGAGACTGGGTATCCAACACCAGCCAAAAGTGATCATTTGGGCAAGCAATCACATCATGCTGAGCACCTAGGCAGTGTGGGTGTGCTTATGCAAATGAGATCAGCTCCTGAAATCCTCTTCCACAGCACATCAGTATATGTCAGGGGAGAGCTCATTCAGACCCTGCTTACATCAGAAAACTAGATCATAAATTCTTCTTGATGTGGCCATATCTCACTGAATTGTACAGGAAGTGTCTGATCCTGGACCATTGAAACCAATAAGAACTTTAGCATTGACATCAGTGGCAACAGGATTGAATTCTACAGCTCCTACCACACATTTGGTGACTATAAAATTAAGTAATTAATAATAATAATGTAGGGTAATAGTTTTCTCATAATAAGCCTTATATATGATGTGAGATATTTCAAAAATTACACAGGTGGAATCCTGTACCCATTGAAATCAATGAGAATTTTGCTATTGACTTTAAGGGGACTAGGATTTCACATCATATGTATTTTTTCACACATTTAACTTATGTGCATGCAAATGTTATATATGTCTGTGCATTCAGATTAGGGCTTGGGCATGTGCCCACCAGGCATGTACAAAGGGGTACTAGTGCTTTTGCAAATCTGGTGTTACACATAGATACAAATACAGATGATAATGGCAGTAGTTATAATAACACTGTGCTACACGGATAATACAAGCTGGGCTCTGTTTGCCACTAAACTCTCAATGCACAAATATTTCTGTTTCAAAAGGATTTTTATGGACTGTTAGTGACATACGGGATCTCATTATGACCAGACAATCACTGTATAACATTTTTTTTCTGTGATGCATCAGCTCTTAAATCAAAGTCAAAGTGATTGACATGGTTTCACTTACTGCAAGTGATCATACTTCTAGACAATTAATTTGGAAACTAAGATTTGTATCTGTTATTAAAGAAAAGACATTTGTTCCATGTTTTATTCTATATATTTCCTTGCCTTCAGCTAGTAATCCTTCTTTGAAATACCATGGAAACAAGCAAATATGCCTCATTAAACTTTCCTTGTGGGGAAGAAAAAAAATCCAGAGAATTTTAAATCGTAGAGTAGGAAGGAATAAAATAGAAAGGGTGATTAGATTGCTCTTGTTAATTCTTCTAGGTAAAGTAGGGTAATTTACTGGAAATAAAATCTTATCTTCTCATTTCCTTCTCTTCAGTTAGACTACATTTTTAAGCTATATACTATATATCTGTCTAAGTTCTATAACAATGCCCATCACTGTGGTATGAAAGTCACAGCTTACTTCAAGCAGTCCTTGAAAATATCTAAAATAGAATAATAGAATAATAGAATATTAGGGTTGGAAGAGACCTCAGGAGGTCATCTAGTCCAATCCCCTGCTCAAAGCAGGATCAACACCAACTAATTAATAACTTTTTTTCAGTGATATTATAATTGTCTAAGAGTTCAGTATTTGTTTAGATTTCTCATAAATATTGCATTTAATAATACCAGCCTGGTATCAATTCACATTTATACACAGAACTTTATACACACGTGTTTTGTGGGTACTTCGTTGCTATAGGTAAAATAATCATGGGCCAGAGCCTAAATTGGTGTAAATTGGCAAAGCTTCATTGACTCCAGTGGAGCTATGTTGATTTACACCAGCTGAGGATGTAGATCGTGAAAACGTATCAAGGGAACGTTGGTAACTAGACTCTTCATTAAAGGTCTTTAAGGTGGCTTTGTAGTTACAAGCAATTTCAGCTTTTGGTAATGCATCCAGCTATGCCTGATCTTAATACATTGGTTGTTAAAGATTCACACATCACAGTTAGTTAGAAACCATTTTCTATATTTACATCCTTAACTAAGGCAACATCTGTAAGGGACATGTCTGGAAACTGAGCTCCAATCTTTCAACCAGCTGCATAATCTTAAAGATAAACTCTGTAGTGAAAGGGAATATTGATTTGATTGAGTTAGTGTTTTGTACCCTGAAATCCACTTTCTCAAATAGAAGGATCAATAAATGTCTTTCTTAAATCACTCTGTGTTGTAATTCATTGCCCTAGCGCTGCCAGGGAAAAGCTTCTCATAGCTTTGTTATGAGGAGCCAACCCTGAGCCAAGGAGGGAAACTATCCCAGGCATCCTTGGGGTACGGGAAGCTCCTAGAGAAGCAAAATCTATACAAGGATAGCAACCACAGCAGTTGAGTGTTCACTTCCTCAGAAAAAAGTGCGTAAGTTAGAGGGAACAAACAGATTCTGTCTACCACTACTTGAACCCCTGAGCCTGGACCATTTATGATTACATGGCTGGGGAGCACAGGCACTGCGCATGGCTGGTGCCACCAATGGCACTACCCCCCTCAGAAGTGCAGAGAAGGGTGATCAGAACTGGTTGGGCTTAGTGGCGAGTGCATACTTTGTCTATGGCTTCCCTCACATCAGGATGTTAATATTAATAACTTAATAGGACCATAAGCTGGAAATCCCTACCACAAATATATTAATAAAAACAAACATGGTAGCAGAAACTTACCAGGGTCCACCTCTGGTGCTGGTTCTGTTGTCAGATCTGCAGTGTTTTGCTCTTCAGGGACAGCCCTGAAAAGGTCCTCTGAGTACATGAGACATGAGTTCAAGCCAAAATCTAGACCCAAGTTATACCAACTGCAGTACTAATCTGACCTAACTCTCAATGGAATACAGAGGGAAAAGATGGAGAGAAAAAAAGCAGACTCTGCTTATCCTTAAAGAGAAAAGATATTTTTTTAGAAATAGGATACTTGATAGCATAGAGCTACTAGCACAACCCAGTACCAAAAAAGTGATCACTCATAAGCAAAAGAAATAAGTAAAAAAAAAAAAATCATACTTTGAAAATCATTCTGTTCAATGGGTTTAGCTGTGCTTCACCGATGAAGCTAAACTATTAATGGGGTAAAAGATAATAATTGACCAATATTTGCAGTCAGGCCATAGCTTTTCTGCAGCCAGAAAATCAGAGATGGCAGTCTCTGGTAGCAGACTGCCTACAATCAGATCCTCAGTGGGTGTAGACCAGTATAGCTCTGTTGATTTCAGTGGAGCCAATCCTATTTATAATCGTTAAATATTTGGCCCAAATAGAGTATCTTAACTCAAAGATTATCCAATTACTACAATTATATTCTGATAGAGGAAAACATACAAAACTCTGGCCACAGTCCAGCTTTGTACCTAGAGATCAGGTCAACATTTACCAAAATCTTATTCTCATCATTGTGTTCTCTATAAAGTGAAAGTGTTAATCATAGATTTTAAAACTAGAAGGTACTATTGTGATCAAGTCTGACTTGCATACAGTAATTCCTGCATCAAGCCCAAAACACTTGTGGCTGAACGACAGCATATCTTTTGGACAGACATCCATCTTGATATAAGTATTTCAAGTGATGGAGAATCCACCACATTTTTGTAATCTGTTCTGATGGTTGTTATGCATTTGTCCACTTGATTAAAGAAGTTTCTACTATCAGAAGTCATCACCCTACTTAGGTATTTCTAGACTATGATCAAGTCACCTCATAACCATCCCTTCGATAAGCCAAAGGGATGTTTATTTCAGTAAATAAAGACTCCATATTTTCCTTTAACATACAAATTGAGCCCTTAATCCAGATAATTTGTAGGGTTGCTGCTATGGTGGCCACTATAAAAATTGCAATCTGGACTGATTCTGAATATTTAGGGCACATTTTTCATCTTCCCTTGACAGCTTGTGAAATGAATTTCAGAAAAGAAAAATCCAACAAGTACTGCTAAGTTTATATTAGCCGCAGGTAGTAAAACCATGATCTGATAGACGAATGGCCTGGTAAAAACTTAGATGTCCCTAAAAATGTATGTTGTTGGAAAAGGACAAAATTTAGTTGGTACTGTCAAAATAAGGATTTTTTTTTCCTCCCAAAGGAATATGTTGGGAATTTTACATGGCTACATATAATAATCCAAAATCAATTGTCCAATATTAAGAGAGAGACCAACATAATTGTACAGTGAGATACTAAGACTAGCTGCGATGTCATCAACATTTATAAAAGAATCTAAAACTGGGCAAATTAATTCGCTACTTTGGTACTTCAGCTATACTGTACTATAGGTCTGTTAAAGTCAATGGAGACATAAAACTGGAGTAATTCAGTGGTGAATGAAGCCCAGTAGATGTAAGACAAAGAAAAGACCCAGAAGGAAAAAAGAACAGGGACAGTCAACAGGGACTTCTCCTCCATGTTTTATGTTCATAACAGGAAAGTAAAGTATCTGATATCATCAGAAAGTAAACAGAGGAACCTCCCCAGATTGAGTTGCAACCCCAGCCCTAGAACCCTTTGGTGATGATTCTTATCTTCCTCTCTCTCCCCCTATAGATTCTTCTGTGACCCCCCATGCAATAAAACGGGAAAGCAGAAATGGAGTTAACCCGTTGTTCATCACGGATTAAGTAGAACCCTTGCCCTTGGCATTAAAGAACAACCAAATTAGAGCTGGTCAACAAAAAAGGGTAGAATGTAAAGGTTGTTATTATTATTGTTACTACCTGGTTTATGGGGGTTTTTTTATTTCAAAATTTCATCAACATTTATTGATTTCAGATTTTGTCAAACTAGCAGGCTGAAAAGCCTGAAATTTATACAATTTACCTTATTCCCCCCCCCTTGGAATATCAAAATTTTGATGAATAATTGCGTCAGGCACTTGAAATGTGGAAGATTTTGACCAATGAACTTTTTCAGGGTACTACGCTCAAAATAACTCTTGTGGAATAGCCAAATGAATGTATCATTTTTTCCATCTCCTCTATTAGTTTACTATGACTGTTCTTTCCACCTCCTCTTTTCTTATCATACTCCCTTTATTCCAGTTGCTGTTTTGGTAAGAAGTCTTAGCCGAGGTGCCAAGCAGCCACATCTCCTGCTGATATCACCTCCAAAAATCAGGCCAGTTATGTGCTAACAATATTGAAGTAAGGAACCACTGTATTTCAAGCAACACTTAAATGATTTCTGTTTTACTACAGAATCAATGGAAAGACCCTGTATAAGCAGGATATCATTGTGGAGACGTCACCAAGGTACCATATCACTGATCATTGGAATTGCCATACTGTATCAGAGCAGTGTGCCCTGGCTAGGTAATCTAGTATCCCATCTCCGACAGTGGACAGTACCAGCTGCTTCAGAGAAAGGTGCAAGTAACTACAGTTATGGAATTGCCTGTTTACAGGGAAAGCTTCTTCCTAATCCCCATTACTTTGAGTGTGGTTTATGCTCTAATGTATGAGGGTTTATTAGACCTAAGATGTTACCTACCAAGGCATAGTTACATCACCCTTGTGTGTCTATATATCCACTTCCCTCCTTTCTGTCTTTTCTTCCTACAACAATTCTTATTTAACCTTCAGGTACCCACTTAAGTAACCCACCAAGAGCAATAATGAACAGCAGTTTGACACTGCAATAGACCCAGGCCAGTTGGGTACAGCAGAATAGCAGAAGGCAGATATACTGGCCACTGGATTAACAGTTTTCTGTTCCCTGACTGACCAGAGCAGGGGCTGCTCCAGGCTAATGAGAACACCTGACTCCAATTAACCTGCAAAGCGTCAGATGAGGTCATTAAGCTAATGTGACCACCTGACTCTAATTAAGGCCCCGCTGATACTATAAAAAGGGCTCACTCCAGTCAGGCAGAGGAGAGCCAGGAAGCCAGAGGAGAGGAAGTGTGGCTGAAGGACTGGTTAATGAAGACACCCTCAAGTTATTGATAAGGGAGCCCTAAGGTAAGGGAGAAGCAGGAGAGCTGTGGGGAAATGGCCCAGGGAAATGTAGCAACTCTGGCAGTGAAAGGTTGGCTGCCAACAGCTGCTACCATTAGGGTCCCTGGGCTGGAACCCGGAGTAGAGGGCGGACCCGGGTTCCCCCCAACCCACCACTACAGGAACACCTCCTGGGAGGGGAAGTCAGGCCCCTGTCAGGACAGGAGGCTAAACTGTTCTAAAACAAGCCCTAGGGACAACAGAGACTGTGGGAATTCTCTCACCAACCTCCTTGCTGGCTTATGATGAAAAGGGCTCAGTAGACTGTAACCCTGGCCCTAGAGAGAGAAGGGCTACGTGGAGGGTCACAGAGAGCCACTGAGGCTAGCATATACCTCCTAGAAGCGCAGGACCCACAGGGACAAGGTCAGAGCTCTGCCACAACTCATAATCACCTTGTCTATTGCACTGTCAGCTGTCTTTTGCATTTGTGCCCGACATTCTTTATCCTTGCAGTTTATTAAGAGTGAATGTGTGTTTGTTTGCTGTCATGTATTATTCCTGCACCTGTACTCAGTAATTTCTGAACAATGAAGTTTAATAAAACAAAAAACAAAACAAAAACCCAAGTTCAAATAAATTATCTTTTCAAAACCAATAGAAATTCTAATGGAAGAATACAGCTGTGTGATCAATTATCAGAGCAGCATCAAATTTGGAAGCCTGGGACTATAAGAAACTCACCTGATTTCAGATAACATTATAAACTCGGAACGCAGTCTGGGTTACTGAAAGGGACAGGAGTTATTGGAGCAGAACTCGGCCATTTACAAGGGACTCTGGATCTAGTTACAAGTAAGGAGATAAGAATTTTTTTCTGTGTATGCCTCATAGCTGCTTATTTTATTATGGGTGAGATTTTCAAAAGTGCTCAGTATTGGCCAAACTCTAGTTTTACTATAGACTTCAATGGACGAAAAGCTAGGCCAACACTGAATAAAGTAGAGAATGCCACCCTATTTGTATGACAGTCACCCTTAGAGGATCCAAGCCAACACCAAGCACAATTGTGTCAGTACATATATACAATAAGAGTCAGCATCTTTCCTAAAGAGCTTGCAATCTAAGGGTGGATTTTCAAAAGTGCGCAGTAGTAAAATTCCCAGTTAGACAAAGGGTAGGAGGAGAGCGGTATTACAATATTCATTTCCTAGGTGGGGAATCAAAGTACAGAAAAATTAATAGACATGCCCCAGGTCCTGAAGTCTCTTGCTGAGCCAGGACTTGAACCCAGCTGTTTTGAGGCTCAATCCAGTGTGTCAGCCACCAGATCATCTTTTTTCTGGCTACCCAGCACTTGTTCAATACTAAAAATGATGACACTTGCAGAAGAAGGCTAGACTGGTAAGTGCTTAAAATGCATAACTGGGGAGTGTGGTTCTGCGGGATGCTTTCATACCTTGGGTGCATTTTGAGTTTAACAGGCTGAGGACCAGCTCCTTGACATGACCTATAAAGGGATAACAAAACGGTATTATTGATGTGAGTGGTTGTTTTAGTAAAATATTGCAACAAATTCATGGTCCGCTTGGACTTCACTGTTGTCACTATGCTTCATACCAAGGTCACTCATAAGTTCATGCCAGCAGCAGTAGCAAGGATGAAAGTCTCCTTTTGGATGTTAGCATGATAAAACCCATGTCCCATGCTCGCGCAGCTCCGATCCTACCCTGTAGAGATTGTCAACAGACACATGCAGTGAGCAGTCCATTACAGCATTGCAACAATTAGTTTATTATAGGCCAACAGCCTACAATATAAATAAGAATATGTCCCCCCTCTGTGCTTGATTTACAGGAGATATGAGTTTGCGGCAGTTCTCACTTAGGGGAATTAAACATTTAGCTTAAGATGGCTAAGCATTTGCTCTTAGCTCTGCAGGTTATGGGTTCAATGGTGACAACCTAGAAAAGGGTCGTTACATTCAGAACAATGGGGCTTGGTCCCCACTGGGGCATCTGATTGCTTCTGTAATACAAATAAATAGGAAACATTCATCAGCTACACCACACCCTCAGTCACTTTGCTGTAACTGCAAAAAATTCTACTCAACACGAGCAAATAGTTGGTGGGTATTTTTTGTTTGGATGAAATGAAAAATATCTACATGACAGAGCCACTATGAAGTTGCCACTATATATGGGGTTAACGCTTGCCTTGCCTTTCCCATCAACATCTGTATAAAAGAGAAAGGATAAGGGAATTATTACCTTCTGCCCCAGATTGCACGGAGAATATTCTCCATGGTCAAATCTGGGAGAATGTGCAACATTCCTAAACTCTGTGGCAAAGCTGTGAGAAGCTTCTAAGGCACCTCTCTGTGCTTGGGAATCCCATTGGAATTTGTGCTGTAGGGGCAAATGAGATTCCAGAGCTAGTGCTCGTGAGGATGGTGTGTTTTAGTACAGTATCTATGGAAAGTCTCTCTGTAAGTAGGATATCATTGTGAAGAAATCACCAAAGTATCAAATCAATAAAACAGGAATTGCTACAATGGATCAAGGCAATGCTTCTCAAATGCCTTACCATCTATGCAGTTTGGGATCAAAACTATTCCTTGTTCCATGGGAAGCCTCCAGACTCCTCTCCTACAAATATTTCTACACGGGAGCAAAGGCCAGGAGGGGCTGAAGGGGAATGCTTAGGGGTAACAGGGGCTAAGACTTGTGAGGGGAGAATGCCAGGGGGAGAACAAGGGCAGTGGAAGCATGTGACGGTGAGAAGCAGGCAAAGGAAAAGGAGGGCCAGTGAAGGAGAAATAGAGCTCAGGAATAGGTTTAGGTGTTTGGAGAACGAGGAAGGGGTGCAGCAGGTGGTAACTGAACGGGGCAGGGTGAGGAAAAAGAGACTAGCGGCTAGTGCCATAGGAAGAGGGGAGGAGTTGGAGACAGCACCAATTCTGGGCCCCGAGAGGATACAGGATGGCGTAAGGGGGACTATAAGGGAAAATAGGAATGGACAGGGGGTGGAACTAGAGGGAACAGGGGATAGATTAGTAGATCGTACTGTCACCAGGCAAAGGCAGGTTTACGTGATTGGGGACTCCTTACTGAGGAGGTTAGACAGGCCTGTGACCAGGGCAGACCCAGAGAACAGAAGGGTGTGCTGTCTCCCGGGCGCTAAGATACGGGATGTGGACCTGCGGCTGAAAAGGATCTGGAAAGGAGCAGGTAAGAACCCCTTGATCATCCTTCACGTAGGAACAAATGACACGGCTAGGTTCTTGCTAGAGAGAATCAAGGGAGATTATGCCAGGCTGGGGAAGACACTTAAGGAAATCGAGGCTCAGATCATCTTCAGTGGGATTCTGCCTGTTCCTAGAGAAGGGCAGCAAAGGGGTGAAAGGATTGTGATGATAAATAGTTGGCTAAGGGAGTGGTGCTATAAAGAGGGCTTTGGGATGTATGGCCACTGGGAGGCTTTCGGGGACAGAAAACTGTTCTCACGGGACGGACTTCACCTGAGTAGGGAAGGAAATAGACTTCTGGGAGGGAGGCTGGCTCATCTCATCAAAAGAGCTTTAAACTAGGAATTTGAGGGAGATGGTTGGGAGATGTGCAGTTAATCTCCACACCAGATTATAACATTGGGAGGGAGGACAATGAGATAAGGACTGATACAGCTGGGGGGAAGAGATTGGACATAAAGAGGAAGGGGGGGGATGGATACCAGACTAATAGGTCATACTACCAGTATGGTGTTCACATCAAATGGGAGAATGAATGTGAGAGAGGCCAAAAGGCATAAATTAAGATGTTTATACACCAATGCGAGAAGCCTAGGTAACAAAATGGAGGAATTGGAGCTCCTGGTCCGAGAAATGAAACTGGATATCGTAGGAATAACTGAAACATGGTGGAACGGTAGTCATGACTGGAGTACAGGTATGGAAGGGTATGTGCTGTTTAGGAAAGACCAGATCAAAGGTAAAGGTGGGGGAGTAGCATTGTATGTCAATGAGGTAAACTGTAAAGAATTAATAAGTGATGGAATGGATAAGACGGAGTCTGTCTAGGCAATACTCACATTGGGTAAAAGAACTACTAGAGCCTCCCCTGGGATAGTGCTTGGGGTGTGCTATAGACCGCCGGGATCTAGCCTGGATATGGACAGGGAACTCATTAACATTTTTAGGGAAGTAAATACTAATAGAAACTGTGTAATCATGGGAGACTTTAACTTCCTGGATATAGATTGGGGAACAAATGCTAGTAACAATAATAGGGCTCAGATTTTCCCAGATGTGATAGCTGATGAATTCCTTCATCAATTAGTTGCTGAACTGACGAGGGGGGATGCCATTTTAGATTTGGTGCTGGTGAGTAGTGAGGACCTAGTGGAGGAAATGGTTATAGGGGACAACCTTGGCTCGAGTGATCATGAGCTAATTCAGTTTAAACTAAATGGAAAGATTAACAGAATTAAATCAGAGACTAAGGTGTACGATTTCGAAAGGGCTAATTTTAATAAATTAAGGGGACTGGTTAGGGAAGTGGATTGGACTAACATATTTTGGGGATCTAAAGGCAGAAGGCACCTGGGATTATTTCAAGTTGAAGTTGCAGGAGCTGTCGGAGGCCTGTATCCCAAGAAAGGGAAAACGGTTCGTAGGCAGGAGATTTAGACCTAGCTGGATGAACAAGCATCTCAGAGGGTCATTAAGAAAAAACAGAAAGCGTACAGGGAGTGGAAGAGGGGAGGGATCAGCAAAGAAACCTACCTTATTGAGGTCAGAGCATGTAGAGATGGAGTGAGAAAAGCCAAAAGCCGAGTAGAGTTGGACCTTAGGAGGGGAATTAAAACCAATAGTAAGAGCTTTTATAGCCATATAAATAGGAAGAAAACAAAGAAAGAAGAAGTGGGACCGCTTAAGACTGTAGATGGAGTGGAGATTAAGGATAATCTAGGCATGGCACAATATCTAAATGAATATTTTGCATCAGTATTTAATGAGGCTAATGAAAGGCCGAGGAATAGTAGAAGCGAGACAGATGGGAATAAAGGAGTGGGGATTGACATTACTGTATCCGAGGTAGAAGCCAAACAGCTTAACGGGACTAAATCGGGCGGACCGGATGATCTTCATCCAAGAATATTAAAAACTGGCGTGGGAAATTGCAAGCCCATTAGCGATAATTTTTAATGAATCCATAAACTTGGGGGTGGTACTGTTTGACTGGAGAATAGCTAATGGGGTTCCTATTTTCAAGAAGGGGAAAAAAAGTGAGCTGGGTAACTACAGGCCTGTTAGTCTAACATCTGTAATATGCAAGGTCTTGGAAAAAATTTTGAAGGAGAAAGTAGTTAAGGACCTTGAGGTCAATGCCAATTGGGACAAATTACAACACTGTTTTATGAAAGGTAGATCGTGCCAAACCAACCTGATCTCCTTCTTGAGAAAGTAACAGATTTCTTAGATAGAGGAAATGTGGTGGATCTAATATACCTCGGTTTCAGTAAAGCGTTTGATACGGTACTGCATGAGGAATTATTGGTTAAATTGGAAAAGATGAGGATCGATATGAAAATCCAGAGGTGGATAAGGAACTGGTTAAAGGGGAGACTGCAGCGGGTCGTACTAAAAGGTGAACTGTCAGGATGGAGGGAGGTTACCAGTGGAGTTCCTCAAGGTTCGATTTTGGGTCCGATTTTATTTAATCTATTCATTACCGACTTCGGAACCAAATGTAGGAGTGGGCTGATAAAGTTTGCGGATGACACAAAGTTGGGAGGTATTGCTAATTCGGAGAAGGATCGGGATATCCTGCAGGGAGATTTAGATGACCTTGTAAACTGGAGTAATAGTAATAAGATGAAATTTAATAGTGAGAAGTGTAAGGTTATGCATTTAGGGATAACTAACAAGAATTTTATTTATAAGCTGGGGACGCATCGGTTGGAAGTAATGGAAGAGGAGAAGGACCTCGGAGTCCTGGTTGATCGCAGGATGACTATGAGTCGGCAATGTGACGTGGCCGTGAAAAAAGCGAATGCGGTCTTGGGATGCATTAGGCGAGGTATTTCTAGTAGGGATAGGGAGGTGCTGGTTCCGTTATACAAGGCACTAGTGAGACCTCATTTGGAGTACTGTGTACAGTTCTGCTCTCCCATGTTTAAAAAGGATAAAATCAAACTGGAACGGGTACAAAGAAGGGCCACTAGGATGATCCGAGGAATGGAAAATCTGTCATATGAAAGGAGACTCGAGGAGCTCAGTTTGTTTACCTTAACCAAAAGAAGGCTGAGGGGGGATATGATTGCTCTCTTTAAATATATCAGAGGGATAAATATCAGGGAGGGAGAGGAATTATTTCAGCTCAGTACTAATGTGGACACTAGAACGAATGGATATAAACTGGCCGTCGGGAAGTTTAGGCTTGAAATTAGACGAAGGTTTCTAACCATCAGAGGGGTGAAGTTTTGGAACAGCCTTCCGAGGGAAACAGTGGGGGCAAAAGACCTCTCTGGCTTTAAGATCAAGCTTGATAAGTTTATGGAGGGGATGGTTTGATGGGATACAGTGATTTTAGTCAATAGGTCAATAACAATGGTCAATGATGGGATATTAAAAGTTACTACAAAGAACTTTTCCAGAAGGTCGGGCTAGAGAATCTTGCCTGCATGCTTGGGGTTCAGCTGATCGCCATATTTGGGGTCGGGAAGGAATTTTCCTCCAGGGTAGATTGGCAGAGGCCCTGGAGGTTTTTCGCCTTCCTCCGCAGCATGGGGCAGGGGTCACTTGCTGGAGGATTCTGAGCGACCAGAAGTCTTTAAATAATGATTTGGGGAGTTCAACAGCTAAGTCAAGGGAGAGAATTCTTCCAGGAGTGGGTGGGTCAGGTTTTTTGGCCCGCATCATGCGGGAGGTCAGACTAGATGATCATAATGGTCCCTTCTGACCTTAGAGTCTATGAGTCTATGAGTAAGTTAATTGCCAAAATGCTCCTTTCTCAAAATTAAAATCCTATACCTGGAGGTAGGTTTCAAACTTTTTTTTACTTGGTCAGATTTCTCTGACACAGATTTATCTTACGTCTGAGCTGCCTCTCCACAATTGATTGAAGATTCAGAAAATTTAAACAATAGAAAGAAAGAAGTAGAGAAAAACATCTAAGCTGGGAGGGCAAGAGAAGATATATTCAGTTAAAATTCTCTTTGATTTTCGTCAAAGGGGAAATGCTCACTAACTTTCAGCCTGATTCTCTACTTACTTATACCAGTTTTTCATGGTGTAACTGAAAGGAAAATTTAGCCCTTAGGTATATGCGTCTTTTTTTCCTCTCTCTTTTTTTTTGCTTGTTAAGGTTGTTTTGTCTTAAGGCAAAAGAGACACGAGATTCAGAAAAGATCCATTTTGCTATCGATCACACAATTTTTAATCATTTTTAAAAGAATTCATAAAAAGGTTACAACCTTTTTTTTCTAGACTCTGTTAAAATAGCCTGCAGACAAGCACAAAATATATCCTATCTGGGACCTTCAGAGACAGGATAAGATTCCTTTAATTAAGATGGGGAGGAAAGAGGCAGAAGTGAATTTCCCAGATTGTCCCTTTCATAAACACTAGTTTATTAGATTTTTTTGGGGGGGGGGGGGGATATCCACTTAGTTATAAATACCATTAAAGTTAAATGCATTACAAAATCACTGCCTCTCCAAATGATTGTACAATCACTGTGGTGTCAAGGCCCAGAATCTTAGCATAGCCCCACTGGAATTCACACCAGCTGAGAATCCGCTCCTTATTTTTTTAATCTCTAGGCAAAACAAGAACATCTGCCAGAAATATAAATCCACATAGTAAAAGAGTAGGGACCAAGAGCCTGACTGTACTACCCTGAGTAATTCTTGAGCATGCATGTAGTCCCATTGAAGTCAATGGGTTACTTCAGTAAATGCTGGCTCCAGTAATGGTCTGAAGGTTTGGGTCACAAGATTTTCAAAAACTAAATTAGATTATTTTAATAAAACTATAGATTTTTTTAAAGAACCTTGCAATATGGCTCTGAGACGAAAAATTGCATTCCGCTCTCAGAACTCTACTGTGTTCTCTACACAAAGTGCTTATGTTCTGTAGCCTTACATATGAAAATTATTATTTGTATTTTGATAACACCTAGAAGTCCCAGTCAGGGACCCTGACCCCATTAGGCTAGGTGCTGTACAAACACAGAACAAAAGAATGATCCCCTCAGTAGTGTCTGGCTGGTGGGTCTCACCAACAACCTCAGGGTCTAACTGATCGCCATATTTGAGGTCAGGAAGGAATTTTCCTCCTGGTCAGTTTGGCAAAGATCCTGGAGGATTTTTGACTTCCTCTGCCGCATGGGGCACGGATCACTTGCTGGTCTGAACTAGAGTAAATGGTGGATTCTCTGTAACTTGAAGACTTTAAATCATAATTTGAGGACTTCAGTAATTCAGTAGGAGATTAGGAGTCTATTACAGGAGTGGGAAAGTGAAATTCCATGGCCTGCGGCATGCAAGAAGTCAGATTAGATGAGCACAATGATCCTTTCTGGTCTTAAAGTCTATGAGTCTGTGAGAGAATAGTCCCATGGGATCTAACGGTATGTCCTTGTGTGAGAAAAGAATGGTCATATGAGAAAGCCTTGCAGGACTGGAATTTAAATTCTCATACAATATCAAAGGAACATAGGAAATGCCATAGTGGATCAGAACCTACGTCCATTTAGTCCAGTGATCACCTTCAATGACATCCACAGATGCTTCAGAGCACAGCAGTTATTCATATAAGTCTTTATGGCCCTGATTGAGCAAAGCACCCATATACAGGAAATCACTTAAGCATATGCTTGACGTTAACCACACGCTTAAGTGCCTTTAAAGTCAATGGGATTCAACTTCTGCTTAAACTTGAGCACGTGTTTATGTGCTTTCCTGGATAGGGATGAAATTAAGCATGTGCTTAATTGTGATCTATGGTTGGAGCTGTGGTTCCAAAGCTCACTAAAGTGAATGGAACGATTCCCATTGGCTTCAATGGGCTTTTAGGTTAGGCTTTATGTGCTGAAAATAATTGTGTAAATATACTTTTAAGCATGTACAATGAAAGGCATCAGTGGATAAATACCTATGCACCAACTATCGGGGAAAAAAATGTCATGAGCTGAAATACTGAAGCTGACGGGTTTCCACATACCATCACACCATCCTGCAGCTTAAAAGCATCACATGGACTAGCCCACCTGTGAGAGACTGTTGACAAGACACCCTTCTCATTTAATATTGTCTGGGGAAAGGAATGTGATCCTGGAGCCAAAGGAGAAGTGGACCCTTCTACATAACATTTTATGTCCAACATTTGCAGGGCTTGATTTAATCCTTGTAATGAGACTATTTTATGTCCTTAATGCAGGCTGCTTTATTAAAAAAAAAAATCTAGACAAAAACTCTTAATCATAGCTTAATTTTAAACCCCACGTTAATAATAGCTAGTTCTTCATCTATAGCGCCCAAAGTGCTTTACAGAGAAGATCAATATTGTTTTTTCAGATAGAGAAATTGCAAGGTGAAGTGACTCACCTGAGTTCCCTCAGCAGGTTGGTAGCAGAAGTGGGAATAGAACCCAGATCTCCCAAGTCTCCCTCTAGTATGCTAGTCACTAGGCCATATGCCTCACCATTACTGTAAACACAGTGAAGTGTTTGGAATAGACATTTATATGAACAAGAACATCTAGAACTACAACACACTCTAACCTCCCACCCCAAAGGAACCCCAAGAGCTCTGGAAGGGATATAAACCCTCATGCTTCAGGACATAAGCCAACGTCTATTTAATGGGGTGGAGGGGCTAGGAAGAAACATTCCCGGGAAGACTTTATTCCATTACCACCTGCTGTGGGGTTTCTCGAACCATCCTGTGAAGCAGCTCTTACTGGCCACTGTCAGACACAATCTTGGAATAAAAACCACTGGTTTGATCCAGAACTGCAGTTCCTATGTCAAGGGACATCAAATTTCAATATCCCTAACTATTCATAGTGTTCATTTTCTAACCGAAATCTAGACATACAGGGAATTCATATCAGCTATTCTTACAGACAATCTTAACTCTGACCTCTTGTTTTTGTTTGTTTCGGTTTGTTTTTGTTTTGTGTGGTTGCTTAGTAATTTTTCTAATAACTATGATAAAGTGTAGGAAGTTAGCTGTGGAAGGATGATTCATGATGCAGATAGTGTTTTATTTTAGGTATAGTAGAAACTGTAATGAAAGAAGAGATGTCTTGATTATATATAAATATGAGATACAGAGCAGTGTTCTTTGAGTAATACATACATAATCTGATAATTAAAATGTATTAGAGGTGTATGTGCAATAGACCTTGAAGGGTATCATTTGCATAGTATTCTGTAAGGCAATTTTAGTTACGCTTAATGTAGATATAGTTAAAAGAAATGGTTTAAGTCTTTTAAGTGTCTTTTATAGCTAAAAAATAGAATAATTCTGGGAGTCAGAGTTAAGGTCATAAGAATGTCTAATGTCAATTTTCACACATTTAGAAGTATTAGATCATGTAAGAAGGGTATTGATATCCTTATATCCATATATCTATTACCTTATCATTTCTAAATTTTCTTATCACTTTAAATTTTAGCAGTCCCTAATATTTGTTATTTCTGTAGAAACTTTCAGTTTCAGTTAAACAAAAGTTTTTGTCTGTGAATAAAGACACAAACATTTAATCACTGTTCTCTCTTTAAAAGACAGGGAGAATTTTTTAATGTACTATAATATAAAATGCTGGTTTGAACTATAGATTATAAAAGCGCTGAGGAACATAACAATCTTGAAATCCCTTCAGCAGTTTCCAATATCCACATCAATCCTATATCATAAAAAATATGACTGAATCAATATTGTGATGATAAGCTGTAAGAAATTGTTTCTGGCTGGCTTCAGCAGAAATCACAAGTGGTCTGATGCAGTCTGGGAACATTAGAACTAGCTTCTGAAACCAGATGGGCTGTTCAAAAAGAAACATAAAAACATCCCTTCTAGTCTCTTGCCATTAGCAGAATGGGTCTTCCTCTACTTAATTAAGTCAATCCTACCTACTTGGTGTATTTAATTTTTGTAATCTGAGATACCACAGTTATCCTCTATACCTACAATAGGAAATAACAGTGGTTAATGTGTAGTACCCATTGGCAAATAATAACTTTTTAGTGGCAACGACTACCTGTACACAAGAGAGGGAAGCCAATTTCTGTTGCACATTTGTGGTGCTTGAATTGGACTAATCTGTTTATGTGTTGAGGAAGTGATGCTCAAGTACACTTTCATAGCAAGATCGTAACACAAGAACTGGAAGTCACTGAATGGAATTAATAGGCAGCAAGTTTAAAACAAACAAAAGGAAGTATTTCTTCACACAATGCACAGTCAGCCTGTGGAACTCTTTGCCAGTGGATGATGTGAAGGCCAAGACTACAACAGGGTTCAAAAAAGAACTAGATACATTTATGGAGGATAGGCCCATCAATGGCTACTAGCCAAGATGGGCACTGATGGTGTCCCTAGCCTCTGTTTGCCAGAGGCTGGGAGTGGGCGGCGGGGGATGGATCACTTGGTGATTGCCTGTTCTGTTCATTCCCGTTGGGGCATCTGGCATTGGCCGCTGTCAGAAGACAGGATACCAGGCTAGATGGAAGTTTTGTCTGACCCAGTATGGCCATTCTTATGTTCTTATTTATGAGCATCATCCAGGAAAACATAACTTCAGCTTTAATTATTAATTTATGACACCCACAAGTTTGCTAGGTGTGACGGAGAGAAAACAGAATCATAGAATTGTAGAACTGGAAGGGACCTTGAGAGATCATCTAGTCCAGTCCCCTGGACTCAAGGCAGGACTAAGTATTATCTCTAGACCATCTCTGACAGGTGTTTGTCTAACCTGCTCTTAAAAATTCCCAATGATGGAGATTCCACAAACTCCTTAAGCAATTTATTTCGGTGCTTAACCACCCTGACAGTTAGGAAGTTTTTCCTGATATCCAAGCTAAACGTCCATTGCTGCAGTTTAAGCCCACTGCTTCTTGTCGTATACTCAGAGGTTAAGGAGAACAATTTTTCTGCCTTTTCTTTGTAAGAACTGTTTATGTACTTGAAAACTGCTATTATGTCCCCTCTCAGTCTTCTGTTCTCCAGACTAAACAAACCTATTTTTTTCAATCTTCCCTCATAGGTCATGTTTTCTAGACTTTTAATCATTTTTGTTGCTCTTCTTTGGACTTTCTCCATTTGTCCACATCTTTCCTGAAATGTGGCACACAGAACTGGACACAATACTCCAGTTGAGGCCTAATCAGCGTGGAATACAGCAGAAGAATTACTTCTCGTGTCTTGCTTACAACACTCCTGCTAATACATCCCAGAATGATATTTGCTTTTTGTGCAACAGTGTTACATCATGCATCTGACGAAGTGGGTATTCACCCATGAAAGCTTATGCTCCAATATGTCTGTTGGTCTATAAGGTGCCACAGGACTCTTTGTCGAGTGTTACACTGTTGACTCATATTAAGCTTGTGGTCCACTATGACCCCCAGATTGCTTTCCACAGTACTCCTTCTGAGGCAGTCATTTCCCGTTTTGTATGTGTGCAACTGATGGAAAAGAAGTTAATTCTCTGAGCAGTATACAGTCTTAGGCCACAATCCAGCAAAGACTTACACACATGCTTACTTTCTGTACTAGGAGTTATTGCACTGAAGTTGTGTGTATGTGAAGTCAGTGGGAGTACTCACACTGAATGAAGTTAAGCTCCTGCCTAAATCTTCACTGGATTGGGGCTAAGATCCCAAATATTTAAACATCCATAAAAGTTACCCACATGAATGTGACTAGTTCCATGGAGTTAGATGGGACTGCTCATGGCAATAAAATTATGTGCATAAGTGTTCACAGCATTGGGGCGCAAATGATAGATTTGACAGACTAGTGAGTGTGTAGCTTATAGCAGAAAGAGGGAGTGGTGAAGGAGGGCACTGGTTATCAAAAAATAAGCATATAGTCGCTCATATTAGGCATATGTACATCTAGGTGGTTCAAAAACATATTTAAATTAAATATCCAAATGCTCTCTGTTGAGGATGCTACAGAAGAAAGTGTTTGCACATTAACTCCAGCCTAGGAAAGATAGCTGGATGCCATGTGGCTTATCCTCCCCTCCCACCTCCTCCCCCTCGAATGGTTAATGAAATATTTCCTACAAAATGGATGGTCAGTGCAGTAAGAACATGTGGAAAACTGTTTGGACTCCAAAGAGCATAAGAAATAGAGGACCATGATTAAAGGAGAAAAAAAGTTTATTTTGAAAGGAAATACAGGCAAATGATTCTGCGAGGGAATTCAAATGTGTATATAATGTATAACTGTACACACACAAAAGTAGCTGTCATACACTATATATGGTATGCATAAAAGCCCCAACAAGTTGTGCAGTATGAGAAATAGCTGCTTCTGGATCAATGCACAGTCATTTAGTGGGCCTATCAAGCTGACAGTGAACATACCAGGCCCGATACACATGACTGCCCAAGAAGAGTGTCTCTGGATGTCAGCCTTGTGTTCGTCAATGAAACAAGAGTACAGCAGAATCAGAACAAGTTAACAAACCAGCACTGAGCTTGTTTCTGCTGCAATAACAGAACCATAGGCTAACAGAGGCTTTCTTTTTGAAACTTGTAAGGCTATGCCAATGACCTTAGAACCAGCGACCCATGACTACTGTCTATAGTGAGCATAAAAGGGTTTTTTGAATGTCTAGGTATCTTGCATTCCATTTGAGAGAGACTGAGACACTGGTTATTGTTCTCACTGGGAAAGCCACAATAAGTCCCCCTTTGTTTGCTTGTTTTGGTTAAACAGCACTCAGTCTGCTCTAATGAGCATCACGTGATAGCCATTTGTGATCATTTTAATTATCTGTTTGAAATTTTGGAAGGCAGAGATTTTTTTTTAAAAATCTTCTCAATTGCCAATGATACCCTAATGGCTTAATACATGTGAAATACTATAAACATGAACAGAAATCTTCAGTTCTGATGTGAAGATGATTTACTAGAGTTCAACATTCTGTTTACAGAGTTTAATAAACAAATCCTTTAATAAAATGAACTTAAGTACTTCAAGTTTGACAGCTATTTGGAAGTGTGGAAGTCCTTTTGAGAAACAGATACTTCTAAAGTTAAAGTTATATTATTGTGCTGTGAAGAAAATATCTTGATATTAAAAATACTATCTGTCTAACTACTAGATTCTGAACAGAGCCGTTCAGAGAATCTTTGATGAAACTATATTCCATTGGAACATGTGGTTCTGTCAAAAATTGAAACTCTTTATAAAATTGGGTCAATTTACCCAGAATTTCATTTAGAAAAAAAAAATAGAAAAATATTCCAAATGTTGAAATATTCCATTTTTATGTTTTCCTAATGAAAAGTTTCTTCCTCCACATAGCTCTAATTTTGAACTCTCTGGGGCAGGAACTGGCTTTGCGTTATTTGTTTCTACAATGGGGCCCTAAAGCATTACATCAGTAGTAACAGTAATAATGAACATTCTATGACATATATGGATGGCTATTGGCTTTATAGCATTATGATCATCTCAGCACCGATTTCTTGTGCAGGGGTAGGCTCGTTAAAATACCAGCAAAGACCACACACATACAATGCCAAATTCAGGGTCCAGTTCTGCAACCTTTACTGATAATGAATAGTAATTATTCAAGCAGACACACTGAGGTCAAAGGCACTACTGATTTAGATAAATCCAGTGTGTTCATGGGTTGCAAAACTGTACCTAAATTGGGTGCGTTTGTGCATGAGACAACATAGAATTTCAGCTAGTACAGCAACACCTAATTCAACTGCACGTCAGTTTTTTTTCCACTCAGGACATATCCTTTGTCTTTATCTACTTATATAGTGCCCCCACTCCTTCCAAAGACATGTGTCTTCATAGTAAAAGCCAAATTTTCTAAATCCGATGACTGCTTTTGGTGGCCTAGGACACCTTAAGGTGTCTTAAACTGTGTGCCCCAATGTGATAGATATTATAATAATCCCATCTGATATCTTTGGGGACCATATTGAATTAAGTGTATGTATCCTGTGGGTCAGGGACTGTATGCAACTCCAGGCAGGAAGTCCTCCAGGAACCAAAAACAGTGGGATGATTAAGATGAATCACTTGGGCTGTAAACATCTCTGGAGAGATACCACCCAATGGAGGCTTGTTTCAAACTGGGAGATCCAGAGACCAACAGACAAAGAAAGGGCTTTTGATGCAAAAAGGTTGGGTTTAAACTGACTCAGGGCCTTCTTTCACATTCAGCAACTGGGCAGGAACTTCTGTCTAAGAGGAAAGGGGTGGGGGAGGGAGAGGCATCACCCTTGCAGAAGAGTTGGAAAGACTTTGGCTTACTAGGGCCCTATAAAGCTTATGGGTGACTCCTGGTATGTTTAAATCTATTTATTGTTTTTATTATGTTTTCTCTGTAGTGCTTTTATCTTAAGAATAAAAATCGTTGCTTAGAAAGAGCCGTGTGGTAACTTGTAACTGCTAGCAATACACTGTTCATCGCTCTCCGAGAGAGAGAGAAAGCAAAGCACAGGTGCTGGCTTTTAGACAGACTGACTTGCTGGGGATATAGCAGTGTAAGGCAAGGGGCTGAGCAGCCATAAACCTCCCCAGCCAGAAAGGAGTGGGAGAAGGGATAGCTCAGTGGTTTGAGCATGAGCCTGCTAAACCCAGGGTTGTGAGGTCAATCCTTGAGGGGGCCATTTAGGGATCTGAGGCAAAAATCTGTCTGGGGATTGGTCCTGCTTTGAGCAGGGGGTTGGACTAGATGACCTTCTGAGGTCCCTTCCAACCCTGATATTCTATGATTCTAAGGGTCCCTGCCCATAGACAAGTTTTGTCTGAAGACGTGAGAACTCCTAGTTTGTTTGTGTGTGTGTGTGAGGCATACATGTCCAGTGAACCTGAAACTGTGACACCCATAACTGAGGGACCCAAAATTAGACAGCACTTCTGAAAATTTGTCCCCATGACCTGATTAGCACAACAAGAGACAGAGCTCCCAGTCTCCTCATGAATCACTGTGTTGTATACCCCAATTTTCCCTAAGTTGTAAATCTTTAAACATGGAGGCCATTAAAGGAAGCCCTAGTTGCATGAACAGTGGTGTCTTCATACTACAACATAACCCTATTTTAGTATCATTGCAGAGGGGACGAACTCAGTAAAATGACATGCAGAATTTACATAGAATTTAAATTCTCATAGCACAGAAGAAATGTTCAGGACACCTTAATCATGTGGAAAACACTTTGTTTTAAAAGATCTGGTAGAGTACAGAAGACAAAAAGAATATTTGTAAATTCAGGGTGATACAGAGAGACACAAATACATCTCCACATCTGCTCTATTCTCACAATTGAATTGAGGAACATTTTTCCCCAATGAGTTTAATTAACTTTAAGAACAAACTTAATTAGTTTAAAATGAAATTAAAATGCAAGCCTATAAATTGTAATTAAAACTGCATGCTGTTTAAAGATATTTTTCTAAATATTTAAAGAGGGTGCATTTCAAAAGGAGAAAAATGTTTCATGGTAGGTGATTAATACACTTCACACAAATGTTAAAAGCTCTTCCTACATGAAGATGTGTCTTTACAGATTTCAGAGTAGCCTTTACAGAAAAAATTACAAAAAATGATTGGTCAGAAATGAAAATTTTACAGCATTCTGCCATCACCATACTGGAGAATTAAGAGATTTTGTTTCCTAGATGCCCTTTCATGCTAACAAGTGCTTTGTCTTTGTCTTATACTGAGGCTGTTTCTACCATTTAATTGATTAATAGAGAGAATGCAGCAAATTGACTGGGAACCATTGTATAGAGTTACCTCATCCTCCTACCGGATTAGCATATCCACACAGCAAATACTGTCAGTTTCCCTCTTCTGAATGTTACTTTTTCCTGACTTGCTCTGCCTTTTCCCTTCCATCAACAGGAAAGCCTGCAGAGTCGATCCTCTAGTTAATTTTTCCACAACTATATGGATAACCTAATCAAATATTTTGGGGCATATCTTCCTGCCACCATTCTGCTCCCTTTAAGCTACTCAGATGAAATGAAGCACAGATCTAAGCCACTCATTGAATTTTCATTTTATTGTCACCTGATCAGCCTCAGCTGGAAGGTAGCTGATCAGTTACAGGTGAGGCTGGGCCCAACTCCCTTTAAAGGGCCAGCCACCCTGAAATATTGCCACATTCCTGCCTGTATCTTTGATCTGAGTCTGGCACAGAGCACAGCTGCATGTCTTCAGAGACTCTCCACCATAAGCAAAGGGATAGAGAGGGGTGGCTCTCAACCTTGGCTACACATGCTAGCACATGGAGTTGGGTGGGCATAAGGGGGCAAATAAGCTGCAGTCTCTTCAGGGCTGCAGTAATTTATTTTCTCCCTGGAACAAGGAAAAATTCTTCCTCTCAAAGAGTCATGATTCTTTTCCAAGACTCCCCCAGGGCAGAGCAGATAATGTGCTTACTTCGGGACTGATCCCAGGCAGTGCTGGTGATTTTAATAGGAGTTAAGTGCCTAAATACCTCTGAGAATCAGGACATCAGCATCTTGTAGGAATCAGACCAATTCTGGGCATTACACAAGCACTTGCTTTAGGTTGGAATGTTCCCTTCTGCCGCTTTTGGCAGCTAAATCAAATCATGTTTCTCACTGATCTTTAAAAAGACACTTGATAGTCACTCTCACTCATTTTTTTAATATAACACAGCAATACAGAAATGACAGTGTTTAGAAATCCTGGTTTTAATTCCAAGAATTAATGTTAAGAATTGATGGTTGTTTGGGGTGGTTTTTTTTTAATCTGTGAAAATCCACCCATATTAAAACTAGAGCAAACTACTGAAATAAAAAAGTAAAGATATCTGTAATTATAACTGGACATAGTAAGCCAACCAATTATGATACTGAAATATGATTTTATTGAAAGCCAGAAATTGGATTCTGGAAAAAGCACTCTTAAAAAAAAAAAATCAAAGCTCTCAATTTTTACAGCTTCCAAATTGATTGAAGTTCTTGAAAGAGTAGGAGTTTTAAAGAAAGATTTGAAGTAAAGTTAAAATCTGTCATTTGTTATCTTTCAAAAAGATGGAAAGACAAATATAAGGGATAAGATAACAGCACAAAAGGGCTTTGTAACTGCCAGTGAAACAAACTGCATATTTCTTCGCTACATTTTTAAATAAAACTAGATAGAAAATGAGTGACTCACTCTTCCTCTCTTCAAATTGGCAGATTTGAAGAGGTTAGCCTTGTTTCTAGACTCAGAAGCAGCTTTCTCGTTTGTGTTATATGATCAAAAAAGAGGAAAGTACTCATGTGGAAACACCACGATTGGTTATATTACGAATAGCTGAATTTCAAGATAGGCCATATTTATAGGAAGGACACTAGACACGTAAGAATTTGAACAAATCAAACAGCTGATTTCCAATTTAAACTATTTTCAAAGTAAAAAGAATTCCACCATAATATCTTTCAAATAAATTAGAGACATGTCAATAATGAAGTGTTCGGGCTCTGATCTGAATTTGTCCAAGGTCTGGGGAACTCTTTGGACCCGGAGTTTTGGTCCAGGCCCATCTCTAAAGTAAACTCATCAGTAGGGAATGTGCATATGTTACTTCATCAGCAGAACCAGAAAGAATTCTCGTGGCCGTATTAGCTCACTGAGAAAAGGAGAGAATGTATAAATGTTCTTGCTGAGCCAAAAGGTGGTTTTCTCTCGCTGCTGATAAAATCACCCTGAAAATGTTGTTTCCTCTTTGATGATCTCCTCCCCACTAAAGCCAAAAGATATTGGGTCGTGGGCCAAAGGAGGCCTTAAGAATTAAAGGAGCGTCAGCAGAGTTTAACTGCTATACTATAGCTTGTAGGCAGATAAAAGAAATAATGAAAGAAGCTTGATAATGTTATGACTAATAATGTTATTTGTGCCATGATAAAAGGAATCAGTCTCCTGCTTCAGGGATGCAAGCTGGTGACAACAGGATCTGGAGTGTATTCCTACTCCCTGTATCTGTCAATGTAGAAAGTGGTATGTTTGGCTAGCTGCACTATTAAGATGGCAATTGCCATCCTCTGAAGTGCTGGACATTGATTACCAGAGACAGGATACCAGAATGGTGGACTAATGGTTTGCTCCAGTATGGCATTGATCCTGCATTCCTACTTATGTGCCTTTCAGGAAAATCTCCTATAATAAGTTTCACTCTAGAGGATTCATCATAGCACTGAGAAATTGATTTAATTTACTATTTCCCGTATTTTGGGGTAACAATTTCCTCCATTTTATGTTGGGCAGTTTTTTGCTTGTCAGATTTTGTTTTTCTTGAATTGTTACTAAATGAGTGGTTTTGCATTGAATGCAAGGGGCAAGAATGGCACTAGGTGAAAACAGGGCCATACCCATGGAAAAAAAAAACAAGTCATGATTTTTTTAAGGAAAATAGACCCATTTCCTACCCATCACAAAAATAGTGAATAGTAGTTTCAGTCTTTATTCTCTCCAGATTTTACAAACCTTTGACACTAAGGCCCACATCCTCAGGTATTTAGGCACCCAGCCTCATTGATTTCAATGGGGATGGGCACCTAAATATCTTTGAGGATCTGGGCCTAAAGTTCTTTGGTGCCCAATCATGTTATCTCTACAGATTCTACTCCTGGAAGTCCTGAGCATGTTGAGTAAGAAATGAAGGAGCAGGCCTATTATGGTGACTATCTTCAGAAGGTCAAAAACATCAAAAGCTCTAAACTGGTCACCTGTGCCTATAGGAATCTCTTTGCTTATTAACAGGATTTATTTTTAATAGAAACGTCTTCATAATGATCTGATTGTGCAAATAAAAATATCCCCTTGAGCCTCTTTGGGCAGCATGAAGGTCTTTTTAGTAACAAAAGACATCCCCACCAAAATGACATGAGGGCATTGTATCCTTTTGTAATTGAGAGAAAACTTTTATATAATCAGTGCCTTATTTAGGAACTCATTGTCTACTGCTAGCCTTTGATAATAGGGTCCTGGGTTCCTAGATTCCATTTTGAGTTTTAAAGGATAATGCAAATTAACTAAGAGCTCTCTGTAGCCATTTAGTTGGACTTCACTTATACAACCACTCCTTCCAATCCACGCCCAGTGAGACCAGAAGAGTGCTAGGTTAGTGTGCATCCAAAGAACTGAATGTATGTTTTAAGAATGGCATTAAGGCCTGATCCAAAGCTCACTGAAGTTACAAGAAAGACTCTCATTGACTCCCAAAGACTCCAGTGGGCTTCAGGATCAGGCCCTTACTCCTTGATCTGCAAACGTGTGTGAACTGTGTGTAAGAGAGGAGTAGACTCATAAGGATGGAAGACACCCTGGGTCACCACTGCTTTTGTGCAGCAAGTTAAGCAGGCCCGAGATTGAAAGTTAAGTGCAGGGGGTGCTGCTTCTCTCACAAATGTTTAAATTACCACTAGAGTTGGTGAAAACTCAGATTTCTACGAAGCTTTTTTGTGAAAAGATATTTGTTTAAAAAAAAATAAAATAAAATTAGCAAACTATTTTTGCTGTTTTTCAGTCTGTGTATAGAGTGGTTGACATTTTTCAAAAGTTAAAAACTTATCACCTAATTTCACTTAGCATCAAATACAGAGGCCTTCAGTGTATTTCTGAACACAGGCTTTGACCATTCTGGCAAATTTAAAGGCAGTTCAAAGTTTCTCAGTGGAAAAAGCTTGGTTATTTCATTTCTCATTTGAGTAACTGTTTTTGATTTTGTCCTTTGTTTGCATTTTTATCGCAGTGATCAAAGGGCCTAGATACCACAGTTACAGGCACTGCAGAAATCAGTACAATAATTACATTCCCTGTTGCTTTATGGTTAACCGAAGCAACCCTCTCACCCTGTTAATGGGGAGACAACATTTGATTGATAGTGCACAGAACAAATTTTGGGGGTCAATGAACAAAACTGATCTCTGCTATAATTCCATAAATTACACTATAGATTATTTGAGCCCACTGCGTCTGCAAGTCTGATTTTAACTGAGATTACATAAAGGCAAAATATGGCCAAGAGGATTAATTTGCTCTATGTACAAACCAAGCAAAAGACAGAAGAAACATACAAAACTGACAATAGATGAGACATTACTGAAAACTATTTAAAAAGTCTCAGCAATGCAAGCAAAAGCTTAGCTACAAATACTCATTCAAACTTACAGCCCATTGTCTCTCAGATCGGATCTTTGAGACTAAGGCAGACTTGGCACCTGCAAGTAAAGACACGGGGAGCAATCAAGCACATACTTTTCCCTATTTAAAACCTTTTGGTTTGTTTCCACACTTCTGAAGTAGCTGGTGCCTGCCTCTCCCTCAAGATGCCCCTTTGGTGACTTTGAAAATGACCTGCACAGCATGCACTTTCCCTTATGTGCCAGCTGCATTTTTAATTTGCTTCCTCACTAGCTGCTCAGATTCAAATAGTCCCCTTCATGGACTGAAATCTTAACAGCTCTTGGAAAATTCTCATCTCTCATTCTAATTGACTGAAAGTATATTGTTCATAGGCAATGTGCTGAGTCCTCATCATACTTTGGTCGGTCAAGCTATTCCGATGCAGAGGAAACACAAGAAGAGCGACAGGAAGCCCATGTGGCTGCACAAGGAGTTTTTAGCCATCTAAAAACTCAAAGGGATACATACAGGAAATGGAAGGAGGGGCATGTCATCAAGGAAGCATACATGAGAATAGCGCAAGCATGAAGGCACATAATCAGAAAGCCAAGGCAAAGAATAAGCTACAGCTGGCAAGAAATGTTACAGACAACAGGAAGAGGTTCTTCAAATATGTCAGACAAAAAAAGAGAGACCAAGGATGGAGGTCTGCTGCTCAGTGGAGAAGATGAGTTGGTAATGGAAGGATAGGAAGGCAGAGCTGCTTAGTGCCTACTTTGCTTCAGTCTTCTCACAAAAAATAACATGTGACTGGACAACAGGCGAAGTTACCATAGACAATAAAGAGGAAGGGATGCAGATTGGGATAAGTAACGAACATATCAGAGGTCTTCTGTCCCAGGGGTCAGCAACGTTTGGCATGCGGCTCGCCAGGGTAAGCACCCTGGCGGGCTGGGCCAGTTTTATTTACCTGCTGACGCTGCAGGTTCAGCCGATCGCGGCCCCCACTGGCCGCGGTTCGCCGTCCCGGGCCAATGGGGGCAGCGAGAAGCCGCGGCCAGCACATCGCTCGCCTGCGCTGCTTCTCGCCGCCCCCATTGGCCCAGGACAGCAAACCGCAGCCAGTGGGGGCCGTGATTGGCCGAACCTGCTGCATCAGCAGTTAAATAAAACTGGCCCGGCCTGCCAGGGTGCTTACCCTGGCGAGCCGCGTGCCGAACGTAGCCGACCCCTGTTCTGTCCAATTTGAATGAATTCACCCAAGGGTACTGATGGAATAAGCTGAAGAACTCTTGGAGCCACTGGCAATAATATTTACAAACTCATGGATGACAGGAGAGGTCCCAGAAGACTGGAGAAGGGCTAACATAGTGCCCATCTTGAAAAAGGGGAAAAAGGAGGAGCCAGGGAATTATACACCAGTCAGCCTGACTTCGATACCTGGGAAGCTACTAGAACAATGTATAAAACATTCAATTTGGGACTACCTGGAGGATTTAAACAACTAACAAAATCATCCAAAGCCCAAGATTTGGTTGTGATGGGGGACTTCAACTATCCAGATATATGTTGGGAAAATAACACAGGGGGGCACAGACGATCCAATAAGTTCTTAGACTGCATTGCAGACAACTCTTTATTTCAGAAGGTTGAAAAAGCTACTGGGGGGAAGCTGTTCTAGACTTGATTTTGACAAATAGGGAGGAACTCATTGAGAATTTGAAAGTAGAAGGCAGCTTGGGTGAAAGTGATCATGAAATCATAGTTTGCAATTCTAAGGGCTGGTCCACACTAACTGCCCACTTCGAACTAAGATACGCAACTTCAGCTACATGAATAACGTAGCTGAAGTCGAAGTATCTTAGTTCGAACTTCCCGCGGGTCCACACGTGGCAGGCAGGCTCCCCTGTCGACTCCGCGTACTCCTCTCGCGGAGCAGGAGTACCAGCGTCGATGGCAAGCACTTCTGGGATCGATCCAGGATCGATTTATCGCGTCTAGACAAGATGTGATAAATCGATCCCAGAAGATCGATTGCTTACCGCCGGACCCGCAGGTAAGTATAGACGTACCCTAAGGAAGGGTAGAAGCGAGTACAGAAAAATAGAGACAATGGATTTCAGGAAGGCGGATTTTGGTAAGCTCAGAGAGCTGATAGGTAAGGTCCCATGGGAATCAAGACTGAGGGGAAAAACAACTGAGGAGAGTTGGCAGTTTTTCAAAGGGACACTATTAAGGGCCCAAAAACAAGCTACTCCACTGGTTAGGAAAGATAGAAAATGTGGCAAAAGACCACCTTAGCTTAACCATGAGATCTTGCACGATCTAAAAAATAAAAAGGAGTCATATAAAAAATGGAAACTAGGACAGATAACAAAGGATGAATAAAAGCAAACAACACAGGAATGCAGGGGCAAGATTAGAAAGGCAAAGGCACAAAATGAGCTCAAACTAGCTATGGGAATAAAGGGAAACAAGAAGACTTTTTATCAATACATTAGAAGCAAGAGGAAGACCAAAGACAGGGTAGTCACACTGCTCAGAGAAGAGGGAGAAACAGTAACAGGAAACTTGGAAATGGCAGAGATGCTTAATGACTACTTTGTTTCGGTCTTCACCGAGAAGTCTGAAGGAATGCCTAACCTAGTGAATGCTAATGGGAAGGGGGTAGGTTTAGCAGATAAACTAAAAAAAGAACAAGTTAAAAATCACTTAGAAAAGTTAGATGCCTGCAAGTCACCAGGGCCTGATGAAATGCATCCTAGAATACTCAAGGAGCTAATAGAGGAGGTATCTGAGCCTCTAGCTATTATCTTTGGAAAATCATGGGAGATGGGAGAGATTCCAGAAGACTGGAAAAGGGCAAATATAGTGCCCATCTATAAAAAGGGAAATAAAAGCAACCCAGGAAACTACAGACCAGTTAATTTAACTTCTGTGCCAGGGAAGATAATGGAGCAAGTAATTAAGGAAATCATCTGCAAACACTTGGAAGGTGGTAAGGTGATAGGGAATAGCCAGCATGGATTTGCAAAGAACAAATCATGTCAAACCGATCTGATAGCTTTCTTTGATAGGATAACAAGTCTTGTGGATGAGGGAAAAGCTGCGGATGTGGTATACCTAGACTTTAGTAAGGCATTTGATACAGTCTCGCATGATATTCTTATCGATAAACTAGGCAAAAACAATTTAGATGAAGCTACTATAAGGTGGGTGCATAACTGTCTGGATAACCGTACTCAGAGAGTTGTTATAAATGGTTCCCAATTCTGCTGGAAAGGCATAACAAGTGGGGTTCCGCAGGGATCTGTTTTGGGACCGGCTCTGTTCAATATCTTCATTAACGACTTAGATATTGGCATAGAAAGTTCGCTTATTAAGTTTGTGATGATACCAAACTGGGAGGGATTGCAACTGCTTTGGAGGACAGGGTCATAATTCAAAATGCTCTGGACAAATTGGAGAAATGGTCTGAGGTAAACAGGATGAAGTTTAATAAAGACAAATGCAAAGTGCTCCACTTAGGAAGGAACAATCAGTTTCACACATACAGAATGGGAAGAGACTGTCTAGGAAGGAGTACGGCAGAAAGGGATCTAAGGGTTATAGTGGACAACAAGCTAAATATGAGTCAACAGTGTGATGCTGTTGCAAAAAAAGCAAACGTGATTCTGGGATGTATTAACAGGTGTGTTGTGAGCAAGACATGAGAAGTCATTCTTCAGCTCTACTCTGCGCTGGTTAGGCCTCAACTGGAGTATTGTGTCCAGTTCTGGGCACCGCATTTCAAGAAAGATGTGGAGAAATTGGAGAGGGTCCAGAGAAGAGCAACAAGAATGATTAAAGGTCTTGAGAACATGACCTATGAAGGAAGGCTGAAAGAATTGGGTTTGTTTAGTTTGAAAAAGAGAAGACTGAGAGGGGACATGATAGCAGTTTTCAGTTATCTAAAAGGGTGTCATAAGGAGGAGGGAGAAAACTTGTTCACCTTAGTCTCTAAGGATAGAACACGAAGCAATGGGCTTAAACTGCAGCAAGGGAGGTTTAGGTTGGACATTAGGAAAAAGTTCCTGTCAGGGTGGTTAAACACTGGAATAAATTGCCTAGGGAGGTTGTGGAATCTCCATCTCTGGAGATATTTAAGAGTAGGTTAGATAAATGTCTATCAGGGATGGTCTAGACAGTATTTGGTCCTGCCATGAGGGCAGGGGACTGGACTCGATGACCTCTCGAGGTCCCTTCCAGTCCTAGAATCTATGAATCTATGAAGGGGTAATCACAAGCAGCCAGCAGGGGTTTACCAAGAACAAATCATGCCACACCAGCTTCATTTCCTTCTTTGACAGGGAAACTGATTTGGTGGTTAGAGGGAAATGCAGTGGACATAATAAACCTGGACATCAACAAGGCTTTTGACAGTCCCACATGACATTCTGATAAGTAAGCTGGAGAAATGCAGGCTCAACAGAACTACCATTAGGTGGATACATAATTGGTGAAACGACCACAAAGAGTAACTATTAATGGAATGTTGTAGGATTGGAGGGAGGTCTCAAGTGGGGTTCCACTGGGATCTGTTCTGGGTCAGGTGCCATTTAACATCTTTATTAATGATCTGGATGTAGATATAGAGAACATACTGATCAAGTTTGCAGATGACACAAAGCAGGGAGGAGGGGTTGCCAATACTTTGAAGGATAGAGCTAAAATTCAGAGGGATCTTGATAAATTGGAGAACTGGGCTATACAAAATGAAATTCAACAAAAACCAATGAAAGGTGCTACAGCTTAGGGAAGAAAAACCAAATGCACAAATACAGAATGGGGAGAAAACTGTCTTGGCAGCAGCACTACTGAGAAGGATCTGGGGATTGTGGAGGATCACAAGCTCAACATGAGTCAGCAGTGTGATGCTGTTGCAAAAAAAGCAAATGCAATGTTAGGTTGCATTAACAGAGGTATAACAAGCAAGTCATAGGAGGTGATAGCACCACTCTACTCGGTGCTGGTTAGGCCTCAGCTGGAGTATTATGTCCATTTTTGATCAGCAATGTATAGAAAGGATGTAGAGAAACTGGAAAGAATCCAGAGGTGAGTGACCAAGATGATCAAAAGGATGGAATGCAAGACATATGAACGAAGGCTGAAGGAGCTGGGTATGTTTAGTTTGGAACAGAGGAGGTTAAGGGGGGATATGATAGCGGTCTTCAAATACTCGAAGGCTGCCATAACAAAGATGGAGAAAAGTTGTTCTCTTTTTCCACAGAGGCAGGACAAAAGGCAATGGGTTCAAACTACAGAAGCTTTAGATTAAATCTCAGGAAAAACTTCATAACTGCATGAACAGTAGGACAATGGAACAGACTGTCTAGGGAGTTTCTTCACCAGAGGTTTTCAAAAGGAGATTGGATAGCTATTTGTCTTGAATGGTTTAGATACAACAAATCCTGCATTGTGGAAGGGGTTGGACTAGATGATCCTTGCGTTCCCTTCTAACCCTGTGATTCTATTAATCTAACTCTTTCCTCCTATGTTCACATAAAAGGAATAATAGAAAAACAAAAGTTAAAAGAAAAACACCCTCAAAATATAGGAATCTAAGTATAGGAACCTCATTCCTTCCTCTGCTTTAGGAGTTGAAAAAAATTGCAAGGGTCCAGAAGCATGCTACAAATATTATTTTAGGTCTCAACACCTTGTGGTGAGACTAAAAAAGCTCAGTCTATTTAGTTTATCAAAGAGAATGTCAGAAAAAAGCATAACAAAAGCCAACGGTTGGAAGCTGAAGCAAGACAAAATCAGAATAGGAAGAAGGTGCACATTTTTAATAGTGACAATAATTAGCCATTGGAACAACTTATCTAGAGATGTGGTGGATTCTCCATCACTTGTCATCTTTAAGCCAAGACTGGATGTCTTTTTAAGAGAGATGCACTAGCTCAAACAGAAATTATTAGCTTGATGCCGAAATTTATTGGATGAAGTCCTTTGGCCTGCGTTATGTAGGAAGTAAGACTAGATGATTGTAATGGTCCCTCCTACTCTTAAAATGTATGAATCTATGAGTTAGTGATGTCCTCGGCTGTAGTAGGAGAAACAGAATTTTGTTGACATGAAGGCCCAGATCAATGGATCAACTGAAATCAAGGAAAGGTAGGAGCCTAAATACCTCTGAGGAGCTGTGCCAAAGTGAGGTACCGGCAATTCTTATAAAAGATACAATAATACTCTACAGCAATCACACCAAACATTGCATTAGAACTATTTAAAGCTATGTTATTTTGGGTCTTTACTTTAGACCATTTCTGTGAAACATTTTAATAATGGAGATAAGTGTAGGGAGATTTGAATATTTAAAAATTTATAATGCACCTGTAGAGATAGAGAACATAATTACATTACTACATAATTAAATCTGTACCTGTATTCTACTAAAGATTTGGGATCTTATCTTGTAATTATGCTTTTAACTTTTCAGCTCACATCTAAAAGGGATCAGGTCAGATCTACCACATCAAATCAGCCAATGCAGAATGATATTTGCATGAATGATTTATTAAAAAAAAAAACCCACAAAACTGGCAGACAAAGGATTATCGGTTATGCATTCAGTGCTGATTTTGCTACTGATAATGATGGTCACAACTCTTCCAAAATACATTGTGAAGCCTAAGACAAGCATTTTGTCATGCTGAATTCTCTCTGACTACACTGTTTAAGGAGCAGGCAGGCAGAGCAATGTCACTGAGTTAGAGAGGGAGTTAACATTCATGCTGCAGATGAGGAAGGATGCTCTTGTGGTTAAGACTTGAAGTGGGACTCAGGGGAACTGACTTTAGCTCCTGGCTCTGTCACAGACTTGCTAGACCCAGATTCTCACAGGTATTTATGCTCCTGACTCCCTCTGAAATCAATGGAAGTAAGTTAGGAGCCCAAATATCTTTGAGGATCTGGACCTGTTCGGCACCCAGGAGCCCTATACTATGAACGGGGAGAGACAGGCACCTTAGAATGCGATCCACAAAAGCCAACACATTAGGCAGTTCCCTGCTTAAGCTAGCCAATGGGAGATGCTTGCCAGAGGGGTGGGTGCTAAGCCACAGCTCTCTTTCGGTTTGGCTCCTACCTCTGGTAATGATCTATGAACCAGGGGAAAATTGGCATTCGACCGCCTAAGTTGTGTGTGGGTCCCAATCCGGCAGGTGTGCTCAGAGGCTGCCTAACTCCACAAAGCAACTGGGGAAGGAGGGAGAAGAGGAGCAGGATCTCCCTCATAACTTTTAGCCCGCTAGCTACGGTACGTAGCCAGGATATGGGAGAAGCTATGTGCTCAGGCGTCTAGAGTGAGGCAACGGTGCACGTGCCCAGAGGCAGGAATGTCGGCACCTAGGGAACTTTTACTGCAAAAACTGAGTGCGTTTAGGTGCCTACAGGGTTAGACTGAGCAGGAGTTTTGTGGATCACAAGGGTGCCTGAAAACGAGACTTAGGTGCATAAATACCTTTCTGGATCTCACCCTCTGTGCTTCAATGCCCCATCTGTAAATTAGGGGTAATAATACTTCATTTGCCTCTCTCATCTATCTAGGTTGTAAACTCTTTGGGCAGGGGTGGTCTCTGATTAATTTTTTGTATAGTACCTATCCCAATGGGGCCCTTAAATCAGTTGGCTGTAATATAAATAAAGGCCTACATGTTCAAAAGTGACTAGTAATTTTGGGTGCCTAATTTGACACTCTGTAAGCAGGGGCGGCTCTATATTTTTTGCTGCCCCAAGCACGGCAGTCAGGTGGCCTTTGGCAGCATGCCTGCGGGCGGTCTGCTGGTCATGTGGATTTGGCTGCGTTTCTGTGGGTGATCTGCCAGCCCGCGCCTTCGCTGTACCTGCTGCCGAATTGCCACCGAAGCCGCGGGACTGGCGGACCTCCTGCAGGCATGCCGCCAAAGGCAGGCTGACTGCCACCCTCACGGCGACTGGCACGCTGCCCCCGTGGCTTGCCGCCCCAGGCACATGCTTGCTGCGCTGGTGCCTGGAGCCGCCCCTGTCTGTAAGAGAACCTGGTTTTCAGAGGACAGGTGCTAAGCACCAGGGCTGGTCCTAGACCAAATGGCTCTCCAGGCGAGGAGCATCTTTGGTGTCCCCGCTCCATTTGTTAAATTTTTGCATACCTTATTTTAAATGCATTGTAGCCCATTTCATGACTTCGATGCACGATTTGTATGCATGATTTATCCCTATCATGTAAGATGATACATTTGCATGCTAGGATCTGTAAATCTGTCTTTATTCATCGCCATATATAAGCAAATAAAAAATTAATTTCCTCTAAGCTTATAGAAACTTTTTTTAATTTTAAGAATAACTGAAATGCACTAACATCAAGAAATTGAACTCTGCACCGACACTGAGTGGAGAAGTATTAAATAGTGTTACAGCAGGTGACAGCCTTAGACTCTTAACCCCAGTCCTTTAGTTCAAAAGGTCGCTTTTCTCGCCTTTGTCCACACAAACAGAAGCACAGCATCAGAGAGATCCAAAGACTGGCCAATGGCATTTTCAAGCAATAAAATAGCACACGATGTCAGTATCTCATTCGCCATTGTCGATTGAAGATATGTTTTAATGAACCTGAACTTTGAACCACTCGTGACTGTGACTGGCAGCGTGAGCAGAATCCTCAAAGCTATCCACACATTATGAAAATGGTCCTTCAGCTTTCCATCATGAATGAATTGGAGAACTTGGAATGGAGAGTCCTTCCCATGTTGCAAAAATGTGACGGATATTGTCCAATTCAACATAGAGGTCTTTATCATTGATGTCTGAACATTTCCCATGTGTCAGCGTCAGGTGATGGTCCATACAATTGTTCAAGAGTGTTTTCCTGTCCGCAGGCAGCTTAGTAAGGTCATACAACGCTCCCCCTCCCTCGGGTCTTTTCATGGTGTTTCATTTGTCCAAACCTTTCTTCAATAGAAACCCGAACAGTGTCAACAAGCGAGCAAAAAACATTACTTCAAACATTCTATTTTCCTTTTGTTGCTAGCAACAAAAACAGCACCCTGAGCCCAGTGCCCCCCACGCCCCTCCCCACACACCCAGCACCCCAGATGGTTGCCTGGGTTGCTTGCCCCTAAATCTGACCCTTTTCAGCATTTTTAAAAATCAGTCTTGTTCATGGGGGTTCAAGAATTTCAGCCAAAATGGAGGCACCCAAAATCACTTGTCACTTTTGAACATTTAAGCTAATATTATTAAGAATGACCCACTCCCTGACAGTAATAAGCTACTCCAGGGCGAGCCTTCATAGACCGTTGGGGATCTGAAGGCATCAAGACCCAGAGCTTCCAGGGTATTTTATAGCAATATCAAGGTATCAGTAATGTCCATTGAGTTCAATAGAAATTAGGAGCCTAAATGCCTCTGAGGATCTGGGCCTACCAGGGCCGGCTCCAGGGTTTTGGCCACCCCAAGCAGCCAAAAAAAAAAAAAAAAAAAAAGCCGCGATCGCGATCTGCGGCAGCAATTCGGCGGGAGGTCCTTTGCTCCCAGCGGGAGTGAGGGACCATCTGCCGAATTGCCGCCGAATACCTGGACGGCACGCCCAAGCACCTGCTTGCCAGGCTGGTGCCTGGAGCCGGCCCTGGGGCCTACATCCTTCAACTTCATACTTCACCCAGACCATTCACCAACAGTCTGCTAATGGATACCTTGTGGTGGTTTATTACTAGATTAACTTGCTGCCAAACCACAGCATTTATATATAGGATCTGTTCAAAACATAAGGATGGCCATATTGGGTCAGATCAATGGTCTATCCAGCCCAGTATCCTGTCTGTGCATTGGACTGTGTCAGATGATTCAGTGCGAATGAACAGAACAGGGCAATTTCAAGTCATCCATCCCATATCGTGCAGTCTGAGTTTCTGGCCGTTGGATGTTTAGGGACACCTGGAGCATGGGGTTGTCCCCCTGACCATCTTGGCTTGTAGTCATTGATGAACCTATCCTTCATGAACTTACCTAATATTTTTGAACCCAGTTATATTTTTGGCCTTCACAACATCCCATGGCAACAAGTTCATAGGTTCAGTATGTGTTGTGTGAAGAAGTACTTCCTTTGGGTTATTTTAAACTTGCTGCCTATTAATTTCATCAGGTGACCACCTACTTCCTGTGTTATATGAAGGGGTGTCCAGGAATTTGATGACGGGGGGGGGGGGGGGAGGAAGTGTTCCACAGAGAGTTTAATGAACCGGTGGTGGTTATTGAAATTGTAGTGGAAATCTATGAGGGAATTTAAGTCATCAGTCTAGAGGATGAAAATATCATCAATGTAGCTCAGGTGTCTGGCTGATTCCATGGTGCATTTGTTCAGAAATTCTTCTTCTTTTGGAGGGTGAAAGGAGGGCGCTTATTGTCCTCAATTTAGACTATATTTGTTAGGTGTATCTGCCTCTCACACTTCCTGTTGACTTCCTCACAGAACTCCTCTGTTCACTAGCTCCTCTGGTCTCTTAGGGTATGTCTAAAAACCCGTGGCTGGCCCATGTCAACTGACTCAGGCTCCCAGGGCTTGGGCTTAGGTGCTGTTTTATAGCAGTGTAGATGTTTGGGCTCAGGCTGGAGCCGAGGCTCTAGGACCCTGTGAGGTGGGAGGATCTCAGAGCTTGCGCTGCACCCAAGTCCAAACATCTACACCTCAATTAATGAGCCTCGCAGCCCAAGTCCTGTGAACCTGAGTCAGCTGCATGGGCAGGCCTCAGGTTTTTAATTGCAATGTGGACAAACCCTTAGGAGCTGGCTTTTTAAACCCTGCTCTCCCTGAGTTAGCCTTGCTCCCTTGTCAAGAGATCCTGAAGGGAGGAGGGATCAAAGTATGGCAGGTTAGAGCCTCGTTAGTAAGCTCTCAGTCTAGCCTAGCAGGCCTCCTTGTCCAGCACACAGCCCCCAAAACAGACCACACTATAATCTTCAATCAAGCAACACATGGCAAGCAATCAAGAACACAAGAAACTAGAGGTGGTGCTAGCCCATTGGGGGCCCTAAGCAGGAATATTCCTCCCCCCCCGACACACAACACAAGGGGGAGGGAGTCCCCTTGAGCTGCTTGGGTCCCTAAGCAATTGCTTAGTCTGCTTATGCCTAGCTCTGGCTCTGCAAGAAACAAACAGACAAATTCATCCCAAGGATCACGTAGTCAGCTATTCCTTCACCTGGAGAACTCCCTTGCAAAACTCCCCTGTTTGCTGCCCCTGTTTGCTCATGTTCCTTAAAGAACCTCAGTCTAGCCTTTTTTGCATGTGAAATGTTGTCCTCATATGTTGGCACCTGAAGCTTCCTGCAGGCAGAAATCCTAACATTTGGGCAGTGAGTACCTGATGTGCTTAGACAGACAAATATTTAAATCTTTACCTGTTAGAATACAAACCTGCAATTTAGAGGCACAAAACGACATCCATAGCAATAAAAAAAATGCCTGTACGTTGACTCTGTTATTTGTAATACATTTGTGACGCAGTTTTCACTTTCTGCTGAGATCACTGCCTGTCATGTTGACCAATATTGCCTCATTGCTACCTTTCAGTCCCATAGTCTGACTGTATCCATCTATTGTCTTATGTTTAGATTGTAAGCCTCTGGGACGTGGGACTGTCTTTTTGTTCTATTTGTACAGTGCCTAGCACAAAGAGGTCCTGGCCCATGACTGTGGCTCCTAGACACTACTGCAAAACAAATAATAAATATATAGTCTTTGATTCTGCAATTGGACCCATACAAGTGGACCCTTTTGCCCATGTGGAACACCATTGTCTTCAGTAGGACCCATGTGAACTTAAGAGTCTGCCTGCATGGATCTTGTTTCAGGATGATCACCTTAGTAGACAGACAACAGCATGCACTATAAGTTCAAGTGTTCATTTGAAGTCCCAACAGTCCAACTCCCTTGCAGTGCTTCTTTGGATGGGAATGGGCAAGTTGCCCTAAGTCACGGTAACATTTTGAAGCAGCTTATATAAAACACACACATCACGTGGGGTGAAAAAAGAAAAGAAAAAGAAAATATCTAATGAACATGTATTAAAAAGGGATTTTTAATCAGCTGAACAAGGCACAAATCGCAGGGAACATCAAGATATAATTACACACTTATAGAGAAGTCTACCATGAAAAGAAGAGCATTTTTTCCCACAGAATGAAAATGACAAGCTCAAATTATGAAGTATACTGTGCACAATTGAGTGTGAGGAAACATCAGCTCACGACTCATTAACATCCTCAGTTTCATGGACAGAGCATTATCAGCTCTGTGATTCTGAACAAAACAATTGTCAGCTGCCATTTTCTCTTAACGAGGCAATTAAAAAATTCACATTGTGCGAACTGAAAAAGTGAGGTCAAACCCAGCAATCCTCTCCTTGGAGGAATTATTGATGGGACCAACTTTCACTTCTAAAGTTCAAGGCACCCAGTCGGCACTGCATTGTCTCTTCCAGGTAGTGTCTAAAACAGTTAAGCAAAGCCTTTTCCACTTTACTATTTGGGAAGGGGTGTAGCTAGCGATTAAAACCCAGGAGGACTGGGTATCAGGATCAGACAATGGTGGTATAGATTCTGCCTTAGTTGAGGGGAATAAAGGGACAGCACTGAAGTAAATGTTGCTATTGCAATCCTGCCAACCTGTGGAGGGTGAGCTAAGGAAGGCTGGAGAGACAGATGATGATGGAGCACATTATACTGCTGCTTTAAGGAGAATCAGTATGCGTCTCTGGATCACGTGTACTGGTGACTTTGGTGATTAAACTGGTCAGCTGCGGGGCTGGACATGCTCTCCAGCTAGCAAACCGCACTGATTTGTGGATATGACATACGGGTGCATTTGTTTACAGTCATAGTCGTCGTCTCCGTGGGTGCTCCAAAAAAAAATAGTGGGTGCTCAGCACCCACCGGCAGCCCTGCCACTCAGCTCCTTCTCCTCCCCTCCAGCACCTCCTCCCTGCCATGGATCAGCTGTTCAGCAGTGAGCAGGAGGCGCTGGGGGAGGGGGGAGGGAAGAGGGGGGGCAGGGGCGGAGTGGGGGCATGGCCTGGGGTAGAGCGGGGGTCGAGCACACCCTGGGAACTCAGAAAGTGGGCCTCTCTGCTTACAGTCCTACTGTCATTGTGCTCTCTTGTAGCGATCCTGCCCTGCTGCTCTGGAGGAAAAAGGCTCTCTCCACCTTCTTAATCTCCTAACACAGCAGAGCACAGCGCCAAGCAGAATCTAGCCCTTCACCTCTCTGTGCTCAAATTTACCCATCTGTGAAATTAGTATAATAGTATTTATCTGCCTCGCAGGGATATTGAGAGACTCCCTGTTTCTAAAGTGACGCTTCAGGCATGTTTTGAAACACTCAGTTTTGAAAGTGCTTTGCTGGCCTTGAACAAAAGGCATGAGTTAACTCTGAGTGGCCGAGACAGTAGAATGCTGCAGCTAGGTAGGGTGAGGAAGGTTAGTGGCGGGACTAAGCCAGTGTAGCACTTCCAGACCTCAGGAAGTTTTATCTCTGTGCCAGAGTAAATCACAATCTTGATGCTGCTACAGCCTTACTTCATGGCCCTTTCACTGGGGAGTTCACAGGGCTCTGCATTTTTGCTCTCATCTTGTGCAAAAAGCGAATGCTTTGAAGATATTTATCAAACAGGATCATTAAGCTGAATGCTGGATAAAAGAAGCAGCAGCAGCAGCCTTTATCTTTGGGACAACAAGCACCGCCCCAGCTGCTGCAGAAAGCAAACCAAGCATCACCAGAGGGGAGAAATGTGAAGAAAAAATACCCTCCATCCCATTTTTGACCTAAAATGTAGGGAAAAGCAATCTGCCACTTAGTAAACTGATGTACTGTATGAATTAAATGTACATTCCAATTGCATTTTTACACTCTCACTATGGTTAAATTAGAGCGTAACTCTTTGGAATGGGGACTGAGTCTTCTATAAAAAGAACAGGAGTACTTGTGGCACCTTAGAGACTAACACATTTATTAGAGCATAAGCTTTCGTGGACTACAGCCCACTTCTTCGGATGCATACTTGTACAGCACCTAGCACCATGGGTCCCTGATTTTGATACTACAACAATATAACGATAGTAATCACAACAATTAAAAATATTGTGGTCACCACTGATCTGATTTTAGACCAGAAGATCCAGTTTTTAAACCTTCTTGGCCGAGCACTAGTCACCAAGAGCTTTCTCTATTTTGTATTTTGACAGGAGGGAACCCTTCTGTACATGGATTGCGACTCAGGCTATTCTGCGGTGAGAGGGACACCCTGGCCCGTGTCTACATAGAGTATGGCAGCCTGCACCCAAGCTAGAGTCTCCCTAGCGCCTGCAGACAAACCCTGCGCCACTCCACCTCCCCATCATCCTTTAAACTGCACCCAGCTCGCTCCCTCATACATTTCTTGCTTTACCCAATCTTCCCGGCCACCACTTCAGCCTTCATTTCTCTTTCATCAACTCCATTCAACCTCCCCTGCATCTACAGTTGCCATTCTAGCCTCACCCAGCCGATCCACTCCTGCCTGCTTCTCCCCTCCTACCATCTTCCTTCTACTGCCACCCCAATCCAACCAGCAATAAGTTTCCATCTTCAGAGGAGATTCCATCATATGAAAATATTCAGGGAGAAAGAGATTAATACTAAACTTTCACCTAAAGCACAGTGTGTAAATTCTCCAGGGCAGGGATTCTTTCTGTGTTTAGAGAATACCCAGAACAATGGAACTTCAGTCAGGACTGAGATCTTTGGGTGGTACCAAAATATAAAATATATATTAATAATGGTAATAATATTAAATAAAGGGCCAGATCTTCAGCTGGTGTAAATTGGCGTAACTCCACTGACAACAGTAGAGCTAAGCCAATTGAACTAGCTGAAAATCGGTCCCCAAAAGTCAAATATTGGCATCTCAACTGGAAATAATTTATTAAGAAAAAAAGTAGTTCTGTCACCATTCATTTCCCCCCCCCCATTATGAAAAGCGGCAATTTTACAGTTCCATATTTTCACTCATAGTTGGTGATGCAAAATCAATATATTATTTACCATGTCTTAATTTAAGAATGTTCTACAGAGACTAGAGAAAAGATAATGAACTTTTTCAGACATTTCAAGTGATGGATTTTTCTTGTTCTGAGCAACCGAGCTTTGTAGAAGGTCATTTTAAATTGTATCTCCACATCAAACGTACCTGTGTGTATCTCTTCAGGCAAGTACATATAAAAAATGGACTTTTTTGGTTTTGCTTTTTAGTTTGAAAATTTTAGGCTGTGAATACACAGCTGGGTTTACCTTTTTTTGTGTGTGTGTGTGTGTGGTTGTTCTTGACATTTAAATGAAATTCAGCTAGATGACCTTCCTGGTCAATATAAACAAAAAAGACAAAAACGAAGCAAACCCCACCACTCCTTCTACAGAGCAAAAGAAGGAAATGGTGGTCCCTGACAACAATCCCAGTACATTCATTTTTCCTATTCACAGCTGTCAGAATGATGTAATCAAAACTAACCTGCGCCTTATGATAAATGCCTCAGGGTACATGTCGCTCACATATGCTGTTGCAGTATCTCTTTGTTTTGTTCCTCAAAATATAAAGGCCTTCATCTTGAAATACCTTCACCCTAGCTGATGCTCAAAAGAGGAAGAGGGAAAAAAATCCCACCATTTTGGCTGCTGTACCTAACAGATGATCATATTATGTCTTATTTTCCTAATCCCTGGACAACTAAACACTAATATGCTTCACTCTAAATTAATGTAGATGACACAGAGAGTGAAGGACACATTGGGAAAATCTGTCTGCAACTACACTAGGAAAATTAAAATGATACTTTAAAAAACATTCATGTAGCAGTCTGCGATGGAACTTTAGAATATGGTCAGGGAGGCTATTTGACCCAGTGCCCGGGTGTTAATACTAAATCTATACACCACTTAAGTCCTATATGGAGAGCACATAAGCTTTGTCCTAGACTTCAGGACAGTGAGGAATTAATCGTTATTTGTCCTATGGTAGAATCTAATGCCCCCCATCAGTGGGGGGTGGGTGGGCACTGTATGCACATTGTACATATTTTCACCCAACCTGATCAGATACAGGAAACATGTTAGTTTATTATAGAGTTGGTCAATATTTCGATGACACTTTTTCTCAAAATTTCAATGAGAATAAAAATAGAATGAAACTCCTGTGAAATCTTCCCTAAAAGTTGAGATCTGGTTTTCAGCCAGTACTAGCCGTTTAATGGTTAGTGGGTCTTGATTTTAGAAATTTTCCTAGATTGTAAAGCCAGAGGGGACCATTAGATTATCTAATCTCACATCCCACATAACACAGTCCATAGAAGTTATCCAGTTACTCATATATTAAGCTCAATAACTTGTATTTCAGTAAAGCATATCTTCTAGAAAGGTATCCAGCCCTAAAGAAGTCAAGAGATGGAAAATTCACCACTTCCTTTGGTAGTTTGTTTCAATGCTTAATGTGTTCATGCGTCTTTTCCCAACTCTAGATTCTGAGATTCTGTCGTATCATTCAATCTATCTTCCTGCCACAGAAAGATTATTCTCTGCATTTTCCAGTGTTTTGTCCAGTCTAGTTTTAAATTTTGCAAGTTATGGGGCTTTGTTATTTTGCTCACCTTAGAGGGAACTATCCACAGACCGCCTGAATGAAGTTCGTGAACCACTGGTGGTTCACGGACCACAGTTTGAGAACCTCTGATCTAAGCTATATTTAAATTGATGCCAATTTAAATACAAATTTGTTAAGTAAGATGGTTGAGTAAATTATTTATTATTTTGACCCTTGCACAAGATGGTTTGCCTTAAGGAACCATGGGGATTTCATACACTTTTTACAAAGGTTGACGAGGTCCTGACTGCTTTCTCAAAATTCAGTTTAATAAATGGATGTGTCTAAATAAAAAACAGCAATATACCAAAGTCAATTCATTTATCACATTTAAAGTCATCATAGTACAGCATGTTTCAGCCATTTGGACTGGTCTAGCTCCTAAATGAATTTAAAGATAGGAATATCAAGATACATGTCAGAACAAATGAGACAGACAAGTTACTCTGTCATCTTGTCTCCAACAGTGGCCAATAATTGGATGCTTCAGAGAAAAGAGAATTTAATAGACCTGGTTAATAGGAGGAAGAAAAAGAACTTCCTGACCCTACCTGATAATATGTTTATGCCCTGAAGCTGCAAGGTTGATTGTCCTTGTAATTTTTATGATAGCCAGTGCATTGTAGCTACTATAGGAAAGAGACAAGGTGCGTGAAAGCATGTTACTTTCACCAACAGAAGGTGGTCCATAACAGATATTATTTCACCCTCCTTATCTGTGTCATCTCTTGGGACCAACATGGCTACAATCCAACAAACTACTAGATGAAAGTCTTTTTGCCACCACAATGTTGCTACAAAACCATTTTCATGGACTTCATGTTTTCCAAATGGTGACCATAGCCTAGACAACAAGGAATGTTTCCTGATCATTGAACTTTATTCATGAGTGTCTGCTTGTAACACAGGGCAGCTAACTACATATGGAAGCTAGCTCAGCTCTCAGTGGAGATCGCTTGCACAGTCCAGCTGTTCTCTGTTCCTCAGAGAATTTCCAGGCCAGTTTAGGGGCATCTTAGTAATTTATAACTGTTTTAGTTTGCGCTGCAAATAACTTGTTGCAAGAGCTCATGGGAAGTTTATTTGCATACACCTTCTTGCAAAGAATACCAGTTCCAAGCTAAAACAAAACACTGCCTGAGAATCAGACAATACACAAATGCCTAGCTACATCAAACAGTGCATAAACTGTTCTCTCACTGGAGCTCATCAGCACAGTCCAGCTGCTTTTTGTTTACAGTATAGGGCAATGTTTTTTTTCCTTACTGGACTTGGTATAGTCAGCCTTTTGCAACAAACACAGAGTCCCATGTGCTTTGGCAACAAATACATATATAGAAAGAGTTATGGCATGATAAAAAGTAGATATAGGACCAAACCGCAGAATTATAGGTTTGGGTCTGGATTTCAACTCCACTATAATGTTTGAGGAGTACTTGTGGCACCTTAGAGAATAACAAATTTATTTGGGCATAAGCTTTCGTGGGCTAAAACCCACTTCATAGGATGCATGCAGTGGAAAATACAGTAGGAAGATATATATACACAGAGAACATGAAAAAATGGGTGTTGCCATACCAACTATAATGAGACTAATCGATTAAGGTGGGCTATTATCAGCAGGAGAAAAAAACGTTTGTAGTGATAAAATGGCCCATTTTAAACAGTTGACAAGAAGGCGTGAGTAACAGTAGGGAAAAAAATAGCATGGGGAAATAGTTTTTACTTTGTGTAATGACCCATCCACTCCCAGTCTTTATTCAAGCCTAATTTAATGGGGTTCAGTTTGCAAATTAATTCCAGTTCTGCAGATTCTCATTGGAGTCTGGTTTTGAAGTTTTTTTTGTTGAAGAATTGTGACTTTTAGGTAATTGAGTGACCAGGGAGGTTGAAGTGTTCTCCGACTGGTTTTTGAATGTTATAATTCTTGACGTCTGATTTGTGTCCATTTATTCTTTTGCATAGAGACTGTCCAGTTTGGCAGAGGGGCATTGCTGGCACATGATGGCATATATCACATTGGTAGATGTGCCGGTGAACAAGCCTCTGATGGTGTGGCTGATGTGATTAGGTCCTATGATGGTGTCTCTTGAATAGATATGTGGACAGAGTTGACAACGGGCTTTGTTGCAAGGATAGGTTCCTGGGTTAGTGTTTTTGTTGTGTGCTGTGTGGTTGCTGGTGAGTATTTGCTTCAGGTTGGGGGGGGCTGTCTGTAAGCGAGGACTGGCCTATCTCCCAAAATCTGTGAGAGTGAGGGATCGTCCTTCAGGATAGGTTGTAGATCCTTGATACTGCACTGGAGACGTTTTAGTTGGGGGCTGAAGGTGATGGGGTTGGGCCTGTCCTGGAGTAGGTGACTTCTAGGTATTCTTCTGGCTCTGTCAATCTGTTTCTTCACTTCAGCAGGTGGGTATTATAGTTTTAAGAATGCTTGATAGAGATCTTGTAGGTGTTTGTCTCTGTCTGAGGGATTGGAGCAAATGCGGTTGTATCTTAGAGCTTGGCTGTAGACAATGGATTGTGTGATGTGGTCTGGATGAAAGCTGGATGCATGTAGGTAAATATAGCGTTCAGTAGGGTGGTATTTATGTGACCATCGCGTATTAGCACTGTTGTGTCCAGGAAGTGGATCTCTTGTATGGACTGATCCAGGCTGAGGTTGATGGTGGGATGGAAATTGTTGAAATCATGGTGGAATTCCTCAAGGGCTTCTTTTCCATGGGTCCAGATGATGAAGATGTCATCAATGTAGTGCAAGTAGAGTAGGGGCATTAGGGGACGAGAGCTGAGGAAGCATTGTTCTAAGTCATCCATAAAAATGTTGGCATACTGTGGGGCCATGTGGGTACCCATAGCAGTGCCACTGACTTGAAGGTATACATTGTCCCCAAATGTGAAATAGCTGTGGGGGAGGACAAAGTCACAAAGTTCAGCCACAAGGTTTGCTGTGACATTATCGGGGATACTTTTCCTGATGGCTTGTAGTCCATCTTTGTGTGGAATGCTGGTGTAGAGGGCTTCTACATCCATAGTAGAATGGATGGTGGCCAGGATGGTGTTTTCTGGAAGATCTCCAATGGATTGTAGTTTCCTCAGGAAGTCAGAGGTGTCTCGAAGATAGCTAGGAATGCTGGTAGCATAGGGACTGAGGAGATAGTCTACATAGCCAGACAATCCTGCTGTCAGGGTGCCATTGCCTGAGATGATGGGGCGTCCAGGATTTTCAGGTTTATGGATCTTGTGTAGCAGATAGAATACCACTGGTCTGGGTTCTCGGGGTGTGTCTGTGCATATTTCTTCCTGTGCTTTTTCAGGGAGTTTCTTGAGCAGATGGTGTAGTTTCTTTTGGTAACCCTCAGTGGGATCAGAGGGTAATGGCCTGTAGAATGTGGTGTTAGAGAGCTGCCTAGCAGCCTCTCGTTCATATTCCTACGTATTCATGATGAGGACAGCACCTCCTTTGTCAGCCTTTTTTAAATGGGCCATCCTAATTATCACTACAAAAGTTTTTTTTTCTCCTGCTGATAATAGCCCACCTTAATTGATTAGTCTCATTATAGCAACACCCATTTTTTCATGTTCTCTGTGTATATATATCTTCCTACTGTATTTTCCACTGCATGCATCCGATGAAGTGGGTTTTAGCCTATGAAAGCTTATGCCCAAATAAATTTGTTAGTCTCTAAGGTGCCACAAAGACTCCTCGTTCTTTTTGCTGATACAGACTAACATGTCTTCCTACTCAGAAACCTGTCACTATAAAGTTTGGGATTGTAGAGGTTCTGCTTTGGGCTGATCTCTAGCAAAACTGATTCTCCTCTAGTAATGGAGTAATCATTAGAAATAATTTGCAACAAATTTTTGACATATTGTGTCTTTTCTTTATGTTTGCAAATTGACCATGAGCAGATAAAATTATTATTAAATGTATTCATTATTCAAAAATATTCATTTATTTCTTCAGTTAGTCATTCTTGATCTGAATGTTGTTTGAACTGAGAATTGTGAATATTACAACTGAATATACAATCTGCAATTTGTGCTGTACTACACACAAGGAAGAAAAAGAGAGGACAGGGAAAGAAGAATGACAAAAGAAGGAAAAAATAACCCCACACCAAAACCAGAAAGCTGAAAAATGTCAATACAATGTTTCTTGCTTTTTTCCTTTTCAATTGCCCTCCCCACTTCTCCTCCCTCCCCCCGCCCATTGTTTTTTTAAAATTTTGTCATGGAAAAAGAGGCAAAGTATTGAGACCAAAAACATTTCATTTTGGAATTTCTTCATATAACCTTTTTTTAAAAAAAGTGCAATTAACAAAGAAAGAAAAGAAAAAAAAAGAAAATCCCACACCCACTTTCTTCAAAAATGTCAACCATCTTTATTGCTAGTGAATGTCAAATAATGGAATGTCTGAGGAACACAAATGTGAAAGGGTTGTGAATATGATTACATTAAAATTTGGCTTTGACTATTACCTAATTTTTAAGGACACATTTTCTCCCATTCTCCGTTCATCTGTGGTAGCAATTATTGATGTTTGTCACTGTTAGAGTGACATTTATATAAGTTTTTATTAGACAGACTTTCATGATGATTTTTAATAAAAGAATATTGTAAAAGGAGTGGCATAAAGAACACTGAAGTCTTTCTCAAGGTTGTGGAAGCAGGAGAGCTCTAATGGAATGAGGAATGGCATCTTTCAATGGCTTCTTTGTTATTTTTTCAGTCATTTTCTCTCAGGGGGTTCAGGGCCCTCTTTGAGTTAAAATGGGGCCCTGTTGATTCTGTTCAACCACCACCCTAGTCCAGGGGTGAAAGTAAGTTAAAGGATTTACCGGTATGCCGGAGTCCTGATCAGCGGCATGGCCTCAATGGGAAGAGGCGGGGCTTTTAAATCAAGATTTAAAGGCCCCGGGGCTCCCAGCTGCAGCCAGAGCCCCGGGGCCTTTAAATCACCCCCAAGCTACCAGCTGCAGAGGCAGCTGGGAGCCCCGGGGCCCAGGGGTGATATAAAGGACCCGAGGCTCTGGCTGCCACTACCACAGCGGAGCTCCAGGCCCTTTAAATCGCTGACGGAGCCCTGTCGCTGGCACCCTGGGACTCTGACAGCCAGGCTCAGGCGGCGATTTAAAGGGCCTGGGGCCCCAGTGGTGGCGGGGAGCCCCGGGCCCTTTAACGCACCACCCGAGCCCTGCTGCCGGAGCCCCGGGGTAGCGGCAGCAGGGCTCCAGTGGTGTTTTAAAGGGTCATGGGCTCCGCCGCTGCAGGGAGCCCCAGGCCCTTTAAAACGCCAGCCTGGGGACTCTGGTCCGGTCCGGCACAGCATACTGGCTTACTTTCACCTTTGCCCTAGTCACAAAGGTTCAGGTCACAGTGCTGCCAACCCTCATGATTTTATCCCAAGTCTCACACTAGTTGCAGTTTTTCTTGAAGTCCCTCCTCCTGGAGTTGTGAGACTCTCCAATTTCATATAAAAAAAAAGTAAGTTTCTAACTCCCAATGGATATGGAGAAAAGTTGTAAAAAGTGAACACTAAAGGCTCAAAAAGCAGAAAACAAAAAGAGCAAATGTTTATTATTTAGTTAGACCTCATGTTTTTAAGCCTGTGTCATGATTGTTTGGGACGTAACTCAATGATTTTATGAAGATTTTGAGGTTGGCAATAGTTTATGAATCCTTTTAGTCACAATGGCAAACAGTTACTCACACAGGAATCCATGGGCCGGATTCTCATTTAAACCAAGGTCCCTTCACATTGCTTTGGTAGCATGAAGGGGCCATAAAGCGTGTGCTAAGAGAAAGGGAAAGATGGACAGATGGCCGGCAGCACCTATTCTATTATCTTTATGGAACATATATCAGTAACTCAAACACAAAGGGTTTCTTCCTTTCTACTGTAAAATGGACTCAGAATTATAATTTTAGAAGCAGACCTTTTAGGATTTATTCTAACTCCTCCCTCTTCCCCCACATCCGTGCTAACCAGTCTGTCTTCTTTCTGATCTTTCAGTGAATTAAATCTAGACACTCTACAAGGCACTATCCTTCAAAGCTAGCATTGTCCATTTAAACCAAAAGGAGGGGAATAAAATCTTGTAAACTAATGATGTACATCCATAAACATAGGCTGAAAATTTCAAAGCCACCTAGGAGACTTTAATGCCCAATTCCTATTAATGTTAATGGGTATTGGGTCTCTAAATCCCCCAGCTGGGATTTGAAAATCTAAGACAGAATGTTCATTTTGGGCTCGACTCAATGGGCACTGGATGGTCCCCTTTAAGTCGCAATTGAAAAGAACTAGAGTCTCCTATGGAGTGCTACAAAGAGGAGCTTCTATGATAGCTTTTAAAACGGGTTGCCCAGTGTCTTGCTGCCCACTGCAGGGGGTGCAGAGGCATTCGGGCTTAATTTTTTCAAACTTGGGTGCCTAAAGCTAGACACCTAAATCCACCTTTGTGCATTTACATATGTGAATTTGTGATGAGCACCTGCAGACCCCACTGAGCTCAAAGGAAACTGCAGGGGCTCAGCGTCTCTGAAAAACCCATTCACTTATTTATTGATGGATCTAGATTTTAGACAGCTGATGGGAGATTTTCAAAACCAGCTCAGGTGATTTAGGAACAGAAGTCCCTTGGTTTTCAAAGGGGATATATGCTCCTACATCCCTTAGGAGGTTCCAAGTGTTATGTTCACAGCCTACAAAGAAGTTAGAGTATTTTTAGTTTTTATCTTTCTGGAAGTTTGCAAGGTAGCACTACTTTTTTTCCATAGAATCTAGAACCCCAAAAACACACAAGAACCCCAAAACAGAGAGAGACAAAGTAGGCTGCTCCCTAAGGCAGAGACGCACAACTCAACCTACCTTGCTTTTTGCACACTGACATACTGATCACATGCTTCCCGCAGAGTACCCTACCCTGCAACAGGACCAGGACACCCCTGAGAATTTAAAGTGATAGTTTATCATTTTAACACAGTTTCAATAGACCACACTAAAATTCTTTCCCCAGGTTTGAAAAGTCTGCCTTCCATATGGATGAAGGGGTAAGCTCTGTTTTGATCCCTGTAGCTGGTCTAAGAGAGGTTCTGCTTAGGTTCTTGAGTCTATAGACAAGTAATGGAGATTGTGATGTAGCTTCTGGGAAGTTCATTTTAAAGAAAGAGAAATTGAGATGATTTTCAGGGCTCCAGCAAGAATGCTGAATGCACCCTCCCTCTAGGAAAACAAAACAAAAAATACTGGCAAGATAACAAAAGAGAGATAACTAGAGATGAACACATGTTAATGGCTATTCCATTTCCAGATGGCAGCTTAGAACTTTTTACATTCCCATCACTTTTGTCCCTGCATAAATCTATTTGAAAGCCACTAGTTTAAATACATCACAGTTGATTTACATAAGATATGGTCAATCACCCAACTAAAGCCTATTTCATAATTCAGCCCACAGAAAAATGCCAATGGATGCCCAGAGCATTGCTGCAGTCAGGGGTAGCTCTGGTTGCTATTATGTCAACATGCTGAGAATGTTACAGATTTGCCTATAATGTAGCTCAAAATACTACTTAGTTACTCCAAAAAGCAGGAGATTTAACTAGCGGGGTTTTTATTCCTGTTGTGGGGATGTATGTGATAAGATTAGCAGGAACCTAGAAATGCAGCTGAGTGAGCATGCATGGCATTTCTTTAAAAAAAAAAAAAAAACTATTTAATTTTTCCAAGCTGTAGTCAAGCTTAAAGTCAATGGAAAAAATTTAAAGCAAGGGGGAATAAATATAAGGCAGCAAGAAATTACTGATGAAGAATATTATGAAGGAAAGGCATTGAAGTCACATGGGAAAGATATAGGGGTGGTTTACGCACACAACTTATACCCCCAGTGTGGTGTATTGAAAACTGTAAAAATTACAGTTTTAAGTTTTAAGGAGTTTTCTGGACCTGGTTCCAGGCTAGAGGACTCTGTAGGGAAACGTGCCATCTGAGTTTTCAGCAGTCATTCTGTTGAGAGCGAGTCTAGCATAAGGTGGTGTGAGTTTAGCCCCTCTGTTTTAGAGAGCAGCCTGCTTTCTCTCTCTCTGTTTGGGGTTCTTGTGTGTTATCGTTCTGAGTTAGTGTTATGTTGGAACCTTACAGCGAGAGTAGTTTATGTTTTTAACCTACCATCTCTGTGTGTATGCTGTGAACATAACACATAGAATGTGATCATTACAGTTGGGATTTTTCGAAGGAGCTGAAAGGAGTTAGACATCCAAATCTCATTGAATTCCAATGTAGCTTGGCATCTAACTCTCTTAAGTTCTCTTGAAACATCTTACCCTCAAATAATTCCTTTTCTTTTTTTGGAGAATTGTGTGGTGGGTACAACTGAGATTTTGGGCAACCCTGATACTAAAACAATAAATGAAAGGGACAGGCCATATCTGGGGCTCATCACAAAGGCTGCCGAGCCCCAAGTTTATGGTCCTGGATCACCTCTGCATGCTAGGGGTAACATAGAAAATGAAGCAACAAAGAGTCCTGTGGCACCTTATAGACTAACAGATGTATTGGAGCATAAGCTTTTGTGGGTGAATACCCACTTCATCAGATGCATGACATGATCCAGACTAACACAGCTACCCCTCTGATAATAGAAAATGAAGTGAGGACTAGCAGGTAGGATGGGCAGGGAAGTCAGTCCACTGGCCAGTTTACATAATCACATGAGAAGAGCTAATCCCCATCCAGTCACACAAGACTCTCCCTGACACACCTAGTCATGCTATACTGATTTCAGACCTCACAGGTTGTGTTGCACAATGAAGCCTGGGGCATATTAAATTTGAATGCAGCAGTGGCTAGGGGCCAGAAAGGTTTCCATAGATGTAGGCCCCTCCTTTTAAAGGTGGAAGAATGGATGTAGGGAGGGGGAGTTTATTGAGTCATGTGTTAGAATGAGGAAGAGAGAACCAGAGCCTTCTGGACAGTTGTGGAACTGAGGAATTGAGAGGAAGAGTGTTACTGGGAGAAAAATGGAAGGAGTAAAGGAGCCTTAAAATGTTTGAATAAATGTATGAACCTTTAGATACTTAACCAAACTGAATTGAACCTCTGATCCTTTTGAGGCTTGTCCATCTCTAGCCCTAGTTACCATGAGATTACTTGACAACGGTAACAAAACATTTACACTGAGAGTCTCAGCCTGTGTCTACTTAAAGTATTTTTCTTATATTGATATAGAATGCTTTGAGGGAGAAAAAATGCATGAAGCAATGAGTCTATTCAATTTTATACAAAGGGCTAGAGAATACAATACTAGCAACATATTTTTCCGTCGCCTATGAAATGTGTGAAGTGAAAACTGCTTCTTTCAACACCACAGACCTTGTGGGAAATGACCTGTACACTGGATAAGTTGACAGGCACAGTAGGGGATTTCATTACACCTTAGAATTTGACTGGCACAACCAGCTCTCTCTGGCTTTCTGTAACCTCTGGCAAGCGCTTGGAATTGAATCTGTAAATGTTAATCAATATTTCAGGCCTATTAAATAAAGAAAGGCATTGTGGAAATCAAAGCACTAATGGCTGGCATGGTGCTATAGAATGACTTCCAAGCTGTCAAAAACCTTGTAAGGAGCAAAAGAGCAAATATTTTAATAAAACAATTATCTCTACTATTTCAAACCTGTAGAAGAATGTTACATCTCCACCACTATCACGCTAACTTAATTTTAGTTTCAAACAGTTCAATGCACAAGAGCAACTCTAAATGTGGATGCTCAATGAGTTCTTAAGCAGCTATCCTAAGCCTTTGGGAATGTTAGGGTTCATGTTTTTAGAGGCACTCCATGTGCATGCAAAATTAGCAGGTGTTGGTTTCTTCGCAAAGATTAGGGACCTGATTCTATCGCCGTTTATTTTAGTGGGTGCATGCACTAGGTAATGATAATTTCAAGTCTAAACTTCCTGATGGCCAGTTTATATCCATTTGGTACTGAGCTTAAATAATTCCTCTCCCTCCCTGGTATTTATTCCTCTGATATATTTGTAGAGAGCAATCATATCTCCCCTCAGTCTTCTTTTGGCTAGGCTAAACAAGCCAAGCTCTTTGAGTCTCCTTTCATAAGACAGGTTTTCCATTCCTCGGATCATCCTAGTAGCCCTTCTCTGTACCTGTTCCAGTTTGAATTCATCCTTCTTAAACATGGGAGACCAGAACTGCACACAGTATTCCAGGTGAGGTTTCACCAGTGCCTTGTATAACGGTACTAACACCTCCTTATCTCTACTGGAAATACCTCGCCTGATGCAGCCCAAGGCCGCATTAGCTATTTCACAGCCATATCACATTGGCGGCTCATAGTCATCCTGTGATCAACCAATACTCCGAGGTCCTTCTCCTCCTCTGTTACTTCCAACTGATGCGTCCCCAGCTTATAACAATAATTCTTGTTATTAATCCCTAAATGCATGACCTTGCACTTTTCACTATTAAATTTCATCCTATTACTATTACTCCAGTTTACGAGATCATCCAGATCTTCCTGTATGCTATCCTGGTCCTTCTCTGTATTGGCAATACCTCCCAGCTTTGTGTCATCTGCAAACTTTATTAGCACATTCCCACTTTTTGTGCCAAGGAGTGCAACAGGCCCCTGGTCTCCTGGCTGCTGTGTGTAACCACAGCTCCTAAAGCATGCAAAGCTGCATCCACTGCTACTTGTTGTAGGATAGTTTGATTATTGTGCCAAGACAGGTGGAGATGTCTGTAGTCCTTTCATTTTATTTAATATGTTTTGTTGTGTTCTACCCCAGATCCACATATTGTGACCATTAAGGAGATCTCTTAAGGGTTTTGTTAGATGAGCTATATTTGATAAGAATTTCCCAAAATGATTTTTCACACTGTGATGCTCTCCTCAGGACACCTAGAACCATAAGCCCCTGAGGCTATGTCTACACAGCAAAGAAAAACCCAAGGCTAGCTTATGCCAGCTGTCTCAGACTGTGGGGCTGTTTCTTTGTTGTGTAGACTTATGGGCTTAGGCTGGAGCCCAAGCTCTGGGACCCTCCCACCCCACAGCAATGAAACCATCCCACAGCCCAAGCCCAAGTTGGCTAGCACAGGCCAGCTGCAGGTGTCTAGTTGCTGTGTAGACATACCGTGTTACTCCTCTGCCTCAGCAAGGGAGAGCTTTGCTGAGGCTTGAACTGTCTATCAGCTCCCTGCCACACAAGTCTGTCTGCCTCACCAACAAATTCTTTGAGACTTTGTCAGTCCTAGCCTTGCCTTGCAGGTAACAGTCAGTGAACCCAAGGTCTCCAGGGAGTTTTCTCTGCATTGTCTAGTCCCTCTTCCTGGACACTCCCAAAAATTATTAAATTCATTGCCTCCAAAAAGAAAGAGTGCACATACCAGCTTGCTAGGTTAGCTGATGGCTCACTCTATACTTCAATAGAACAGCACTGAGACAGCGTATAGTAAACTAAGGCCTTGGCTACACTTACCCGCTAGTTCGACAGCTGGAAATCGAACTTCTGGGTTCGACTTATCGCGTCTAGTCTGGACGCGATAAGTCGAACCCGGAAGTGCTCGCCGTCGACTGCGGTACTCCAGCTCGCCGAGAGGAGTACCGCGGAGTCGACGGGGGAGCCTGCCTGCCGCGTGTGGACCAAGGTAAGTTCGAACTAATTCGAACTAAGGTACTTCGAACTTCAGCTACGTTATTCACGTAGCTGAAGTTGCGTACCTTAGTTCGAATTAGGGGAGTAGTGTAGACCTGGCCTAAGAAGAAACGTATTAATAAACAGAGATTTAAGGGAAACTAAACAAGAGAAAGACACAGCTATGGTTACAAACAAAACAGAACATGCTTTCTAGTGACTAACACTTAATTTTAGCATGTTACAATCTTTGCATGAGCAGTTTTCTCACCTACAGAATATTATCAACAGCTCCAGCCCTCCAGGCCAATGTTCACAGAATCAGAGGGTGCTGTTCCATTTGTTCCCTAATTAAAGAATTATCTCCCCTTCTTGTTTATAACCCAGTAAACCTTTGAAATTTCTTCTTTGGAAAGTAAACCAAGACAAAAATAAACCAGACTGGCGTGTAGATGCCATGTTGTCTTCCTCATCCTCTGGTCAGTTTGCTTTTTTGGTTGGTTTAATCACTTTGTTTACCTTAGGTGTAAATGTACTTCCATTGTCTCTGGCTTCACCTTGTTCAATTTACATTGCAGACATAGGCAAACAGAAAAATCAACATTCCTGTGTCTACAACAAACTTGTTTACCTGCTCTACTTAGATTGGTGTCAAGTATCAGGGGGTAGCCGTGTTAGTCTGTATCTACAAAAACAACAAGGAGTCTGGTGGCACCTTAGTCTTTAAGTCTGTAAGTCTATCTGTTAGTCTTTAAGGTGCCACCAGACTCCTTGTTGTTTTTCTACTTAGATTGCTTGGTCTGAACATATTTTAGGAACATATTTCCATCACACATACACAGTTCTTTACACATTAACTGTACATACATCACACAATAATATTAGTGACCAGTTTGTCACCAGCATTTATATGACACCATCTGGCTACATGTTCTCACAACAATATGTTGGGTGCACCCTTTAGCAGTTTTCATAAAAGGCCTCTTAGGGTCACACACATCCAGGAATATTCCTACAGCAGAAACATTTTGTGGTTAGGGTAAGGCAAGCAATGCCTTCAGGTTTTCTGAATCCAGCTGAATTCCCTCTTTGCTTCCTACAAATGTTACCAGATTCATTTCAAATTCACATTTCCTATCCAGAGTGAGGCTGGCTTGTTGGATGCATCTCAAGACTGCATGTAGTTGCTATTCATGTTCATTTTTATCTTTGCCATATACCAACACATCATCTGTATGGCAAAAGACACCAGGTAAAACTGACATGATCTGAGAGTTTCTCTTTCAGAAATGTTCTGGTGCTGAAAATATGCCAAATGGAAGATGATTGAAACAGTACCTTCCAAATGGGGTGATGAATGTACTTAGTAGTATAGATTCAATAGCAAGGGGAATTTGCCAATAACCTGCTGTAGCTTCTAACTGACAAGATTTTGGCTTCTGATAACTGAGATGGTGTCTGGCCAACTGCAGGAAATAAGCAGCTTTTTTTTGCACACACCTTATTAAACAAGGTCCATCAAATATGGACTTTGCCATTGGGTTTTGGAACTACAACCATTCCCGCACACCAGTAAGTGGGTTCTTCTACCTGGACAATAATTCCCATATCTTTCATTCACTTTAATTCTTCTTTGACTTCTCCTAGGAAGCATATTGGGTGCTGAGAGAGCAAAGGGAGTTGCTGACAGCACCAGTTTTAGCCTAGCCCTGAGAAGTCATGTGGATAACTCTCCTGGATAGTTTGCTTTTTGCCACTAATGAATTCTAGTTTCTCTGCTAGGTGCAAACCTTGTATTGCTGGCAACCCAAATAGGGGAGTTGTCAATCTTAGTATTACATATATTATTAGTTGCAGGACTTTCTGTCCTTTCTCCAGCTTCTCAAAGAACTGACGAAACAAACAGCCAATGTAATGCTACTTGCCCAACGTAAAAACTTATTTGGTCTTTACAGATTTCCATCCTGGGAACATGTATATATATTTAATTGCAGTAACAGCCAATATTAATTTTAAATTTCAGATTTCAATTGCTTAGGTTCATGTTGTGTACCAAAGTGCGGTCTGCCCTATTGAGAATATAATTCTTAGAAGTTTAGCATTTTCTTCTCAGGATAACCCTTCCTCTTGGATTGTTTCTGCTACTGTTCATGACCTCCATGCTACCACAAAAATGGGACATTTTACAGCATCTCTTACATTCTGCCTCTTTTACTAGACATTATTGTCTCTGTAGCTTGGGATCTTGCCACAGCTTCCACAGCTTTTCCAAGTTTCCTTCTTGTTAAGGTTCTTTGGTCTCCCACTCTCCAGTCGTGTACTGTTCTTTTGTTGTAAATTCGGTCTGACAGCTTACTTTTGCATTTGTGTCTTTTTTCTTTATTTTGTCAATATTGTCTGATGCAGTTTTCCCAATGAGGCTAGCATGTAAGTTACACTGCTGTTTCCTTATGGTTTCTTGCATTCTCTTTTTGCTAGAACTCCTGTAGCAAGAGATCTGGGTCTAACTGAAGGTGTACTGATAAACTGGTATCTCTTATGCGAACTATCGTGCTTCTTATTAGTTCTTCTTTTGCTGTTTTGTATTAGCAATGATCAGCAAGACTACGACCTGCAGTTTTCAAAATCTCAGCTGCTTCCAATTGTTCCTGCCATCTTCTATTAAATTTGACCATTTCGTATATAACATTCTGTCCACCTGTGAAATGGGTATCAAAAGCTTCCTTCACTTTGGTATATTCTTTCTTTTCCTCATCAGTCGGGTATAAGGCACACTGAATGTCATCAGTAGTACTAACCATTGGAAATTATTGGGACATTTACTTGGTTTTCTTGTGCTTTCTCTGTGCAATAAGAAGCTATCTGGAATTGCTTAGATCTCCAGATCCAGCAAGGCTGGCCGCCTCTGCTACCCTCTCTTGCAGAGCAATTGGCACTGTGGACTTAATTTCCGGGGTTCAGACAAGATTCAGCCTCCTTTCTGATGCAACTTTCACAGCTCTCCTCCCTGATTTTCCGCTTTTCCCACTCACCACTCTGGGAGTCTCTTTTCTTCCTTTACTCCTGTCACAACCAGGACATGGGCAGTCAGGCCTAGTAGTCAGAACAGGAGTCAAAACCCAGAAGCCAGGCCAGGTCAGGTCACCAGGAGATCAGAGTGAGGCACTAGGAGCAGGTAGCACAAGGGAATAGGGTTGCCAACTGTCTAATCATGCAAACCCAAAGACCCTTGCCCCGCTCCCTATCCCACCCCTTCCTCGAGACCATGACACTGTCCCGCCTCTTCTCCAAGGCCCTGCTCCCTCCATCCCCCCATCACTCGCTCTCCCCCCACCCTCACTCACTTTCACCAGGCTGGGGCAGGGATTTGGGGTGCAGGAGGGGATGCGGGCTCTGGAAGGGAGTTTGGGTGCAGGAGGGGGTGAGGGGTGCGGGATCTGGGAGGGAGTTTGGGTGCGGGAGTGGGTGAGGGGTGAGGGATCTGGGAGGGAGTTTGGGTGTGGAAGTGGGTGAGGGGTGCAGGCTCTGGGAGGGAGTTTGGATGCGGGAGTGGGTGAGGGGTGCAGGCTCTGGGAGCGAGTTTGGGTATGGGAGTGGGTTAGCACCCCAACTCTCCCGGTTTGGCTGAAGTAGCCTCCGGGAGATAGAGCCTGATTCCAGGAGACTCCCGGCGAAAGCAGGAGGGTTGGAAACCCTACAAGGGAAGCAGTCCTAAGTAGGAGAAACTAGTTGCAGAGACAACATCCTGTTCCTCCGCTTAGTTTAAAATAAAAGCAGAGAACCAATGTGGACCCATGGAGTTCCACCACCAATCAGATCCCAAGCATGGAGTCCTGTGTCATAGTTGAGCTTCAAGTTCTGGTGACTGTTTCCAGGTCATTGGGTGGCAGCTTGGAACATGCAAGCTCTGTGGTCCAGGATTTGAGATCCACGGCCACTAACAACTCCTTCCTCAGAGAGAGGGATTCACTCACGTCTGATGCTATGGACTGAGACATCATAAATGGACAGAACCATCCTTAATGCAATAACTCCGCAATCAGGAAGTTTCTCTCTTTATAAAGCTCCTCTCTGCAACACATCCTCATCCTTTTAGGTGACTGTGGAGCACTAGGAACTCCATAACCAACTCCACATGCACTAAAATAACATCTTTGCAAACCTCTTTCATGGCAGTCCCCAGGGCTTCATTGTCACATTTGGTTTATTCTTCTGCAAGCATAGAAGTGTAGCTCAGTATAGTGATGCTCACTACATTGTAAGAGAAGTGGTCATTTAGGGCCTAAGTGCATTGGTGTCAATTGAAAGACAGTGGGATTTGGATCAAATACAAATACCAACTCCAAGGTATTTCCCCCTCACGAAATACATTAATATTGATATTAGTGTCACCACAGAATGCAACAACATTGTCATAACTCAGTTTTTGAATGAAATCATAAGTGTAACTTAAGACTCAGAATACATGCCTGTTAACTGCTTTAATAATGTTGAATATTGAGGAGGAGGAGGGGAGAGGTATTTATGTAGTACAGGGAAATATTAAAGTTGTTTCATTAGTACAGGCATGGTCTGCCTTCTGCGAAGAAGAAAGAACTTATTTTTATTTTTACTTCAAAAAGCTGCAAAGCAGAACTCACATAAGTGTCAAACTTATCACGTCGCAATTATATTAACACCTTCTTTTGAAGTTTATAATATGCAAAATGCAATTTACTATAAAAGGTTTCAACACCTAGAAAAAGGAACCCAAGACCAGACAACCGCAACATTTCAGCATATACTTCAGAGACTTCATGAGGTTTTCCTTTGCTGTTGAGAACCTCTGCATGCTAAGGAAACTGGTAATGTACTCTGCTGGTATAATCGTGAAGAAACAAACAAACAAACAAACAAAAAACGTTGTTTATTTTAGAGGTTTAGGAGACATTCGAATGTAAAGTAGATGATACTAGAGATAGGCAAATTGGATCAATCCTTAGAAGTAAACCAAGGTCCAACTCAAATTTAAGAACAAATATTGTTTGCTTGGGGTTCAAATCAGTTCGGATTGTAAGGATCTGTATGAACCAGATTCTCCTCTTGTATACGCCAGTGTAAAAGTGGAGGGACTCCACTGAAATGAAAAGTAGAGCTGGTGGAAAAATGGGAGGGAAATGTTCGGAGTTTTTCAAAAATCAAAATTTGAACTACTTCAATGGTACAAAACCTGTAGTCAGGGCCAGATTAACCCATCACTTGGCTCCAGTCAAACATGCTTTTCTCCCTCTCAGTGCAGAGGGGAGTCCAAGTGTAAGCCACACACTTCCTGGGTGTGGTGTTCCGTCCCCTCTAGTGGCACCAAGACCACATAGAGATTAATGAGTCTGCTACGGCCTTAGCTAAGGGGTGTGTGGCTTTTAGCTCATGTAGTAGAGTCGTGGTCTTCAATCTTTTTACGCCCAAGATCACTTTTTGAATTTAAGGTCAACTCAGGATCTACCCCGCCCCTTCCCCAAAGTCCGCCCCGCTCACTCCATCCCCCCTCTCTCCATCACTCGCTCTCTCCCACCATCACTCACTTTCACTGGGCTGGGGTAGGGGTTTGGGGTTTGGGGTGGGGGGTTCAGGCTCTGGGCTGGGGCTGAGGAGTTCACAGCTTTGGAGGAGGTTCTGGGCTGAGTCTGGGGCAGGGGGTTGGGGTGCAGTAGGGGATGAGGGGTGCAAGCTCTGGGAGGTAGTTTGGGTGCAGGAGGGGACTCCAGGCTGGGGAAGAGTATTGGGGTGCAGGATGGGGTGCTGGATGTGGGAGATGGTCAGGGCTGGGGCTTGGGGTGCAAGAGGGGATACAAGGTGCTGGTTCTGGGAGGGGGGTCAGGGCTGTGGCTTGGGGTGTGACCTCCCGCCCAGCAGCACTTAACTCCAGCAGTTCTCATTAAGGCAGGCTGCCTGCCTACCCTGGCCCCACACTGCTCCCAGAAGGGGCCAATGCACCCCTACAGCCCATGGGGAAGTGAGGGGCACATGGCTCTGTGGACTGCCCCTCTCTGCAAGCACTACCCCCGCAGCTCCGATTGGCCACAGCTCCCTGTTCCTGGCCAATGGGAGTTGCGGGGGTGGTGCTTGCAGGCAGGAGCAGCGCGTAGAGGGAGACCCCCACTCCCGGGGCTGCGGGGCCGCACTGGCCACTTCTGGGAGTGGCGTGGGGCCGGGGCAGACAGGAAGCCAGCCTTATTGGCAGCCCCACTGCATCGGCTAGTCAATCGTGATCGACCGATTGGTGACCACTGAAGTAGAGGCTCATGCATTTAGCTCCATGGGTCCCAGGTTCGATCCTGCCTGCTGACGACTGAGATCTGTCGGTGTTACACTAGGACAGAGGGTTGTCGAGTGATCCCACCTCACACTCATTCCACCAGAGCAATTCCTGTCCACTGGAGCTGGGCTCAGCTCTCTACTGTGGGCATTGTGCCCTGGAGTGCACCACTCAGCACAGTGGCTTCTCCATCATTTGCCTCCTTCAGAAGGGTGGCCACGCCAAACCTGAGTGGTGCTGCAACCCCATACATCAGGTCACAACACCATTCACTCATATTTGGCCTTGCTGCCTTCTCCCCCCCACATACTGCACTGGTGGGTCGGCTGGGCCACATCACAATACCTGGAGAGGGAACCTGGGCCCAGCCCCATGAGACAAGAACTGCCATTGAGGACGGGTGCAGGGCAGCTCGGTCTCCAAGCCTTTCCCTCCCCCCTCCACAATGGTTCGAGATTAGGACTGCAGTGCTAGGGTAGTGCTACTGCAAGGGAATCTGCGCCCCTTCACAAGGTGAGGAAGACACAGTGGCAGAGGAGAAGGACGCTGGCCTATGGTTTAACTCCCTGCTCCCACCACACACACAAATTTGGGCCCTAAGCCCATGCCTATGCATTGATCCTGCCCTGCCTGTAGTGTGGATGCAGTTATATATTAAATTAAATTAAATTAATGGAGATATCCCATCTCCTAGAACTGGAAGGGACCTTGAAAGGTCATCGAGTCCAGCCCCCTGCCTTCACTAGCAGGACCAAGTACTGATTTTGCCCCAGATCCCTAAGTGGCCCCCTCAAGGATTGAACTCACAACCCTGGGTTTAGTAGGCCAATGCTCAAACCACTGAGCTATCCCTCCTCCCCATAAAAACGTTTATACCCATATGGATCGTTGCTGTACGGCAAGGGAAATAAGCTATAGCAATATAGTGATATAAAAGTACTTATAACTGCATCCACAGCAGGGCTTCTCCTGGTATCGCTGTTTCAGGTTAGCGGCAGGAGGGACTTAGTATGGAAATAGTTATGTTGGTTCAAAATCAATACATAGACCAGGCCCTAAAACAGTATTTAGTCACTTTTGAAAATCTGGGTCATAAATGTTACTCAATGAAATATCCCAAACCTGTCAAAAGAGAAACCCCTCTGCCACTCGTTTCTAACCAAAAGTCGTGAGGCTACAATTGCAGCGGAAGCTCTTTGAAAACTATCCTTCCCCACGCTAGTGACAAATGAGCTACTTATTTATGACTGAAGCAGTGTCTTCCTGGTTGAACTCTCCATTTTTTTTTGTGATAGTTAAGTTATTTATAACAATTGTAACAGAGCCTAAGGGCATCAGAACTCCGGATGAGGCTGAATGAATTTTATGAGAAGTGGAACATCTTGGGACAAAATGCCTAAAACAGTGACAACAAAGAAGAGTGGATTATATAATGTGAATACAAACAAGTCCTTTTACCCCTTCATGCCACTGTCCATTGCATTCTTCATCATGCGTTCAACCTAGCATGCATCCAAAAGAAGTTCTAATGTGTCACTGTCATTATCTTGTGCTGCATTATTTACAACCACTATGGAAGAGTTCTATGGGGAAAACGTCACCATTGAAACAGACCTTGCTTTACAGTGCCTGTGGTAATGCGAGTTTTGTTTCCAGAGAGCAAAGATAATGTAGCTAAATGAATGGCGGTTTCCCCTGCAGCTGGTAGAAGGTTTTTGTAATTTTTTCTTCACGTCTCCTAAAATCTGGCGATCAAGTTTAAGATTTCCAAAAGAGGTGAATAAAATTAAGCACAGTAACTCCTCACTTAACGTTGTAGTTATGTTCCTGAAAAATGCGACTTTAAGCAAAACGATGTTAAGCAAACCCAATTTCCCCATAAGAATTAATGTAAATGAGGGGGTTAGGTTCCAGGGAAATTTTTTTCACCAGACAAAAGACTATATTATATATATATATATATATATACACACACCGTATAAGTTTTAAACAAACAATTTTAATACTGGTACATAGTGATGATGATTGTGAAGCTTGGTTGAGGTGGAGGAGTGAGAGGGTGGGATATTTCCCTTATGCTAAATGATGAACTAGCAACTGGCTGAGCCCTCAAGGGTTAACTCTCTCTCTACACAAGGCAACAGGAATGGAGGGAGATATGCGCATTTCCCAGGGCTGGTGCAACCATTTAGGCAACCTAGGTGGTCGCTTAGGGTGCTAGGATTTGGGGGGTGCCATTTTCTTCGGCTGCGACCGCGGCGGCCGGATCTTCAGCCGCCCCGGTCACCGCCGGCATTTAGGTGGAGGGAGCTGGGGCAGGGGGGCATGGAGAGGGCCGCCTGCAGCAAGGCGGGGTGGGGGGCGGCACACAGGGGAACTCCCCACCCCAGCTCCCCTAAGTTCCCTGTGCAGCAGCTGCCTGCAGTTCAGCTGTGTCCCTCCCCCCACTGCCATGTCCTGCTCCTGCCCTCTGCCTTGGAGCTGCTCCCCGAGACTCCTGCTTGCTTTGTGGGGGGGAGGGAAGAGGGAGGCTAATGTCGGGGTGTCCCCCTCCCCCCTGCTCCTGCACCCCGCTTACCCCATCTTCCATAGAGCAGAGGGGACAGACCAGGACTCAGGAGGGAGGGAGCTTGCAGCAGCTGCCTATCAGCAAGCTGATCTAATTAACAAGGCAGTGTACTTAGGGGAAATGCCAGGGCCGGTGGAAGGATGTTTCGCACCCTAGGCGAAACTTCCACCTTGCGCCCCCCTGTCCCCGAGCCCCCGCCCTGATCCCCCCCATGGCAGCTCCCCCCCCCCTTCGCCCTGAGGCACTCCCCCCGCCCCCCGCGGCAGCTCCCCACCCCCAACCCTGAAGCACCCTCCCGCCCCAGCTCACCCCTGCCCCGCCTCCTCCCCAAGCACGCCGTTGCTGCTTCACTTCTCCCGCCTCGCAGGTTTGCGGCTCATTTGTTGTTTTAGAAATATGTGCATTAAAAACATTGGGCCAAATGTTGTGGTCCTTACTTCATTTTTACTCAGGCAAATTCCAAAGGAAGAAGCAGAGATTTTCCCTGAATTTCCTCAGCTGAAGTATGGAGCAGGTATAGGGAGGAGGTCTGCAACTTCACATGCATCAGAAGTCTTGGATCTGTTCCAAACGGCTCTGAGGAGCCTAGAGACAGGATTTGCAAAGGAGCCCAAGTGACTCAGGAATGCCAGTGAAGAAAAAGTTTGTGTGTCTCAGAAACAGGAATTAATGCAGAGAAGTCCCATGGCATGTGTTAGACAGGCGGTCAGAATAGATGACCACAGTGGTCCCTTTATAATCTATGAGTATGTCTACCCTGCACACTCCGTATGGTAGTGTGTAGCCATAGAAGTGTAAGCAGCTGTGTAGACGGTGAGGCACTGCTTAGGCGTGTAGAGTACAGACAATCTTGAACCCTTCGGGTTTGTTCTCTGCACACCCCATCTACACTGCTTCTTTTTTAATGGTCCCACTGACTCCCCACTGCTGGAGCTTCTCCTCACTGCATGGAGCTGCCAGAGCCTTCCCCCACTGCCTTCCCCCTGCCGGAGCCTTTCACTGACATGTGTAGTGCACACAGCTGTGTGGACGCAGCCTGCTTTTCACTCCAGTGTGTAGCTCCAGGTATTCTACATGCTGCACCAGTGGTGTGCAGCATGTCCCTGTCCTGTGAGTGTGGCCACCACAGTGTTGTATGGGCTTTTCACTAACTGAATACGAATTAGCATTTCAACAACAAACGTTCCAAGCACCATGCAGCCGCTAACTAACAGGCTGGGGATGATGAACAAGTGATGGAAGTTTCCACTTTTTGTCTTGCCTTGAAAGCAAGAGCAGAATGGGCAAATCATGTTTCCATGGCACAGCCACTATAGATGCCCACCATACACCACAGGACAGGATTCAGACTCCAAATCTGCTGTCAAACTGTCAACAGCATCTAACTGGCAGAGTTCTGGACCAAGAATACAATGTGTTCGATGCTAAAAATATGACACGTAAAAAATGTTACATAATGACATGCTGCTGCTATACATTCCCATCATGTTTTGACAAGGGGCATCAAGTGGTGAAAAATTGCAAAGCACTCGTGTGTTAATGTGATGGAGAACTCATGAACAGGCCTTGCATAGTAGGGTCTGAATTTTCCATTTCAAATCCTCAACAGCAAAAATCCCAAAATGGATGGTGTTCTGGGGATGAATCAATGCTGGGTAGTTAATGAGGTTATAGGACCCCTGCTGCATTTCTTGAGGAAGTTGGAAGGTGTGTAGTGAATGAGGGAGGGGATTGCTAGAAGAGACAGGATGGTCTCCTGGTTTAGATAGTTTAATTCCTCTCTGGAGAACTGCATTCTGCCACAGAACTCCTATGTGATGCTAGGCAAGTCATTTAAACCAAACATTTCATTATCTTCCTCAGTGTCTAGATGTCTAACTTGAGGCACCCAGGGTTTTGATTTGCAGAACTGGTACCGCTACCTCTGAAATCAATGAGAGATGTGCTCTGAATAAAAATGTTTATAAAATGAAAATAAAAATGTTCTCTGAAAAATCAGGCCATAGGCATCTCAAATTGGTCAACCAACATTAGTGGACACTTGAATTTAATCTTTGTGCCTTGGTTTCCCATCTGTAAAATGGAAATAACAACAGGGATGAAGCACTCAGATGCTACAGTGATGAGCAACATAAAAATGCCCAGGAGGAAATTAACAGTTCTGTATTCAGAGCAGAGTTTGAATATGGTGCAGTAAATAAACCATGAGGCCACACATTGAATGATAAGGATACTGAATAACTGCTCATTAATTGAGCACAGACCATCCTGTGCACTGAATGAAGCTGGGATCCTGTGGGGGGAAAAAAGGATGTGATCACATAATTAAAGATGATCTGATTTTTCAATTTGGTAACAATGTGGAAACAAATGGTTGGGGCCAAACTGAAAGTGAATTTAAAAAAAAAATTTTTTTTTCAGAAAATCCAAGAAGTCAGAAAAATTTACTTTCAGAGAAAACAAAACAGTTAGATCATGCTGAAATGAAATGTTTTGTGCATTTTTAACAAAAAGCAGGAAAAATGAAGGCGAGATTCAGAAAAGCCAACAAGGAGGTGGTAGTAGTGGTATACCCCCTTATACACACTAGCCCGGTGGTTAAGGCATTCACCGGGAAGGAGGGATAGTGGGTTCCAGTTCCTTCTCCAGTGACTAGTTATTTATATAAAATGGACCTGCAAAAGGTGAGTGTGATGCTTCACTCCATAGGTTTTGCTTTATGAGTCCCTCCCACTCTACAAGTCTTAATATATATTGGGAGACAGAAGAAGATTTACAACTCAAGAGTTTCTGCTACTGACTTGCGCTGTTACTTTAGACAACTCATCTCACTTCTTGGTACTTCAGTTTCTTCCTCTGTGAAATTAGGATAATAATGCTCAACTGCATCAGTAGGGCTAATAGAGAACTAATACATTTAGTCAGATGCCATAGAGATGCTTCAGTTCTACAATGCTGGGGAATACATAAGTATCTGGATAGCTAGAATATTTGTAGTGTGCCTGGAAAATTGAAAGTGCTCTGGAATCTAAGAGCGAAGTAATATAGTACAGATGCTCCCCAACTTACGCAAGTGTTCCATTCTGGAACGCCTTGCATAACTCGAATTTTGCGTAAGTCGGAAACATATACCCAACCATTATGCAAAAAAACCAACCAACCAAACAAAAAAAAACCCCACTCCTATTTCTAGCTTACAGAACTTTTTCCGTAAGTGCGGATTTGCGTAAGTCGGGTTTGCGTAACTCGGGGGGCGTCTGTACGGTAGTTACAGAGCAGTTAAGTAAAATGTATGTATTTATCTTAAAGACTCCAAAGTAAAACAAAGTAAACATAAAGGACCTGATTCTTACCTCACTATTTGACAAGAGAGTAGCTTAATTGATTCAACTGGAGTCACTCCCAATTTACACAGGTGTAAATGAGAGAAGAACCATTACAAGCTCAAATAGTCAATTTAGCCATTGCAGTGAAGAGACCATCTCATTAGTGTCTCTTCAGAAGAACAAAAACTGAGTCCTATTTGTATTACCATAATTAATATTGCAATGAAACAATGTATTTGTGGCATGTATATTGCATGAGGAAAAGTAATGCCCTGATCTTTTTTATTGTAAGTTATTTCAGGTAATTAATGCCCAGACCTAAAAACAAAACAAAAACATCCTCCCTCCTCAAAATAAAGATCAGCCATAATATATTTAGAAAGTCTCTCATGAGTCACAAAAAGTTATCCCTCTCATCTGTCTTCAGTAAAACATCTAGCTATTAGAGATACAGCATTCCCTGAGAAATCTCATGATATAATGATAGCAACATCAAGAACAAAAAAAATCCAAAAATCTTATTTTGGGTATAATCCCCACAGAAAGTTTTCCTTCACCTGCAAAACATTATCTAGCAGAAGAGTGGGTCAAAATGATAGGCTATGCTTTTTATCACTCTTAAAATAAGAAAGTTGGCAGAAAACTTTATATGTGATAATTTACTTCTACCACATACATCATAGATCATCAATATCTTACTTCACTTGTCTCACAGAAGATGGAGAGATTTTCAGGGCACATTGTTTAGGTTATTCTTTTCTTCAGAAATTTGACATAAATGTGCAGTCATATGATTTAAAATAAGGATAGAGTCTCACATAATCCTAGAATATAATGATGGAAAAGCACTACTCCAGTCAGACACTAGCCAGTCTCCCTGGTGGTGCAGAACTGTCCCCCTACACTGGGCGTTTTGTCCAGCCCCCAAAATGCCAGGGATCCACCCACTCATACACTTTATTAGGAAACTATTCTACGATCTAATAGATCTCATGGACAGGATATTCAGTTTCATTTTTCCCTTTTAAAAAACAATCTCATTACTCCCAATTCGGCCCCTTCATAAAGCTCTACAAAATTTCTCCCCACTTTAAGGTTTATACATTTCCAATATTTGTAGGTTTTTACATTCCATATTAGTCATCTCCAGTTTGAATTCATTTCCAGAGTAAGATTTCATGGAGCTTCATATCCAGTTATTTACTAGACACCCAAATGGATTGGGCCAGAACTTGAGATGCCAATTGGCATTGCTCTATTACATCAGTTGAAACCAGTTGAGATTCTAGCCCACAATGGATTCTGTGTACCCTGTAAGACCCCGGTCTTGAAAAAAGCTCCTATTACTCACGTGGGCCTCTTTGAGGGACTGGGACCTAAATTTGGCAATCCTATCAAATAAAGCAATCAAGTTTGGCAAGATTTGTTTTCTATAAACTCAACATGCTAATATTGCTTGGTTTCATTATCCTCAAAGGGCTCGTTTTCACCGTTAAACGTCCATTAGCCATTGGAGCCTTTTTTTTTTTTTTTTTAAGGAATCCCCAATGCATTTGAAAAGAAAAGAAAACTGCTTTGGGTTTGGTGCCAGACCTCCCTTTACAATAAGCTTTATATACATGCAAATATACCACAGTTCTCTAGAACATAAGCAGACATTAGCATCAATGTTTTAAATATCTCCGAGCTGTTCAAACAAAATATGGAGAGGTAGGCAAATCTACCACACCGCCAGTTGTGGGAAAGTTTTAATATAAACATAAATATTCTCACTACGTTTTTTTATACATTATTCAGTCTCTGCCTCTTATTATCCTAGACCAAGTCTCACAATGATGGATGGGTTATTCGTGTCATTGTTAATGAAAAAATAAACCATCTAGATTTAGTTTAAATTTGTTAATACTCCCTTAAGAAGTAAGGGGAATTGCAACTCCAGCTTTAAGATATTACAGATGTACTTCTTTGACAAAATATTCAGCTGGTATATAGTGGCAGAACGCCACTGATATCAGTGGAGCTATGCCAGTTTACACTAGCTTAGGGTCTGGCCCAGTTTCAATTTATATACATGTGTGTGTGTGTTCGTTCAGTATGGGGACCTTGATATACATATTGAATGTTGTTATTTTGTATTATGGTAGCGCCTTGAAGCTGGAACCTAGACTGGACCCCCTATTGTGCTAGGCATTCTACAGATACATAGCAAGAAGCAATCTCTCCCTTGAAGAGCTTACAATCTAAATAGACAAGAGAGACAAAACATAGATGGGGAAACTGAGGCACAGAGAGATGTTTTGCCCAAGATCACACAGCAGGATAGAACCCAGATAGAGACAGGTGAAAACATGGAGTAAGTATTTCTTGATAGCCAGTCAACAAATGGGATGATTTTTCCTCTTTTTTGGTGAGGAAGGTGTCACTTCTTTTAATTAACAAATTTCTTTCCAGCCTGCTTTTCTCCTAAATCCTAGTTCCTGTTCACTAGACCATGCTGTCTCTCTAAGTGGCTTGGGATAGCATAACACCTTAAAATGTACATAATGTTTTATCTATCTATAATTTAAATGAAAATAAGCCATCATGAATGATCCTATTGCTATCACAGGTTTTTATGTTTGTCATAAATTTTTTAACAGGTAAGAAAATGAATCAAAATGTATCTCCCTTATGGTCATTAAATAATAACTCTAGATCACCTAGCATGCTTAGGTAACCTATTTTAAAACTTTGGGAGGAAAAGAGATGTAATTAGGTTGATGGATATTTTTGATAAGGGAATAGTAATGTCTTTTTCAATGATAATGCAAAAGGATGAAATTCCATCTAGTCATTTCTGCCAATTTTTATTACTCAGGTGTTCTGTGAATGCAGTTTTGGGAAATGAACTGGAAGAGAATCAGCTGAATATTGTGGAAAGTAGAGTGATTAACAGTCCAACCAGAGCTAAAAGCATCTCTGATGTAGATAGGCCCAAATGCTTCCCTCTGTTCGAATAGCGGGGAATGTGGCACTAGCAAAAGAGAAGTGGGGAAGGGAAAAGTATAGGGGAGTGCTGTCTCTTTGGCTTGGCCCTTCCTTTGCCTCAACAAAGCCCATGTTGTAGGTTGCTCTGCTGGAATCTGCATGGAGATGGTGGGGCTAGAAGGACAGGCCACTCTCACTTGTTTTGTCTCACTTTACATTTTGCAGGACAGTCTGGAGCAAGTTATTGAGTCAGTAATAACTTGCATGGTTTCCATCTCAGCATATGACCACCACTTGGGAATATGGATTCTAGGACACAACTATGTACTTGTGGTTAAGGCAGTGGACGGGGACTCAGGAGATCTGGGTTAATTCCTGGCTCTGTCTTTGTGACGTTGGAAATATTGCTAATTCTGGGACTTTCACAAAGTTCAGAGGAAGTTAGGTGCCCAACTCTAGCTGACTTTCTATACAATATAAATGCCTATCTCCATTAGCCCTGTTTGGAAATCCGTGCCTCAGTCTCTCTGTGCCTCAGGTACCCCATCTGTAAAATGGGAATAACACATCCCTATTTTAAAAGTGTACTGCAAAGATAATTAATGTTTTTTGTAGGTGCTCAAGCACTAGGGTAAATGGGCACTATGTTAGTATATAGACAGCTAGACCTATTATGCTAATTGGGGAAAACCTAGTGCAGAGGCATAGAGCCTCCACACAGATGGACCTGGCATCCAGGAACCCACAGGTTTTCAGGCCCAAACCTACTGGTCAAGTTCTTTGGGCCTGCTTCTTTGTTTTCATATAGTCTACACAGGGTGTGTCTAAATATAATTCAGTAGCATGTTGCACCCAGATTGCCCAAGATAAAACATCTGCACAAAGTGAAAACCAATGGAGGATCAGACCAATTTTGTACAGATGCCAAGTTTCCAGTATTCTACACAGGAATTACCAGTGCAGGGGACAGCATGGCCTAGAGTTTTTAATTGGTAGTGAAGAATATGGGAATAGCTCAACAGAGAGATGGAATGCAGGAGTAGTTACAGAGGGCTCAGATTCTCCTCTCACCAATTTCACTCTGGTTTGACTCTATTGTGGAGTGGAGAATCAGGCCTAGATTATTTGGACTTTATATATAAACAGGTTAAGTTTGCAACAATGGAATATTTAATATAGGGTGATGGATTTTTTTTGCCCAGATTTCATTATATATCACCCCCAAATAAATGAATTGAAGGAAGAGGATTATTCTGAAGCAGAAGTGTATGCATAAGGGTAGGTAGGGTGGGATTTTCAAAAACCATTTTGTGTTGGCCTGACCGCAGTCCCCCTCGAAATAGGCAGATTTCAGGGCAGGGCAAAGCTGCTGTGACCAACTGCCTACCCTGACGACGCATATTGAGGCTGGCTTCCAGCAAAAGCTTAAAACAGCCACAGCTTTTATCAACTTGTCATCAGCACAATTCTGGCACAAGGCCCTACAACACCATCTGGAGCAAGGCCTTACTGATGAAGCTATCCAAGCTGCTTGAGTGAGACCAGACATTGCGACTCGTTAAGTCAATGCTTTCAGACAGCACGTTCCATGTCCATCTTGGAAGTCAGGTTAGCAAAAAGTGCAGTCTGTCCAATGGCCTCCCACAGGAATCAGTACTAGCAGCATCCCTTTAAAAAAATGTATGTATAAGTGATGTGCCTGAAATGACATGGCACAAGTTCATTTATGCTGATGATATGGCACGGATGACATAGTCCGCAATACTGAAGGAATGGGATGGATAATGTTATTCGGTACTGGTGTCTCAAACCCAATCCATCAAAAACGGTATTGTCAGCTTCAGAATTGCTGAGATAGAAAGTGAAGAGGATGCTTAACGTAAACTTGTGTGGCAAAGCAATTGCCCACAATCCTAACCCCCCACTACCTAGGAGTCACCCTTAATCACAACCTTACTTAGCAACATAAAATGAAGAGTCACATCAATAACATACAAAAGTTTGCAGGTTCTAGCCTGGATTATGTTGTTTGAATGCCACGAAAGGCAATGCTGGCATTAGTTTATTCCACAGCCAAATACCGAGCACCTATTTGGGGAAGATGCTTGCACACGGACCTTGTTGACATTCAGCTAAGTGCAACTATCACACTTGTAACTGGAACCCTGAAGTCCACTCCACTGCCTTGGCTTCCAATCCTTGCAAACATCCTTCCTCCAACCATCTGGTGAGATATGGCTACGTTGCATGACTACAAGAAAGCTCTTGCTAACCAAATGTTCTCATTCCACGACAACCTTGTTGTTCACCCACCTCACAGTTGCCTTAAGTACCGCTGACCATTCTGGGCAACTGGAGAAGTTTTTCTGTCATCCAACTTCAACCCAGAAGACACCTGGAGGATCCAGTAGGCAGGCTCTGATGTAAGCAACAAGCACCTCATAAGGGATCCCACCATTGAACTGCCTGGCTCCTTGCTCCACTGAAGACAATGGAAGATCAACCACCATATTAGGACATTACATGGAAGATGCATGTACCTGATGCACAAATAGAGAATCAAGGATTTGTCACAGTGTGAATGTGGAGACCTCCAAACCACTGAATACATTGTGATCAAGTGTCCCATCTTTTCATTTTGAGGAGGTACAGGAAAGGAGCACTTTGCATCTCCTGAATGGATTACAAACCTTTCTATTAACTTGTAAATGCTTCTATTTCCATATGATGGAAGACAATGTCCAATGACTTCTTTGGGAGTACAGTTAAGCTAACACTTAGTGCTACTAAAAAATCACCCCTGAACTGCAAAACAGAGACTGGGGTTATGGGGTAAAGTGTCTAAGGGCCAGAGGCCTAATTTTTAAAGGTAGTTAGGCACTGAGTGGGATTCTCAAAAGCACCTAAGGGCATATCTACACAGAGCAGCAATGCCCACTATGGGGCTATATCATCTAAAGTGCACTGACGTGTTGTGCATTAATTGGTCTATGTAGATCCTGCTGGTGTGCACTAAACCTAAGTTAACATATTACGCAGATCAATTAGGGTCTACATGCACAGGGTCTAAATGTCTAGCCTAGCGGGCCTTACAAAGTCACCTAAGAGTCTAGCCTGCTTAGGCACTTTTGAAAATCTTACTGGGTGCCTATCTGCATCTTTATGCTCCATGGCTAGCTCCACAAAGGGGACTTAGGCTCGGCATTGCACAGCCTAATGCTTAGGTCTCCTGCCACCTAGGGGAATCCACAACCCAAGTTAGGTGCCCAGACTCCCTATACAATGCCTGGGGAGAGTTAGGCACCTAAGAATGGGATCTGCAAAAGGCAACACTCTGACCAGGGAGCCAACTAAGCTAGCCAGTAGGAAATGCTGAGGAAAGGGAGTTAACCACCCAACTCCAGGCCACAGGGAGGCACTTCTTTCTGTTCAGGAATCACAGCCATGAGCCCGCTCCTGGAGTTGGGCACTTAAGACTGGTCAGCCTTTTCTCACAAGAAGCACACCAACGAGGAGGCAGCCTATAGTATAATGGTTAAAGCACTTTCATAGAACATGGAGTCAGAGGTTCAGATCCCCCAGCTCTTTGATGTAGACCAGGGATTTGAACCCGAGTCTCTCCCCTCCCAGATGAGTGCCCTAATATTGAATTATGGGGTGGTGCTTTTTTAGGGTCTTCTGCTGGAGCTGATCCACTTTGCATAAACAAACAGTCATCAGGCAAGAGAGAGAATGAATGACTCTTCAGGTTGGTGGCTAGGGCTCTTACCTGGAAGATGAAAAACTGAAGTCCCTATTCCAATGAATATTTCATTATTGACTTTCAAATGGTAGCTAGACAACTTTGAAAATCATTAGTAGCTGCTTTTGAAGATGTTACCCACGTTCTCACAATGTAGAAAAATTGAAAAGTTCTGCTTAAAAGTTAACGAGCACCTGCATGATTTGCTGGATGTTTTTAAACATCCAGCAAACATGTTTGCATTTTAAATAATGGAAGAGAAGTTATATTAAAAACAGTCAAAAGGAAATTTAAGGGAGTAGCATTTTCAGAAGACGCAAGAGCATGCCTCATGAGACATTGGGCAAAGGAAGTTGTACTTTCCATGGTGGAGCACATTACGGTATGAATGCGTATATCCTCTTAGAACATATTACTCATCCACCTAAAGGTCATCCAAAAATTAAGAAGATATGGAACCCACATTTGGGATTAACGTAGATACAATTCCTTTTGTATGCTGTATTGTTTATTTTGCTGCTCTTTGTAGGGTTATTAGAACCACTTGGAAACTAAAGCTCATACATATTTCAGAGATTTTAAAGGCCAGGAAACACTTCTATAATGGTTTAGGCTGGTCACCTGCATAACACAGGGTACAGAATTGCATCTAGTGATTCCTGAACCTAGTCCAACATCATATGGTTGAACAGAAGAATATTTTTTAGAATATGAAAAAGTTCTGTAGAATTTAATAGGAAATAATCCATTTTTTTAATCATGTAGAATTTAATAGTGAATTATCTTCCTGGTATAGGACGGTTCAAAACACCCATGCAATGGAGCTCATTCTTTGACGTTTTCAAACTAAATTTATCCGGGATCCTAATAAGTTTTTCTAGAACAACACTGTTTTGATCTCTATATTCTATTGTTCTTTTCCATAAGGGGACGCGGCGAGGCTAACAGCGGGAGTTTGCCTGGGAGCTGTCCGAGAGGAGGTACGCTAAGTGCTGCATTAGGGGGGCTGTGTTGGTGAGTATCTGAGTGTCTGCTGCTGGGACAGTTGGTCAGTTTGACCGTGTGCTTGATTGCTTGCTTGTTTGTTTGAAAAGTGTGAATTGGGAGTGCTTTGTTCCAGCTGGGCCTTGAGTGGGCCTGACTGGTATATAAGGGCAGTCAGCTGCGAACCAGCTGAGCGGCGAACAGCAGAGGCTAACAGCGGGAGTTTGCCTAGGGAGAGCGCACTGAGGCTTTCATCTGCAGGTTTCTCCGAGTAGTTCCTGCAACAGTTGAGGAAGCTCCTAAGAGGACGGTGATATGGAAGGTGAGCGATCAGCTGTTGTAACCTGCACAGGTTGTGCCATGTTTGTCTTTCTTCCGCAAGACAGAAGCGACTTTGTCTGTACAAAGTGCAAGCTGGTCTCCATACTGGAGGAGAAGGTTCGAGGGCTGGAGAAACAAGTATCAACTCTGCGTTGCATAAGGGAAAATGAAGATTTCCTGGACAGACGTCAGGAGATGCTTCTACGGCCACAATGTTCTGAAGATTCAGAGCAGGCGGAGCAGGGACAGAAGGATTGTGAGGAGGTTTGGCAGCATGTGACCTCCAGAAGAAGAAAGAGGAGCGTCCATGCACCAGCAATGGAGATACAGGTGAGGAATCGTTTCCATGTTCTCTCTACAAGTGCTAATGCGGAGAGTGGACTAGATGGCCCATCTGAGGGAAGGGAGCAGAAGGAGACTCCACCGATTGGAAGGCAAAAGATGCACTGTCCTAGGGATGGGGGTTCCACGACCACCACTCCCAAGAGGAGGAGGAGGGTGGTGGTGGTCGGGGACTCCCTCCTCAGGGGGACTGAGTCATCTATCTGCCGCCCTGACCGGGAAAACCGAGAGGTCTGCTGCTTGCCAGGAGCTAGGATACACGATGTGACGGAGAGACTGCCGAGACTCATCAAGCCCTCGGATCGCTACCCCTTCCTGCTTCTCCACGTGGGCACCAATGATACTGCCAAGAATGACCTTGAGCGGATCTCTGCAGACTACGTGGCTCTGGGAAGAAGGATAAAGGAGTTTGAGGCGCAAGTGGTGTTCTCGTCCATCCTCCCTGTGCAAGGAAAAGGCCGGGGTAGAGACCGTTGAATCGTGGAAGTCAACGAATGGCTACGCAGGTGGTGTCGGAGAGAAGGCTTTGGATTCTTCGACCATGGGATGGTGTTCCAAGAAGAAGGAGTGCTAGGCAGAGATGGGCTCCACCTAACGAAGAGAGGGAAGAGCATCTTCGCCAGCAGGCTGGCTAACCTAGTGAGGAGGGCTTTAAACTAGGTTCACCGGGGGAAGGAGACCAAAGCCCTGAGGTAAGTGGGGAAATGGGATCCTGGGAGGAAGCACAAGCAGGAGAGCGCAAGAGGGGAGGACTCCTGTCTCATGCTGAGAAAGAGGGACGATCATTGAGTTATCTTAAGTGCCTATACACAAATGCAAGAAGCCTGGGAAACAAGCAGGGAGAACTGGAAGTCCTGGCACAGTCAGGGAACTATGATGTGATTGGAATAACAGAGACTTGGTGGGACAACTCACATGACTGGAGTACTGTCATGGATGGATATAAACTGTTCAGGAAGGACAGGCAGGGCAGAAAAGGTGGGGGAGTTGCGTTGTATGTAAGAGAGGAGTATGACTGCTCAGAGCTCCGGTATGATACTGCAGAAAAACCTGAGAGTCTCTGGATAAAGTTGAGAAGTGGGAGCAACAAGGGTGATGTTGTGGTTGGAGTCTGCTATAGACCACCAGACCAGGGGGATGAGGTGGACGAGGCTTTCTTCTGGCAACTAGCAGAAATTGCTAGATCACAGGCCCTGGTTCTCATGGGAGACTTTAATCACCCTGATATCTGCTGGGAGAGCAATACAGCGGTGCACAGGCAATCCAGGAAATTTTTGGAAAGTGTAGGGGACAATTTCCTGGTGCAAGTGCTGGAGGAACCAACTAGGGGCAAAGCTTTTCTTGACCTGCTGCTCACAAACAGGGAAGAACTAGTAGGGGAAGCAAAAGTGGATGGGAACCTGGGAGGCAGTGACCATGAGATGGTCGAGTTCAGGATCCTGACACAAGGAAGAAAGGAGAGCAGCAGAATACGGACCCTGGACTTCAGAAAAGCAGACTTTGACTCCCTCAGGGAACAGATGGGCAGGATCCCCTGGGAGAATAACATGAAGGGCAAAGGGGTCCAGGAGAGCTGGCTGTATTTTAAAGAATCCTTATTGAGGTTGCAGGAAGAAACCATCCCAATGTGTAGAAAGAATAGTAAATATGGCAGGTGACCAGCTTGGCTAAACAGTGAAATCCTTGCTGATCTTAAATGCAAAAAAGAGGCTTATAAGAAGTGGAAGATTGGACAAATGACCAGGGAGGAGTATAAAAATATTGCTCAGGCGTGCAGGAGTGAAATCAGGAAGGCCAAATCACACTTGGAGTTGCAGTTAGCAAGAGATGTTAAGAGTAACAAGAAGGGTTTCTTCAGGTATGTTAGCAACAAGAAGAAAATCAAGGAAAGTGTGGGCCCCTTACTGAATGAGGGAGGCAACCTAGTGACAGAGGATGTGGAAAAAGCTAATGTACTCAATGATTTTTTTGCCTCTGTCTTCACGCACAAGGTCAGCTCCCAGATTGCTGCACTGGGCAGTACAGCATGGGGAGAAGGTGACCAACCCTCTGTGGAGAAAGAAGTGGTTCAGGACTATTTAGAAAAACTGGACGTGCACAAGTCCATGGGGCCGGATGCGCTGCATCCGAGGGTGCTAAAAGAGTTGGCGGGTGAGATTGCAGAGCCATTAGCCATTATTTTTGAAAACTCATGGCGATTGGGGGAGGTCCCAGATGACTGGAAAAAGGCTAATGTAGTGCCCATCTTTAAAAAAGGGAAGAAGGAGGATCCGGGGAACTACAGGCCAGTCAGCCTCACCTCAGTCCCTGGAAAAATCATGGAGCAGGTCCTCAAGGAATCAATTATGAAACATTTAGAGGAGAGGAAAGTGATCAGGAACAGTCAGCATGGATTCACGAAGGGGAAGTCGTGCCTGACTAACCTAATTGCCTTCTATGATGAGATAACTGGCTCTGTGGATGAGGGGAAAGCAGTGGATGTGTTATTTCTTGACTTTAGCAAAGCTTTTGATACGGTCTCCCACAGTATTCTTGCCACCAAGTTAAAGAAGTATGGGCTGGATGAATGGACTGTAAGGTGGATAGAAAGCTGGCTAGATCGTCGGGCTCAACGGGTAGTGATCAATGGCTCCATGTCTAGTTGGCAGCCGGTTTCAAGTGGAGTGCCCCAAGGGTCGGTCCTGGGGCCGGTTTTGTTTAATATCTTTATTAATGATCTGGAGGATGGTGTGGACTGCACTCTCAGCAAGTTTGCAGATGACACTAAACTAGGAGGCGTGGTAGATACACTAGAGGGTAGGGATCGGATACAGAGGGACCTAGACAAATTAGAGGATTGGGCAGAAAAAAACCTGATGAGGTTCAACAAGGACAAGTGCAGAGTCCTGCACTTAGGACGGAAGAATCCCATGCACTGCTACAGACTAGGGACCGAATGGCTAGGTAGCAGTTCTGCTGAAAAGGACCTAGGGGTCACAGTGGACGAGAAGCTGGATATGAGTCAACAGTGTGCTCTTGTTGCCAAGAAGGCTAACGGCATTTTGGGCTGTATAAGTAGGGGCATTGCCAGCAGATCGAGGAACGTGATCGTTCCCCTTTATTCGACATTGGTGAGGCCTCATCTGGAATACTGTGTCCAGTTTTGGGCCCCACACTACAAGAAGGATGTGGAAAAATTGGAAAGAGTCCAGCGGAGGGCAACAAAAATGATTAGGGGTCTGGAGCACATGACTTATGAGGAGAGGCTGAGAGAACTGGGATTGTTTAGTCTCCAGAAGAGAAGAATGAGGGGGGATTTGATAGCAGCCTTCAACTACCTGAAGGGGGGTTCCAAAGAGGATGGAGCTCGGCTGTTCTCAGTGGTGGCAGATGACAGAACAAGGAGCAATGGTCTCAAGTTGCAGTGGGGGAGGTCCAGGTTGGATATCAGGAAAAACTGTTTCACTAGGAGGGTGGTGAAACACTGGAATGCGTTACCTAGGGAGGTGGTGGAGTCTCCTTCCTTGGAGGTTTTTAAGGCCCGGCTTGACAAAGCCCTGGCTGGGATGATTTAGCTGGGAATTGGTCCTGCTTTGAGCAGGGGGTTGGACTAGATGACCTCTTGAGGTCCCTTCCAACTCTGATATTCTATGATTCTATGATTCTATGACTATGTCCCCCAAATTCAAAGTGAAGGTCAGAACAGAGTTCTTCTTAAGAAGTTCCCCCCCCAAAATGATCACTCTAGTTATGAAGCACCAGCTTAAGAGTATGCCCTGGGCCTTCTGTCCAGATAAGCATGGATTAGAAAGGTGAATGCTAAGAGAAATCAAAAGTTTTGAAAAAAACATCCCATAAGTCATTCTACAATGTTATTTTATATGTTGATTCTTCAAGGCCTGTCAATTTCATTTTGTGTTTGCTCCTTAAGTATTGTGACCTCACCCCATTTAGAGATAGTCCAGGTCATGGATATGCCCAGAAGAACAAGTGCCCTTTGCACTACTGTATGGTGCAAAGAAGACTTATATTTCCCTTAAAAATCAATTGGACACCCCCCCCCAATGTCCCATGTTATGTTAATACAATATGCAGAGTTAAATAAAAACATAAAATACTCTTGCTGGAAGGTTGAAACCTAACACTACTTTATTTCTTAGAGTCCAGAACCGTAACACGGAAGAACCAAAACCAGAGACACACAAAGCAGGCTGACCCTAAAAGAGACACACACAGTTCAACCCACCTTACTCTAGACTGGCTCTCTGCAGTTGGTCTTTGACCGCTCATTTGTCTACCTAGCCTGGAAGCAGACCAGGAAACCCCTTACAAATTAAAGTGATAGCTAGTAATTTTAAGCACAGTTTTCCATACACCAAACACCAGTGGTTTAAAACCAGTTTAGTCACTTTATTACACGCTCCTTCCATGAGGCACCATTCTGGGGCAGGGCCAGACTGTACTAAATGCCATTGTAACCCATGTCCTCTGTGTTTTATCTGCCCCCTCCTGTGCCACAGAGGACATTAAAGTTTGTGGATACAAGACCTTGCCTTTTATCTCAAGCTCTAGAGGTTCATACCTAAAATGCGGAGGTCCCCCATTCAATCCCCTATGTCAGCCAAGAAAACAGTTATCACATTAAAAATCCTGAGCTACTTTAAATTAAGAGTTCCTGATGGATTTAGAGCCAGCTTCCAAGCTCACACTCTGTGCGGCTAAGAATCTAGCCCTTAGCCGTTTTATTCTTTCACATTTATAGTGGGAGAGCTGCTGACAGGGATAGGCAGGGCAGGACTATATTTAAGACACGAAAACACATAGCAGAATTTGGCCTTTCAGTTTCATCAATCTGAATCCTATGTTTAGTGTAGCTACTCCAGATTTACACCGGTGTTACTAAGAGTATAATTAAGCTCTCTGAGCATAATAAAGAAAAAAGAAATAATTTCCTCCATTTTTCTTATACAGTAGGCCCTAATTATGTCCCTTTACTGCTTTGTAATGAAGTCCATGCAATTCTCCAGCACTACTTTTCTAGAAGAGTAATATATTTCATTTCTAAATTAACATTACTTTGGGGATTATTTTCCTCTGCCACCCCCCCAAACTCTTCATGCATAAATCCGTTCATTTAAATGTTTAAACAAAACCTACATTGAATACTTAAAAGGCTGCTTGGAACACATTCTTTTAATGTGAAACAGAAAAACAGCAAAAATCGTAATGATTTAATTTGGCCACCATTTGAAAGAAAAAAATAATCAAAGTTGAACTGTTATGTAAATGCACAACTCATGTTTCTTTCAGCTAGACTTTGTAGGCTAGGCATATGGGCTTTGAACTGGAGAAGTTGGACTGGAGTTTCAAGCCTTTTGGGAGCTGTCTGTATGTGACAATGTTTTATTGTTTCTATGGGTAACGATGATGGTACTTACCGCTTTTATACCATAGAGCATCACAAAGCGCTGTAAATGCACGCACTAGTTACTCCTCACAGCGCCCCTCTGCAATGTTGCAGGAGCTCCCCCTACCCATATTACACCAAGGAAAGCTGGTGAGAAAAACAGGAGACTCAGAAGACATTTTTATATTGACATTTTGATGTTAAAACGAAGGGGCAAATGTCAGCATTTCTTCCACTCATGGATTAAATTTCAATACAAAATGTAACCAAAATTTCAAAATAGCTCCAAAGCAGGTTAAAAAAGGGGGAGGGAATGAAAACGTTTTTTAAAATTCTCTTATGACATTTTATTTGCTTTGTTGGTTGAATTTTGAAAAATTGTCCAAATTTTGAGACTAACTCTAGAACCAAGCCCTTATGGGTGGGACACTGCCGCCCTTTGGGCTAGTACGTCACTCTTGCCGTGGCCTCTTATAAAACCAGAGACGACTTTCTTTCACTGTGTTTGTTTCCACACAAACAAGTTGAGGCGTGGCAGAAGCAGGCACTGTGCTAAAGGAGTTAGCTGCAGGTCTTACTACACCTGCTCTATAGGTAGAGCTTATAGTTAGGCCTCTTGGAGCTTTTCAGTTATGTCAGAAGTTAAAATAGTGGAGAATGTACTCTTGGGTCTGGAAAGAGTTAACAGTCGGCGTCACGCTACAGCACTCTTGTGGTGACAGTGCTTGACTGGAGACTCTGGGTTGGAGTCCCAGCTCTGCTACAAATTTCCAGTATGACCTGGGCAAATCAATGCATCTTTCTATGATTCAGTTGGTCATATTGTGATAAATGAAGGTGGGGGGAGCTCCCTTTTAGACACCCAGCCAGCCAGTTACCTATACAATCCCTCTTAGGGCTTGTCTTCACTACCCGCCTGGATTGGCGGGTAGAAATCGATCTCTCGGGGATCGAATTATCACGTCTCGTCGGGACGCGGCAATTGATCCCTGAATCGATGCGCGTACTCCACCAGCCCAGTTAGGAGTAAGCGCCGTTGACGGGGGAGCCGCGGTGGTCGATTTGCCGCCGTCCTCACAGCGGAGTAAGTCAGCTCGGATACATCGAATTCAGCTACGCTATTCGTGTAGCTGAATTTGCATATCTTAAATCGATCCCCCCCCCAGTGTAGACCTAACCTTAGTAGCTGTTCTCTACTTGTTTTACCTGTAAAGGGTTAAAAAGTCTCACTGCCCTGCATAGGTAAAAGACAGTAAGTGGGCACCTGACCAGAAGAGCCAATGGGAAGGCTAGATATTTTTAAAATTGAAAAGACTCCCCTTTTGTCTGTCTGTTGTTGTTCTCCAAGGGAGAGGTGGACAGGGCAACAGCTATGCTGTAAGAAGCTCAGGCCAGGTATGAAAAATCATCAGTATCATACTTAGAAACTACTCATTTAAAACCCCCAGATATGTAAGTAGATCAGGAAATGTCTAGGGAGACGCAATTAGGTTTATCTCTTTTATTTCATTATGGTTTGTGGATTCCTCTGTGCTAACTCCAGGTGTTTTTGTTTTGCTTGTAACCTTTAAGCTGGACCTCAAGAAAGCGATTCTTGGTGCTTACTTCTTGTAGTTGCTCTTTTAAAATCTAGCAATAGCCTGAGTTCCCAGATGTATTTTCTTTCTTTTTTATTAATAAAATTTATTTTAAGAACAGAATTGGATTTTTGTGCCTTAAGAGGTTTGTGCACATGTTGTTTAATTAGCTGGTGGCAACAGCTGATTTCCTTTTTTTCCCCCCTCTTTCTCAGCTCTTCCTCGGGGGTGTGTGTGAAAGGGCTTGAGGGTACCCCATAGGAAGGAATTCCTAACTACGCCTTCCTGGGCTCTCAAAGGGGTTCTGCACTTGGGTGATGGCAGCATCTACCAATCCAAGGTCAGAGAAAAGCTGTAACTTTGGGAGTTTAATACAAGTGGCCAGTATTAATTTTTAGAATCCTTGCGGGCCCCCACCTTCTGCACTTGAAGTGCCAGAGCAGGGAAACAGACTTGACAGGAATTCATAAAGTTTAATGCAGAAGAAACCATTAGGTTATCTAGCTTGACATCCTGTAGGTAACACACCTTTACATGTCACCCCATTAACCCTGTATACTTCTTTCCTTCACAAGGTTATTGTAAGGGGGAAAAATCATGAATGTTTGTGAGGCACTTACCTATAATAGTGCTGTGGGTCATATAAATGCCTAGAAAGATTGTACTATATTATCTATTTATATATAGTAAAATACAGAGTTGGTTTAGTTTGGTTTAACTTGACTGTTGCATTACACAGGGAGTCAGTATGGGGGGAGAAAGGGGGAGTACAGTGGTAGAGGAAAAGTTTTCACCCTCCTAACATTATCATCTGATAGAGATTCAGAGGGAAAAATCCATCTTGCTCCTGCTTCATAAAAACGTTGATGCTAAAGAAGGGACTTGTTGAAAATACCTAATTAAAGATAGCAGAAAAGGGCAATGAATATATTACCCCTGTAGTTTTATGAAGTAATTAATTATAATAATAATAATCAGGCCCAAATTGTGAAGCTCTTTATTGTATAATGTTAGCTCAGGCTCCTTCTGGCCTCAGCTTTGCAGCCAGAATTATCACTTGGGTTTTAAATGCTGCTTTTTCCATAGGGATGGGTGGGACTTGAACCCAAGCCTGCAAAGCTACCAAGCAACCAACAGCCACCTTACCCCCCAGTGCTGCCATAGCCTGGCTGTTGCCTAGGCCCCCAGTCCATGGCAGTTGAACACCATGGCAAGTTCCATCTGAAGTGATCTGACTGTGGTCTTAGTGATCCCTGACTGGCTCCTCCATCCTATATAAGTGCACGGGGCATACCAGGAAGTGTTGAGACAAAAATGAGGATCCCTAACTAGCTGCCTGCCATGGTCGCCCTGCTTCTCAGTTTCTGAACTCCTGGTGCTGATCTCAACTCTGACTTGGATTCTGACTCCCCATCAACCTCTGGAAACCCAACATGGACCCCAATAGCTGGTATAGACCCTCAGTCTGATTCCCAACTCTGTCTCCGGCTCTCACCCTTAGCTTAACTCCTGAATCTGACTCGATGCTCAGATTGATACTTGACCCTGATACTGTGTCTGATTCCCAAGCTCCTGCCACAATTTCTTTAGGGTAACACCCATGATGCATGTGGTGCATTGCAGACATACAAGAATGGGCAGCTCCTAACCCAAGAAGTTCACAGCCATAGGACAGAGTGTAGGGCAGGGGTCATCCCCCCATCAATATGCTATAAAAACTCCACGGCCCACCTCTGCCACAATAACTGGTTTTCTGCACATAAAAGCCAGGGTCAGCGTTATGGGGTAGCAAGCCGGGCAATTACCTGGGGCCTCATGCCACAGGGGCCCCCACAAAGCTACACTGATCAGGCTTTGGCTTCAGCCCCGGGTGATGGGGCTTAGGGCCCTGGACTTCAGCCCCATGAGGTATGGCTTCGGCTTTCTGCTCTGAACCCCAGCAAGTCTAATGCAGGGCATGCTTGGCAGCCCCCCTAAAACCTGCTCGTGGCCCCGCAGGGGGCCTCAGACCCCTGGTATAGGTTGAGAACCACTGGTATAGGGGAAGGGAACAAAATTCACTGAAAAGTGGGTCTTTAAGAGGGAATTAAATGTGGACAAGGTTAAATTTTGTCACTGAAGCACAGCGCAGTATTTGGGAGCGGGGGATAGTTTCATGTGCAACTGTCCCCATGATGAGCTCACCAGTGTTTAGGGAAAGTGTGTAGCCTGCACCAGCTCCTCCTGTTGTGCTGGCTTGCTTCACAGGTCTTCTTTTTTTGCAGGAGGCCGGTAGGCAGGACAGGGAAATGGTGCCATCTCCAAGCCCCAAATTACTTGATCTATTTTGGTCTCAATTTTCTGTAAAACGGTGTTAGCTAAAGATTGACTGGGGTGTTGCAAGGATAAATAAATAAAGAGGTTATTGCCAGAAAAGTGGCACCTTCTTACTGAAAAATCTGCCACTGCTAGCTGTATGCCTTCATGAATCATGAGTTCAACCTTCAGAAACTGAGACTGGGCTTAGAAAAATAAATAAGATTTAGAAAATGATGGAATTTTGGGATTCTTTTTATTTGTGTTTTGAGCATGTAGGGGGTTCAGGTTTTCACGTTATTCTCTGCCTAGAAATTTAGCTTAAGTTGGGGGTTTTGAAGTGAGAGTTTACCATGATTTCAGGAGTGGCGGCTTTACGAAAGATACCAAATATTCCAAATTTGTTGATAAAACTGTGAAAGTTGCCAACACCGAAAGGTTAGCGAAGTATAGTCCAAGCCCCCTCCACTTACTGTATTTACTCTTGTGTCTGTCTTAATGGAACGGCTCAGCACTTTGCAAGATAGAGACCCAAATAATTTCTTTTACTACTATTTACTCCTGAGGTCACAGAAGAACCAACAGGTCTATGGGAAAGTGAGCTGGATCTAGTCTGACTGGGGCATCATCATCAGCAAGTTTAATTAAGATCCAGTTGCAGAACCTTTCACTGGCTTTGGGGAAAAACCGTAGTGACCCAGAGACTCCAGTTGGTAGGAGTAGCTGCAGAAAGAGCCGAAGTAGGGCCCTTCTGGCAGGCAGAACTTTCTACAGTGTTGGCAGGACTTTCTTTACTCTGTACTGACTGGCTGTTTGTTCCAACCATCTCCCTCCTCCTTCCTCAAGGTCTCTTCACCTCAGCTTCATTCTACATCTGCCTCTGTTCTATCCCCCTCACAATCCCTCTCCTTTCATTTTTTCTTCCCATTTAGCTGATTCCCCTCCTTACTATCTCCCCTCCAATTAAAATAAAATGTGGAGCTAACATATTTGCTCCTGTCACATTGTTACAGTGCTTGTGTGTTATACCCAATACACCAGTGACTGTATTGTCTACTCAGACGGTAAACACTCCAGGGCAGAAACTATATGTTTCTACAGTGCTTAGAACAATGGGGCACCCATTCTTGGATTGTCCTTATGCACTATTGTACTGGTCACAACTACCATAATAAACAAAATAATAATAATGGCGAGACATGAACCAGAAAGAACACAACTTGACTTCCAGGTCATGAATAAGTTTGTAGGTCTGGCATCTTTATACCCATAACACAAGCAAATTTAAATACGTAATTGTTGAGTAGCAATAAAATGGAGCCCAATATGCCATCAGTACTAGAATTGACTGGACATTTTTCATCTAAATGTTTTTTCACCTGAAAATGTTGATTCATCTAAACTGAACCTGTCTGCTAGAAAGGGTAGGTTTCTGACAATTTTCCCATTAAAAAAATGAAAAGTGTTTCCAAGTCAAAATGTCCTCTTCGGACATACTCAAAATGAAAAGACTTAATTTAGAAATTTAATTGATAGTAAAATAATGTAGAGTCAAAAATTAAAGCAAAACATTTCAAGTTGTCCAAACATTTCGATTGACCCAATCTGAAAATGTTTATGTATTTTTGGTCCATGAAAGTTTTCCTGATTTTGACTTTTTTTCCCCAATTCTGGAAGGGAACTTTTTTTTTTGAAATCTCAAAAGTTCTCACAGAATGGGAAACTGTTTCCTGCTCAGAGTTAATTGTTACAGAATCACTCTTCAGAGTAGAAGCACACATTGATTCATTGGTTTGTAAAGCACTATGAGAAGAATAGTTAAAGGGTGCTAAACTAAATGTGTAGTATTATTTTATTGGATTAATTTTATTACTTTTGAACTTCCTTGCTCTTTTCAGTTTAAGACAGAGCCACAACTCTTCTTCAAACATACATTTTGGTGATTAGTAATTACTATAATCTTTATTTCTATATATCACTTTGCTATACATGGATCTGAATATAATTACATATTTTATGCTTTGAAGTAAATTGCACCTATCTTCAAATACTATTTTGAAAGAAAAAAAGAACAAGGGGCACTGGCACTATTTTAACTTTTGCTTCTACATGCCATTTAAACCTGTTCAACTCAAGTGTAATTGGCCACGAATATTTCATCTGTAGTTAACAGGTTAATTCTTTTCTGGGAGGAAAGAAATCTAGTTTCAAGTGTTACTAGGTGAAATGAAGTTTACTATATCTTTTTAATAGGGCCCCATCTAACAAGCATTGAAGTGAACAGAAGTCATTCTAGACTACAGGGTCTAAGCCAGTATTGTAGATTTAAATCTAGATTCCCTATATATAGGGCCCTGTATTTCACAGGCTAGAACAGGGGTGGCCAACCTGTGGCTCCAGAGTCGCATGCGGCTCTTCAGAGGTGAATATGCGGCTCCTTACCTAGGCGCTGATTCCAGGGCTGGAGCTATAGATGCTAACTTTCCAATGTGCTGGGGGGGTGCTCACTGCTCAACCCCCTGCTCTGCCCCAGGCCCTGCCCCCACTCTACCCCTTCCCCTGAGCCTGCCATGCCCTCGCTCCTCCCCCCCCCAGCCTCCTGCACACGTGAAACAGCTGATTGCGGGTGGGGGGAAGTAGGCGCTGATTGGTAGGGGCTGCTGGCAGGCGCTGGGGGCTGGGGAGCAGATGGGGGGCTGCTGATGTATTACTGTGTCTCTTTGGCAATGTACATTGGTAAATTCTGGCTCCTTCTCAGGCTCAGGTTGGCCACCCCGGGCTAGAAGAAGCACGTTCAATCCCTAGCACAATGACACAGAGGCATGAACTCATTAAGCAAAGGAACCATGTCTATTAATCAGTGGTAGTGCATATAGACTTGCCCCTGAACTTCCTTCTAGAATTACTTCCGGACACATGGATCCTTTCCTTTTAGAAGGTGCCACACCCTTTGGCTGCATGTGTGTGCTCTCCAAGGAACACTCCTCAGTCAGCCGGCATAGTCACTGCATGAAAGTGCAATTCTGAATAACTCCTGGAGGTTTTGAACATATCCTCAATTTATGCCCACCACACCGGGACTGAGCCTTTCACATGGAGAAATAGAGAGAATTAGACAGATTCATGAACACATTTGGACAAAAACGGCAAATCAAACTGCACAGGTCAGCCCTGACCTTTCCTTTCAAAACGTAAGAATCCTTCAGGATTTCTGGCTTAAAACTACATCTCAACACTCAAACTAAAACAGTGGCTGGTTTTATATAGGTTACAGCTCAGAAGCTGGTTTCCTATAAATAACTCTCAGATGTCATTTGAATTACAGTCTTCTTCAAATAAGGGGGCTGCAGGCATACCCAGAAGCCTGTTAACAAGGAGATGACAAGCTTCAGGCATCTAATTGCATTAGCTCATCACCAGTAAAACACTAGCAGTTTTACAGCTAATCTGGCCGGGGATTGAGTAGGAATTGAATCTAGCCTAGGAGAGTTATTTCACTGACTTCAAAGGCCTGTCCACTTTGAAAGAGAAACCTCCAATCTGTCTGCCAGTTCAGCCAGCTGCTACTCAGGAAAACCAATAGATTTTGTGCATTTTCTTAGTACTTCTATGCCCTGATGTTTTGCAGAGATCACTCTGAGTTATATAAAGCAAACCGCATTTGCAAAATGTGATGTACGCCGAGCCCCACAGATAATTGCCAATAACTGTCCTTCCAAAAGCTCACAGGTTCAGACATGATCTGCGGTTTGTGAGATATAAGCTAAGATCACAGTACCAAGGATTTATCACATTGCTTTCTGCTAGCTATAGCAAGCAGCACTGAGAGGGGGGCTGCAGATGTGTCAGGCGGGATTGACATTTAAAGCGATGCATGCTGTTACGGAGGATTGACATTTAAAGCGATGCATGCTGTTTTTCAGAAGAGGCCACTAAAATGTTACACTGGATCTATAAATCTTACTTGCCTCGTTGTGCCCTCCCTGCTTTGCATGAACGTGTTGGGGACTGGGAGGGTGCAAATCACCTTCCCCTTTCTGGGTATCCCCTAAGCAGGGCCACACACATTTGCAGTCCTGTTGATCCCTTCACAGTCCCTGCTAGTGCCTCCATTGGTCTGCCTCCTCCTTTACATTCTCTGGCAAGCTCTGCTGACCAGAGGTGTGAGGGAGCACACATAGAAAGATTCTGAAGGGCTCCATTGTGCACTCCCCTCAAGCACTGCAGGAGAGAGTGTGCTCCTCCCAGGGTTGGGAAGCCACAGGACGGCATGGTGTAACAGGGGACGCTCACCTTTTGAGCGCCTCCTATAGCTAAATCGGGCACTGCAGGCCTTTTCCGGCCCCTGGTGGCCCCTAAGGGTTGAAGACCTGCCTAGCAAGGTTGGCAAGGGCTCGCCCTCTGGCCAACTCAGTCACAATGAATGAACCCCTTCTGGGAAAGCAAGAGTTCAAACTATTGGCCCACATGGGAGTCTTCAGCCCTGTCTCTGGGCCTTCTAACTCCTGCCTTTTACTCAGGCCTTTACTCAGTGAGGGGACCTAGGCCAGCCTACTATTCCGGATGCCAACCCAGGGACCCTACAAACAGCAGCCATGCATGGCTTCCTTGAACTGGTTGCTGCTATATTCCCTGGGCCTTTTCCCATCTGGTCTCTATCTCCATCCATTACCTTAGAACTGAAGCTTTCAGGTCCTCTCGCTCCTGGGTATAGCAAATGCAACTCATCAAGCTCCTGTAACCAGCACAGAACACCCTTCCTTGCCCTGATCTGGTGAGCCCCTGCAGTTCCTTTTCTCCGCGCCTGCTGGGCTCTGATAGGCTGCAGAAAAGCAGCCATTGTAGGCAGGCCTGGAGGACCCTCCTTTGCTGCTCCTTCCTGGGGCAGGGTGCAGTAGGACTTCAGGTCCTCCAGCAGACCTTGTCACAGAGGGGGTAAAGCTATCTTTACCACCAACCCCAGTCCCGCACTGAGTGTAGCTCAGAAGATCAAACCCATGGAGAGATTTGATGGCATGCTCAAGATACTATGGAGAATCAGTGGTAGAGCCAGGTGCAGGAATCCTAGGTGAAGGCAAGCAATATAGTGTGCCTACCAATAGCACTATATAGTTGTACTACAAACACTATACATGGCCACTGAAATTGTTCAGATACCTCTAATGCACTGAGACTCCTGAAACCCAATGCTACATTACACATTTACAATGTAAGCCTTCTGCGAAGTGGTTAAGAGCAGCAAAAAGGGCTAGGTACAATAGATCTCTAGAGTCCCTCTTAACAAATAGTTCTTTTGGGCCCCCACCCAGAAGCCTGGGAAAACTAAAAATGCACCTTCTCTGGATGCCCATAACAGGCAAAACTTCCCCACTTGCAAGCACTCCACGAGTAATGAGTAAAATATTATCCCCTTCCACTAACTTTGGCTGTAGTCCATCTAACTCCCTTGCTTCCCACCAGAGAGAATGTCCCCCAGATGATAGGCCCTTGGCCACACAACCCATCCACCAAGCGCCATCCGCAGTTTGGATCAGCAAATAGCAACAGTCCAGATATCTTTTTGCGTATCTGTCTGCAGTAACAAGGGAGCTGCTTGCTTGATTCCACCTGGAAGCACCATCACATAACCCACCTCATGATTCATCTTTATTAAGGAGCAGGGCCTCACTAACCCACTAGTTTCTCTCTGTGAAGTCCTCATAGAAGGAGAGACAGAAGTACTTAAAACCCTTAATAGGATTGCTAACCCTTCAGGCTTGTCCTGGAGTCTCCAGGAATTAAAAATTATGTCATATGATGAGACCTCCAGAAATACAACAAACCAAAATTAGCAACCCTACTTAAGTAGAATCATAGCTGCAGGAAAGGGGGAGCCTTTGCTCCAAGAAGAAAGCTCTTTCCTCTTCCTCTGGGAGTCTACTACCTGCCAGAATCTAAGTTCAGATATGCTTATGGTGATCTCCCAAGTGTTACCACCAGTGGAACTGTGGGTAGGTAGCCTATGCAAATGAAGCTCTCAGGCAGCCCCTTTCACCAAGAGAGGGTTAGAGAGCTTTCCCTGCTCTGGAGTTTCTAGCCATTAGGCTGATAACACACATTTATAAAAGGCACTTGTCACCACAGTACCTGATGCAGATCAGTTACATTACTCAGGTAGTAACAAATATGCTCTAGTCTCCATTCTGTTGATAACCTGTGGAGTTTCCCCAATAGATCTCATTTTACCTGACCCACACAGAAAGTTAGACCAGTCAGAGAGGATTAAATATAAGAGGCTACTGCAATCTTTAAGGCATTATTGTACAGGAATCGTTCTTAAAAGTAGAAAAGCCACCATTAAGTTGTAGAGGATGAAATCAGTCCCCTATCTTTTATCAGAATATTGGTTTAGAGAACACTCTTAATGTATATGAGGGTGGCCCAAACCCTTAGAACTGCATAGATCTGGTGCTGGCTAGTATTTTTATACATCTGTTATTACAGCAGAATGTGAACAAGGGGGTGGCCATGGAGAACGGATGGTTCTGTGGCTAAGAGAGTTCTTTGCCAAATTCTGAACAAAATGTTTGTGTGACCTTGAGCAACTCACTTAATCTCTGTGCCTCAGTTTCCTTGTCTGTGAAATGGGGATAAATGCTTACATGCGTCACCAGGCTGTTGTGAAGTTAAATGAATTGGCATTTTAAAGGAAATATTTAACTTTCCTTTTCACTGCTAATTTTCCCCACTGACATTCCAGCACCTGGCAGGTGCATGGTGCAAGTATCTCAACAGATACATAAATGTCTACAGATCTAGTAGGTAGAGATTAAAAACATGTCAAATGGATATCGCCACTGCAAAAGTGATAAATTACACTTACCACCTACGTTTGTTTGCCTCACCTGCACTCTGCCAACTAGTCTGTCTACAGCCTCGACTACTTCTTGTTCTCAAAACCTCAGTAATTTCAAACATCTTTCAAAATCCTGCCAAAGAAATGTTTCATTCCTTCCCTGACCCCCTATATCTCCTCCCATGTGGCACTTCTTGTCAGAGACAAATGTCTACCGAATCAGCGGGAGATGTACCTGCTTACACCAGTGTTGAATTTGGTCCAATATCCTTTTCTAGCATATTTATATATTCTTACTGCTGAGTTTCTTTTCCAGCTGGCCAGCACTTCTGTATATATCCCAAGTGCAGCTGAGCAAGTAATTTGCAATTAGTACTGTATCTGACTAGCAGTCTTTTTTCCTCTAGACTGCAGAATAGCCCTGAGTAGATTGCAATTTCCTTGAATTTATTCAATTAATAAAAATTGTCTCTCTCTTTGAGCTGACAGCAAACAGTTTGCTAAGAAAATCCAGGAACTGATATTCAAAACTGGAGCTCTGTTGCTTAGTTGCGATGGGTCAGACAAGTCACATGGTATCCATTTCCCTAACGGGATGAGTTCACAGGCATTTCCAGCACAGTCAGTTATGCATACGCACGTAAGCAGCAGGTGGCTAGCGGTAGAGGAGACTCATCCCCCAAATCGATCTCAGCCTTAGCTGCCCACACGTGTAGACCAGATCGGCGGATGAAGCCCCACATCTGGTGATGGCCCAGGAAGGGGACAGGGCAAGGCACTGCGTACAGGGAAAAGTCCTGCCCACACACAGATGTGCCCAGAACATGACCCTGTAGCAGGCTCCTCTGAATCTGTGAGCAGCAAGAGTCAATGGGCTGCAGTGGGTAGCTGGGTGAGCTGTGGATAGGCAATGCAGGGCGGGCTCGTTCTGCAGCTCCACACAGAGACACCAACCCTGCCCTCCGCCCCTCCCACACACTGGAGAGCGGGCTCCTCCTGCATGCTAATGGAGGTGGAGACTTGTCCACCCCACACAACTAGACAGCCTTTCCCCCACAGAGCTGGGAACTTGTTTGCTCCCCCGACCCTGTTAGACTACTGGGGGAGCCCTCCTCCAGTATTGACCCACAGCAGCTGCTCTGCATCCAGGGTGCTTCTCAAGTGCATGGTGGGCTTGCTCACCAACCACCACTCCACCCTACAGAACATTGCCTGCACACAGGGCCAGGATAGTGAAAGCAAATCCCCCCGCAACCTGCCCCACATGTACAAACCAGAAAGCAGGGCCTGGCACAGCACAGAAAATGGGCTTTACTCAACCCCTCCCCCCAGAGAATATTTTCACCAATCCATTTTCAGCTTCAGTAGTGCGAACAACACAGACGTGGCTTTGCACAGACATTTCTGCCACTAAACCTCTACTACTAAAATGTTAGCAGAAAGCGAACACAAGGTGGCGCTCAGGATGGCCCCAACACATTCATTCATGGCCAGTTCTAATGCTCTTATTCATGTTAACATTGAAGTCAATGGGCTGCACATGGAATATGGTGCTACTCAGGTCTTGTTACACTCAAGGTGTCTTTTGCATTAACCTTAGCTACACTGGTTCAGCCCCTTGTTGTAGATATGCTGCACTGGAATACAATGTGACCACAGTGTTACAGCATAAGCCTGATTTGAAACTAAAAGTACACTGATGCAAGTCACTTTTTACATCACAATATGAGATCCTTGCTTCTTCACTGTAGCTTCACCCTGGTCTAACCCAATTATTCAAGGTTATGTCTCCTACCTCAGGAAAGAAAGAGTCTCCCTTCAAGAGCCTATACATCTCTACGCCGATATAACGCGACTCGATATAACACAAATTCGGATATAACGCGGTAAAGCAGTGCTCCGGGGGGGCGGGGCTGCACACTCCAGATGATCAAAGCAAGTTCGATATAACACGGTTTCACCTATGACGCAGTAAGATTTTTTGGCTCCCGAGGACAGCGTTACATCGAGGTAAAGGTTATTTGTATTCCTAGTTGGCTCCTTAGGTACCCAATTCCACAAACAGGTCCCAATCCAGCAGGATACAAAGCATGCGTATAGCTTTAAACATATAAGTAGTCTCAGTGACATCAATTGGACTACTCACATACTTAGAGTTAAGGACATCCTTGTGCGCTTTACTAGATCTGAACCTTTAGCAGTCTCATGAAAGCACTGGGATTAGTTAAGTGCATAAGCATTTGCAGGATCATACTCTTAATCCTGGTCTACACTACAAAGTTAGGTTGATATAAGCTGCATTCAATCGATCTAATAATGTATGTGTCTACACTACTGAGTCTCTTCCGCCAACCTAAGTGGCCTGTAAAGTAGAGTTCTGTACTCCACCTCTACAAGAGGCATAGCACTTGATTTGACGTCCATGAGTCAACATGGGGATCGTATAGACACGGTGGTGTGTAATTCGAATGAATTTGCCTCAAGGAGATGTCCCACAGTACTTCACTAGGGCCACTCTGGACAGCACTTTCAGCTCCACCACACAGCCGCGCCTCTGTTAAAACCCCGGGAACTTTTGAATTTTCATTTCCTGTTTGATCAGTGTGGAGAGCTCGCCAGCACAGCTGATCATGGAGCCTCAAGGCTGCGAACATGCTCCAGCATAGAGTACACAGGAGGAAGTGGATCTTATTACTGCCTGGGGAGAAGAGACCGTGCAGGCAGAGCTCCAATCCAGCAGAAGAAATGCGGACATCTATGCCAAGATTACATGGGGGAGAAGGGCTACACCAGGGACACGCAGCAGTGACGTGTGAAAATAAAGGAGCTTCGGCAAGTGTACCAGAAAACAAGGGAGGCGAACAGTCATTTTGGTTCTGCCCCACAAACAGGCCATTTTTATGAGTAGCTGCAAGTGATTCTCAGCGGCAACCACACCACTATCCCAAAATGCTCTGTGGATACCTCCCTGAAGCCCCGGGTGACCTCAAACAACAACGAAGAGGACACTGTTGATGAGGAAGAGGAGGGGGAGAAGGGGGAGAATGTGAGGCAGGCAAGTGGAGGATCCATTCTCCTCAACTGCCAAGAACTGTTTTTAACGCCGGAGTCCATCCCGTCACAGGACCAGTTGGCAACAGAGCGTGATGCTGGGGAAGGCACCTCTGGTGAATACACTTTTCCAATCAAAGTGTAGGGGTTACATGCTATTATTTTTATGTTTAATCTGAACAAAAAAGTAGGCATAGTGGGTATCGGTGGCCACTGCAGCTATGCAGAGGGTGCTCTCCGAAAAAGACTGTTTATGTGCATGGGGATTGACCGGGAATCCTCCATGGAGATCTCCAGGAAGCTTTCATGGATGTACTCTGCAATCTTTTGCAGAAAGTTTCTGGGAATGGCTGACTTATTTCATCCACCACGGTAGGACACTTTCCCCCACCACTCTAGTATTAACTCTGCTGCAGCACACAGTATTGCAGCATAAGGACCAGGTCTGTACCCAGATGCTTGAAGCATCTGCTCCCTTGCTGCCTCTGTTACCCTCAGGAGAGTGATATCGCATAGGGTCACCTAGGGGAAAACGGGAGAAGTTTTCAATGCTAGCCCTTAAACGGAAACAATTCAACGAGTAATCTGCCCCATTTGATGAAATCTGGGTCACACAACCACGTGCTGTGGTTGTGGTGGGAAGGGATCACCGTGTATTGTAAGCAACATTAAAAAAAAGGGTGGGGGAATGGCGGCTTCTTGTTTGTCTCCCTTCCTCCCCAACCCGGTGCCGCTTTTGTAAAAAAATAACTATTTGGGGAGCTTTACACTGGTGTCTGTCCTCCAGCACCATCCAGATTGCTAGGAGAAAGGGGGCTTTTCTCAAGTTCCAATATGTGATCCCAAGGATGTCTTCACAAAAGCAGCAGCACAAGACCTCTTGCCCATGCCTTGTGGCCTTTCTCACCATGGCTGGAGCAGCAAACTGACTCTTGCAATAGCCAGCGGTTGTAATTATGTTGTGGCTTGCAGTGAAGTGTATTGAGGGGTGATGCACCAGAAATAACATATGCATGGTCAATGCTACTCTTGTGCTTTGTATTCCTTGCAGCTGAAACCTGGTCCGTCGGCACATCCTCCACACCGGGAGAGAGACTTTCGCCAGATTAGAAGGTGAAAAAAGAAGATTCGGGAGGACATGCTCAATGAGTTAATGCACACCTCCAAGAGTGACAAGACAGAGCTCAGAAGAGAGAATGGAGGATTACCCTGTCTGAGAACCTGGGCATGGAAAGGGAGGACAGGAGAGCATGCAGGGGAACAAGAGCATGCCACGCAGGAAGAGATGCTGTGGATTATGAAGGAGCAATCAATCAGACATCTGGCATCTGGTTCCGGTTCAAGAAAGGCAGCTGGATGCTAGAGACCCTCTGCAGCCTATGGTGAACCTGCTGCCATCATCATCCGTTCTACATCCTCCTCCTTCAAACATCCAATGTGGGGTGTGGGGAAGAGAGGGGAGTTTGATATCCCTTGCACTCAACACGAGGGGAGGGTACAAAGACCAGAAGGCGCCCATTCCCACACCTTTGATTGTTATTGCAGTGCATCTGTAAGCAAGCTTTCCTTGTTTCTCCCCCCATGGTGTTATCAGCCCTTTTGACCCAGGTTATCTTATTTTCTTTGCTGTCGCTCTGTGTTTGTGTGCATAATAAAACTTTAACGGATTGAGGAGAAAAGGCTCTTTATTCATTCAACACACAGTGGTCGGGGGTGAAGTTTACAGTGGAGAAAATGCAATGAAGGGGACAGTTTGGCAAGGAACAACACAGATAAGTGTCCCATTATTCTAGCTCATTGCTGAAACTGGTATTCAAAGACTCACAGAGACATAAAGGCCCTCTATGTGCTTTATTTATTGCCCTGGTCTCTGGCTGCTCAAAATTGGCTGCCAGGCAGTCTGCCTCAATCCCCCACCTCAGCAGAAACTTTTCTCCCTTTGTTTCACAGATATTATGGAGCTCACAGCAATAACAATGGGGATATTGCTTTCACTGAGGTTCACTTTGATGTTAGTGAAATGGCCCCCGCGATCCACCAGCATTTGCAACACCATTGACAGGTATCCTTTTTGGTTTATGTACTGTTTGGCAAGGTGGTTTGGTGCCAAGATAGGGATATATGTTCCATCTATCGCCCCACTGCAGTTAGGGAACCCCATCGCGGCGAAACCATCCACTATGTCCTGCACATTGCCCAGAGTCACTACCCTGTAAACTTGGATCACAGCAGAACCCTTGATAGATTTACCCACTCCAAATTGATGCCTCACTGATCAGTAGCAGTCTGCCATTGGAAGTTTCCACAGAGCTATCACCACTCGCTTCTCCACTGTCAGAGCAGCTCTCATTTTAGTATTGCTGTGCTTCCGGGCTGGGGAAAGCTCTTCACACCGTTCCTGGAAAGCATCTTTATGCATTCAAAAGTTCTGCAGCCTCTGCTCGTCATCCCATAGATGCATAACGATGCAATCCCACCTGTCAGGGCTTGTTTCCAGGGGCCCAGAAGCAGTGCTCCACTGTATCAAGGTGATGCATGACTGTCGCCAGCAAATGCGAATTGCTCCGCTCTGTGATCTTCCAGCTTGCATGGCATCACGTTGTTCCATGCGGTGGCTCCTGTGTCGGCTGTGTAAATACTGCAGGAGAAGGCACGCGGTGTTTGTAATGCTCACAACAACAGTGTACAGATGAGCAGGGTCCATGCTTATTGTGCTATGGTGTCTGTGTGGGTAACCCAGGCTTACGCTAAAAGGCGCAAAAAAGGCTTGGCTTGTTTGCCGTTGATTTCAGGGAGGGAGGTAAGTGCATCATCAGAGACGAACGCCATGTTCCCATAACCACCACGCCAATGTTTTGGCCCTATAAGGCATTGCAAGCCCAACCCAAAATTACACTCGGCTATGTGCACTGTGGGATAGCTACCCACAGTGCAGTGTTCCATGCATTGATACAAGCCTTGCTGGTGAGGTTGCACTCTGCCAAAACAATGAGCATTGTGTGGACATGCAAGATCAACTTGCTTAAATCAGAGGCTTGATGTCGACTTACATGAAGTCGACTTAACTTTGTAGTGTAGACATGGCCTTAGTCCCAGTGTTCCACGCTTCAGCTTTCTCACAAAAGCTGTTTATTTGATGGGCTATTTTCCTGCTGTAGCACTATCCTGGAAACTCAGGGAGATTATGCTACAAAAGTCACTGATATCCTTTGTTGCTTTCAGTGACCACATAAGCCCTGCTCTCACTTCACAATGAAGAGCTAAAAATGGTAAGCATTTGGCTTCAAAGAGAGTAAGATATGTAAACACATTCATTTCCCATCACCAAGCTTAACCTGAAAACCCAGGGAGCATTCCTGAATCAATAGAATTGCACAATTGTATGCTTTTTTCTCCTCAGCATTACAACCTGAAGTTCTATCATTTTTATCATTCTCAAATGCACCCAAATATTCTGTACATTTTCAGCACAGTACGCTGGGTTACAGCACCATTGTGAGTTTCTATTCTAAGTATCTACAGATTTTTCAGAAAAATGCAAGGACGCTGTACAAATTGGAGAATGTTTGAAAGCAATGTGTATACCAGGGGTCAGCAACCTTTCCGCAGTGGTGTGCCGAGTCTTCATTTATTCACTCTAATTTAAGGTTTCGCGTGCCTGTAATACATTTTAACATTTTTAGAAGGTCTCTTTCTATAAGTTTATAATATATAACTAACCTATTGTTGTATGTAACGTAAATAAGGTTTTTTAAATGTTTAAGAAGCTTCATTTAAAATTAAATGAAAATGCAGAGCCCCCCGGACCGGTGGCCAGGACCCGGGCAGTGTGAGTGCCACTGAAAATCAGCTCACGTGTGCCATAGGTTGCCTACCCCTGGTGTATATTCAAAGCAGCTTGACCAAAAAAAAGAAAATCTTATATTTAAGAAATGTGTCACATCCTGGTAGAAAAGTGCAAAAGAATGACTTTTTGTTGGCTTCACGGGTGGAGGGAGGATGATTTCTTCAGGATTTTTAAGCTTTTAACAAGCAGTGTTTCAATGTCTGTTATTTGATCAAGTATCTCATTGTCTGAACAAAACAAACGCCATGTGACATTCTTCCTGTATGATGTATCTTTTTCCTAAACAGAGTTCTTTTCCAGGATGCATTTGCAGTCTTGCCTTGAATATAAATATTGATATTTTCCACTGTACTTCAGCGTTCTTCTTCAGTGCGCAACAGCATGCGAGGTGCCTGGCAGCACACGGAAAGACACCGTTATTATTTGCACTGCAGTAGCACCTAGAGGCCCTAAACAAGATTGGAAGCCTCTGTGCTAAATACTGTGCAGTCACATAGTAAAAGCCCATCCTTGTCCCAAAATATTTACGATTTATATACACATAGTGCATATGCATTGGGGTAATAGAGAGATGAAGTGACTTGTCCAGGTCATACAGAAGGCGGGTGAGATAACTGGGCTAGAATCCAGGTCTGCTGACTTTTTTTTTTACAGTTTGAGTCCAGAAAAAGTTCACTCTCTTGCACCCAAGCGGATGGTTCCATTTGTCACATTTCTGTTATTCTGATGGAACGTAGGTGTCAGCGTCAAGTACTGGGATCATGGGCAGGGTCATGCATCTCTCAAGTAGCTAGGGCCAATGCCAAGGTGACTTTTGAATACCAGGATTGAGATCTTGAACTAGACTATTCAGTGCTGAGGTGGTACAGAAAGAGGAACTCCAGGGTGAAGAGCTCATGACAAACTGTGTTGTTAAGCAGGTGGGCAGCTGTGATTTGTCCCAGTTGGAAGTTTTTTTTCCAGAGCACCTGGTTTCATTCTTAGGTACCATGAGTAGCAATAACAATCACTGTGGCCAGATCTGAGACTGATAGGATGGGCACAGTCCACTGGCCAGTCACAAGTGTCTATGAGCTTTTGGGGGGCTACTAGACATCCATTAGCATTGAGGAGTCCAAAAGGACCCCAAGGCTATGTGCTGATCTACTGATCCAAGCACAGATCCTCTGGATACTGAGGAATGTTACAGAGGAAAAAATATTATTTGAAATGCCCCCTCTCCACCTTTCATACAAGCTTTACTTCAATCTTGCCTGGGTTTGGCATTAGCTCCCCATTATCAAGGTGTTGATTTTGACTAGGCATTGAGAAAGCTGGGAAATGATGCTGTTTACATTTTACGTATATGAGATGCAGAGCTGATAGGATGTCTGCCTATCGCCGTCATTCAGCACGTGTCTCACCTGCTCTCCCAAAGGCTACATATACATGTTGACAACAATTCAGGTACAAGGAGACAGAGACAAATGCAGGTAAGGAGCTGGTTCATAGGAGAGAGATGAAAGACTGGAAGGGTGGTTGGCACTTGGGAGGCTGTTTCTAAGAGCAAATGGAAAAAAGTACAAAGACAAAGGGAAAGCAGAAAGAGGAAAGGGAGAAAGAAACAAAAGGGGTGGAATTGTGTAGATTTGAGATCTGATCCTAAGCCAACTGGAGTCAATGGAATGCTCTCCATTATTGTTGTTACTGAACATTTATAACATGGTCTTACCTAGAGGCCAATCAAGTTGAGGCTCCATTGCACTAGGTGCTGTACAAATATATAGCAAATGACAGTTGCTGTCCCAAAGAGTTAGAGTGGGAAATGGTTTCCCTGTCCTGCAAAATTTTAGAGATTTAATTTCTTCCCCATTCCACATTGTGACGGCTCCCTGGAAGCGGCGACATGTCCCTGCTGCTCCTAGATGGAGGTGCGCCTAGGTAGCCCTGTGTGCAGCCCCCACGCTGTGTGATGGCTCTGCAGCTCCCATTGGCCGGGAACCATGCCTAGCCATGCCTCTGCCTAGGAACAGCAGGGACATGTCGCCACTTGCGGGGAGCTGCCTGAAGTGACCACCACCTGGATCCAGCACCCAATGCCCCCTCCTGTACCCCAACCCCCTGCCCCAAGCCCCCTCCCACACCCAAACTCAATCCCTCTTAGTTAACTGGAATTTTTGACTTACCGGCACCCACCCCCACCATTTCCCCAACATGCTGGATAACAAAGCTTTTGCTGTAGTTTGTCCCCAATTCTTAGCTAGTTGGGAGCAGTCATTACCTTCCACCTATCAAGACTTCAGTGGGCTTTCAACCAGTTCCTTAAAGAGGAAGAACAGGACCATGAAGTCCATGTGGGAAGAAAGGAAAAGCCAAGAAAGAGATCTGAAGCATGAGCTGATGTGACCCAACAATAGGAGGTAATAAGATTATTAGCAGACTGACAGGGCCAGGGGACAACAGAATGTAGGGAGGACAGAGAAAAGCGGATTGCAGCCACTGGGACAAAAGCTGATCCAGATGGGAAAACCAGAGATTTAGCCCCAAGAACGAAGAGAAGGAAATGTTTTCAAATGCCTCTGTATTAATCTATGCTCTCCCATGCCTCTCAGACTTTTACTGTTCTTGAAAATAATAGTAGTAAGAAAACATTCTGACAAATTAATCAAACAATTAATACTGATTCTAAAGCCAAACGATCCATCTTCCCTTTACACTAACTTCTTCAGTCTTCTCACAAATTAATTTCTCTAGAGGGATATGGTCCAGGAGGGGCTTGATTTTCCTCATCCTTGCTCTAGGAGGAGCAATGTCAGCACAGTCAGTGGAGTTACACTGGTTTAATGGAGATCAGGATGAATTCCAAGGGGATTTAACTCCAGAGACTGAGAGAAAGCACTTCCCAGCCATTCTCAAAAAGCTACTGCATGACAGGATGTGCATGTCAACAAGATGCTTCTTCTGGGCTTTGTGCTTCAAGATCCTGGCCACTCTGGCACCACGCCAACAAAGCCCTTAAGCACATGTGTAGTCACATTGTCTTCAGAGGGACGAATTATACACACTTGTTAAAGTGCTTTGCTGGATCGGGGCCATTGTCTGCTCACTCTCTGCACTTGTGGCCTCTTCTGTCACCACACATTGACTTTAGACAGGTGGGGCTTCCAAAGTGCTATTGTAATTCAATAAAAAAAGCCCCCAAAAGTATCACCTCAGAGCATAGATCAAACAGCCAGCTGCAGACTTACAAATCTGGTTTATTTGCTTTATGGGAGAGGAATATTTGTATATTTTCTAAAGTTTGGATTATTACGCTGCTTTTGTTGATCCAGCCCCAACTCCTGATTTGTGCACCCTTCCTGCAGCAACCTAACTCAGTGGCATGTGCAATTTTGGGAGTAGCAAAATACCAGTTTTGTAGGTCCAGCTGAGATGCACCTTTCTTGTAAAATTTCAGTGAAAGAACCTCACAGCAGAATGAGGCCTGGAATCTTTTATACGGCTCACTGTAAGTAATCCAAGATTTCACTGTAATACTTAGGGAAAATGTTATTTATAACAGTACAGCCAGACTGCAAACAGATGCTGGTAGAAAGTTAATCTATTACTAAACTAATTTGCCTCTTTTTCCTGCCACGAGACTGTAGAACATAAATAAAATGTGTTTAATAAAAATCAAGTTTGCCGAAAGGACTCAGCACTCAAACACAAGTTTGCCATTGACAGAAATATGGGCACCGGTAGGGCTTCTGGCCTGTCTTCCCAGCCCAGGAAGGACTATTACGCCTATGAAACAATCTTTTCTGGTCCATCCTTTAAAGCAGAAAGTAACACGAAGAAAGTTATTCACCTGACCAAAGCAGGCTGCAGGGGTCCAGAGTTCATTCCCCTTGCCTCTCTTCTGCTCTCCTGCACTCCAGGGCCTGCCATGGGAGCTCACCTACTTCCTGCAATGCTTCACTTCAGGTGAGACCTCTCAGCCTTTTACAGGAACCCCATGACTGATTTCCAGCTATATCTGATAACACTGGTCTACAATTTTTGAGAAGTTGTCTGCTTCAGAGATAAAATGTGCTATTTATTATGTATTTTGATGTGCTGAATTCAAATATGACAAAACAACTGATTGGCTACTGTTTCTAAGATATTTAAGTTTTTACATTTTATGTCTATGTATATTGTGTAGATAGTAGAGTTTTAATCATAAATTGTAAACCTAGGTCTTTTCATGTGTTTATGGTTGCTTTACATGATAATATTTCACCTGTCCTGTTTATGTAACACTTTAAAAATCAGCAAAAGGATTATGTAAATAAAATGTATTATGAAACAAAAGGCAAAAAACTATTATGTACATAGTTTAGTCCTATTCAGTGTCTACTCGGCGCTTCTTGGCTTGTCTCTTGTCTTCATTAAATGGAGCATCTCTTGTCACTGTCCAGCAATAGTCTGCAAGCATTGATGGGCTCCATTTGCACTGATAGCGTTTCTCCATTGTTGCAATGTCCTGGTGAAATCGCTCGCCATGCTCGTCGCTCACTGCTCCGCAGTTCGGTGGAAAAAAATCTAGATGAGAGTGCAAAAAATGTATCTTTAGTGACATATTGCAACCAAGGCTTTTGTATGCCTTGAGGAGGTTTTCCACCAACAACCTGTAGCTGTCTGCCTTGATGTTTCCGAGAAAATTTATTGCCACTAACTGGAAGGTTTTCCATGCAGTCTTTTCCTTGCCACGCAGTGCATGGTCAAATGCATCATCTCAAAGAAGTTCATGAATCTGAGGACCAACAAAGACACCTTCTTTTATCTTAGCTTCACTTAACCTTGGAAATTTTCCACAGAGGTACTTGAAAGCTGCTTGTGTTTTGTCAATGGCCTTGACAAAGTTCTTCATCAGACCCAGCTTGATGTGTAAGGCCTGGTCTACACTAGGCGTTTATGTCGAAGTTAGCGCCGTTACATCGAATTAACCCTGCACCCGTCCACACCGCGAAGGTATTTAGTTCGACATAGAGGTCTCTTTAATTCGACTTCTGTACTCCTCCCCGACGAGGGGAGTAGCGCTAAATTCGACATGGCCATGTCGAATTAGGCTAGGTGTGGATGGAAATCGACGCTAATAGCTCCAGGAGCTATCCCACAGTGCACCACTCTGTTGACGCTCTGGACAGCAGTAAGAGCTCGGATGTTCTGAACTGCCACACAGGAAAAGCCCCGGGAAAATTTGAATTTGAATTCCTTTTCCTGTCTGGCCAGTTTGAATCTCATTTCCTGTCTGGACATCGTGGCGAGCTCAGCAGCACTGGCAACGATGCAGAGCTCTCCAGCACTGATGGCAGTGCAATCTCAGAATAGAAAGAGGGCCCCAGCATGGACTGATCGGGAAGTCTTGGATCTCATCGCTGTGTGGGGCGATGAGTCCGTGCTTTCCGAGCTGCGATCCAAAAGACGGAATGCAAAGATCTATGAGAAGATCTCTAAAGACATGGCAGAGAGAGGATACAGCCGGGATGTAACGCAGTGCCGCGTGAAAATCAAGGAGCTGAGGCAAGGCTACCAGAAGACCAAAGAGGCAAACGGACGCTCCGGATCCCATCCCCAGACATCCCGTTTCTACGAGGCACTGCATTCCATCCTCGGTGCGGCCGCCACCACTACCCCACCACTGACTGTGGACTCTGAGGATGGGATAGTGTCCACGGCCGGATCCTCGGACATGTTAGCGGACGGGGAAGATGAGGAAGGAGATGAGGAGGACGAGGCAGTCGACAGCGCTCACAACGCTGATTTCCCCGACAGCCAGGATCTCTTCATCACCCTTACAGAGATCCCCTACCAACCCTCCCCAGCCGTTACCCCGGACACAGAATCTGGTGAAGGATCATCCAGTAAGTGTTGTAAACATCTAAACATTTATTTGTAACAGAACATGA
>NC_048298.1:12106813-12319295 GCF_013100865.1 Trachemys scripta elegans | reverse complement strand
TGCTGAGTGCGCATGTGATAGGTGCTGTGCATGGTCCTGTTCACAGAGAAAGACTATGTTCTTTGTTCACAACTACATTTATCTTTCTGAGGAATTCACTCCCTTTTTCCCATTCCCACAGCCCCATCTGCGACTGTCTCACAACCTAGCCTGTCATCACACTCCCAGAGGCTAGGGAGGATTAGGCATAAGAAGAAGAGGACACGGGAGGACATGTTCTCAGAGCTTATAGCCTGCTCCAGAGCCCAGGCAGCACAGCAGACCCAGTGGCGGGAGAACTTGACCCGAATGCACCAAGCCAACATGGATCGGGAGGAGAGGTGGCGTCAGGAAGACCAGCAGGCGACTCAAACCCTGCTTGGACTACTGAGGGAGCAAACGGACACGCTCCGGCGCCTTGTGGATGTTCTGCAGGAACGGAGGCAGGAGGACAGAGCCCCGCTGCAGTCCATCTCTAACCGCCCTCCCCCGCCACCAAGTCCCATACTCCCCTCACCCAAAGTGCACAGAAGGAGAGGCGGCAGAGTCCCTGCTAACTCTCACTCCACCCCTGCAGAGAGCTCGAGCAGCAGAAGGCTCTCATTCCCCAAAGTTTGACAAGTTCTTTCCTTCCCGCCTGACACAAGCCCCCGTCCAAGTTTCACTTCCCAGTTCCATGTGTAGTTGATAATAAAAAATATGTTTCTGTTAACTACTGTTTCCATCATGTTCTTTTGGAGGAGGGGGGGAAAGGGGGTTGGTAATTGGACAGGACAGTCACCTTTGGCAGGGTACATAGTCGGGGGCAGGCACAGCAGCAGGGCACATACATAGTGCAGTGATGCAGTGACTACTTACCCTGGTTAGTCTGGGAGGTTGTTTTCATGTTATGTGGTGGGGGGTGGGTTGCTCTGTGACTTTGTGGCAGGGGAGGGCAGTTAGAGATCTTAAGCGGCGGTCCTTAGGCAGGATCACAGAGCCACACAGCAGGGGATCTGTAACCGTCCTCCCCCTGCCACAAAGTCACATAGACCCCCCATACACACAGTCCCTATCAGGAGGGGTGACAGGCTCCGTTGAAACAACCATCCCACCGCAGCGGAGCCTGTCAGTCCTTGAGTTTAGAAGCTGCATTCGCGCGACTACACTACACCCGCTCCGCACCACAGTCTGCGTCCCAGTTTTAAAAAATTCCCGCGAAAACAGTATTAAAGAAAACGGTGTGCTTTAACAAAGTAGAACTATTTTTATTTTGAAACGTGTGTTGGAAGTGGGGTGAAGGGGGTATGTAACTGGATAGGATAGTCAACATGAACTGGGTAAAGAAACGGGGGCAGGTTCGGCTTCTCTGTACACAAACTTTAAAGTCACAGGTTACCCTGCTCACTCAGGAACTTTGCTTTCAAAGCCTCCCGGATGCACAGCGCTTCCCGCTGGTCTCTTCTAATAGCCCGGCTGTCTGGCTGTGAGTAATCAGCAGCCAGGCTATTTTCCTCAACCTCCCACCCCGCCATAAAGGTCTCCCCCTTGCTCTCACAGAGATTGTGGAGCACACAGCAAGCTGCTATAACAATGGGGATATTGGTTTCGCTGAGATCACAGCGAGTCAGCAAGCTTCTCCATCTCCCCTTGAGACGTCCAAAAGCACACTCCACCACCATTCTGCACCTGCTCAGCCGGTAGTTGAAGAGTTCTTTTTCAGTGTCCAGGGCACCTGTATAGGGCTTCATGAGCCAGGGCATTAGCGGGTAGGCTGGGTCCCCGAGGATGACTATAGGCATCTCCACATCCCCAACAGTTATTTTGTGGTCCGGGAAGTAAATACCTTGCTGCAGCCGTACCAGAGTTCCTGAAAACACGAGCGTCATGAACCTTGCCCGGCCATCCCACGTAGATGTTGGTAAAACGTCCCCTGTGGTCCACCAGTGCTTGCAGCACCATGGAAAAGTAGCCCTTTCTGTTAATGTACTGGCTGGCCTGGTGTTCCGGTGCCAGGATAGGGATGTGAGTTCCATCTATGGCCCCACCGCAGTTTGGGAATCCCATCGCTGCGAAGCCATCTATGATCGCCTCCAAGTTTCCCAGGGTCACTACCTTTGGCAGCAGTACATCAACGATTGCCTTGGCTACTTGCATCACAACAACCCCCACGGTAGATTTGCCCACCCCAAACTGGTTCGCGACTGACCGGTAGCTGTCTGGCGTTGCAAGCTTCCAGAGGGCTATGGCCACTCGCTTCTGGACAGTCAGGGCTGCTCGCATCCGGGTGTCATTGCGCTTCAGGGCAGGGGACAGCAACTCACAAAGTTCAAGGAAAGTTCCCTTCCGCATGCGGAAGTTTCGCAGCCACTGTGATTCATCCCAGACCTGCAGCACTATGCGGTCCCACCACTCAGTGCTTGTTTCCCGTGCCCAGAATCGCCGTTTCACAGCATCAACATGACCCATTGCCACCGTGATGTCCTCGGCGCTGGGTCCCCTGCTTTCTGAGAGGTCTGTGCTACTCTCAGACTTCAGGCCATCACCGCGTTGACGTAGCCTCCTCGCCTGACTTTTCTGCATCTGCCTCAGGGCAACCTGTATGATAAGCTGCGAGGCGTTGAGAGCGGCCACAACTGCAGCGATGGTTGCAGCGGGCTCCATGCTCACAGTGCTGTGGCGTCCGCGCTGTCAATGACTGGAAAAGTGCGCGAAATGATTTCCCGCCGGCGCTTTCAGGGAGGGAGGGAGGGCGGGAGTGATGGACGGATGACGACAGTTACCCAAAAGCACCCTGGCCCCTTTTTTTTTTTACCCAGAAGGCATTTGCGGCTCCACCCAGAATTCCAATGGGCGGCGGGGACTCCGGGAACTGTGGGATAGCTGCCCTCAGTGCACCGCTTCCAATGTCGACGCTTTCCCCGTTAGTGTGGACTCACAAAGTCGAATTACTGTCCTTAGTGTGGACACACACTTTCGACTTTGCAATATCGATTCCAAAAATTCGATTTAAGTAAAATCGAACTACTCTCGTAGTGTAGACAAGGCCTAAGGGTGGTAACAAAATCTTCCTTGATTCAACAAGTGGTGGATGCTGAACACTTTTCCTCCCAGGCTCCAATGACTGTCGGAGTGGCCAGTCTTTCTTGATGTAGTGGGAATCTCTTGCACGACTATCCCATTTGCAGAGAAAACAGCAGTACTTTGTGTATCCAGTCTGCAGACCAAGCAAGAGAGCAACAACCTTCAAATCGCCACAAAGCTGCCACTGATGTTGGTCATGGTTTATGCACCTCAAAAGTTGTTTCATGTTGTCATAGGTTTCCTTCATATGGACTGCATGACCAACTGGAATTGATGCCATTATGCAGTAAAACAGCTTTAAGACTCGTCTTCGATGAATCAATGAACAGTCTCCACTCATCTGGATCGTGAACGATGTTGAGGGCTGCCATCACACCATCGATCTTGTTGCAGGCTACAAGATCACCTTCCATGAAGAAGAATGGGACAAGATCCTTTTGACGGTCACAGAACATGGAAACCCTAACATCACCTGCCAGAAGATTCCACTGCTGTAGTCTGGAACCCAACAGCTCTGCCTTACTCTTGGGTAGTTACAAATCCCTGACAAGGTCATTCAGTTCACCTTGTGTTATGAGGTGTGGTTAAGAGTAGGAGGATGGGAGAAAATGTGGGTCCTGTGACATTGATGGTTCAGGACCAGAAGTTTCATCCTTTTCCTCTTCCTTGTCTGACTCAAGTGAGAATGATTCTGGTGCATCAGGAACCGGCAGTCCTTCTCCGTGGGGTACTGGGTGTATAGCTGATGGAATGTTTGGATAATGCACAGTCCACTTTTTCTTCTTTGACACACCTTTCCCAACTGGAGGCACCATGCAGAAGTAACAATTGCTGGTATGCTCTGTTGGCTCTCTCCAAATCATTGGCACTGCAAAAGGCATAGATTTCCTTTTCCTGTTCAACCACTGGCGAAGATTTGTTGCACAAGTGTTGCAGCATATGTGTGGGGCCCACCTCTTGTCCTGATCTCCAATTTTGCAGCCAAAATAAAGGTGATAGGCTTTCTTAACCATAGTGGTTATACTGCGCTTTTGTGATGCAAAAGTCACTTCACCACAAACATAGCAGAAGTTATCTGCACTCTTCACACAAGTACGAGGCATCTCTGCTCACTTTGGCTAAACAGAAATGTGTCCCTTTGCAAAATCAAATGCTGACATATAAGAGAGCACGACACTGTATGATTTCTAGAGCTGATATAGGGCAATTTGTTCAGCGGAATGATGTAAGATTCGTTATGATTGCATCATCCATGACTTCTAGGAAAAACATGATGCAATTCATATTATGTATGACGCAATACCAGCTTCAGATTGCATCATTCATTGTTTTGCCTAAAAAGCAAGTCCTGTCCAAACCCAGTCATAGATTTATTCATAGATCCAGTCAAAGATATATTTTAATCATTTCTGGTTTAAATTGAGATCCCTTCCCTTTATAACTCACTTATCCTCTGCCATTCCCAAGTCAAGGGTTGTACATACTGACCCAATAGCATATCTTGAAAACTAGAGCCAATCAATAATTTTAAGCATCATTTTCGTTCTCAGTGACCCAGAATTAGTAAAGTTTGACTACATTTATTTCAGAAGCATTTTGGCTGTAGAGCAGTGTAATTGAACAGGGCTGGCAGGCCCCAGACTCTAAAAATGGGGAGACCATGCTGTTACAGAACCTCTGGTTACTACTGTAGTTGACTAAAGACCCCAAGCTTGTGAGATAAGCAAAGTTCATTCTATACCTTACAAGGGGGAGTTATTAACTTTCAGAGGCCTGATTCAGCAAGATACTTAAGCACTTGCCTAACTTTAGGTGTAGGTTTAAATTGCATTGATTTTCAGAAGCAGTTTTCAGAAGTTTTGTAGCTAGATAATATTTTATCATCATTATCAATACAGCCTCTTAGTTAAACTTTCCAAAAGGATTTATTCAGTTCTTTGGCATGTGCTAAGGATCACTGCTTATATATTTTGCAAAGCAGCATGGACTTCCCTAGCATAATTAAGGTAACAACACTGTTTTAGTTATTTATTTGTATGATATTTTGTCCTAATAGTCCCTTTTAGATCTGGACTCTTATTTTTAATTGGATTCCTGTGAATTTCTACAGGGATTTTGAAGGATAGTACTGTGTCTCTAAGTAGCAATTCTTCTGGGGTGGAAAAAAAAAAGATGGCAATTGAATTTTTTTCTGGATAAAAATAGGACAAAAGTTTATTCTGACAAGTAAAGAGATTTTAAAGATCACATTTGAACTGGCAGGAAGGTTTTTTCATTTTAATGAAGTGATGACCATGGGCCAAACTCATTATTTTTGTATTTCTTACCAGCTTGCACAGAAGAGGGAGGGAAGCTAAAAGGGGAAAGCCCTTCCCCTATTCCTGCTTGCCAAGCAGTGGAAGAAAAGAAGGCAGCTCCCTGCAACCTTTGTTTGTTCCCAGAGCTCAGACAGTGGCATCATTATGAAATAGCTGTGAGCTGGAAGGCTGCTCTGGATGCTGGCATCTTTCTAGTATTCCCACATCCTGCATAGCCAGAACACACACTGCTTTAAACTGGAGCAGGGTTTTCCCAGCCAATCGTGGACATGTGCGGCCCCATTAAGGCTAAATCACCATGGAACCAGCAACCTGGCATGGTGTAAACACCTCTCATTTGCACCCAAATACCCAGAATACTTTTCCAGGTTTTGTTGTTGTTTTGTTGTGGTGTGATGGAAGTGCTTGAGTCCTGGGAACAAACGAAAAGGTTTTAGCATTGACTGGCTCTTTTCTACATTGTGCTTTCAGGAACAACAAATGCAGCTTGCAGAATGTTGTTTGACTTCGGCTCAGCAGGAGACAGTCAGATTCTGCTTCTTACACAGAGGTCACCCAGTGCAGAAATATTTTAGGCACTATTGATTATGGTAATAATGAGCAGCTCTGGGCATCTCTGAAATCTGAGAGAAATCATTACATTTTCAAAACAGAGATTTCTCCTACTGCCATCGATTACTGCCATTTATCAACTAACCATCTAAAAATCAAAATCCATGTAAACTGCACAGTATTTTAGGAGTGAAAACAATAATACAAGTTCCCCTTCTCTTTAGAAATCTGGCTTTTTATTTTTATCATGTAACAAGCACAGCAAGTCTTATGTTCCTGTTAAAATAAAAAATAAACAAAATTGGAACCATTTGTAATCAGGATTTTATCTGAGCAACACTTTCCTTATCACCCAGTGCCTTTAAGATTTTGTTCCATTATTCTACTGCAATAATAACAAAGAAACTAAACTGCTTGCATCAACAATAATGCAACCAATTTTCAAGGCTTGCATGTCAAAAATCCATTATTGCAGACATGATTACCTGGAACTAGTGATAACAAATTGTCACAAATTACATTTTTTTTCCTGGGGGGGGAGGGGAGAGGAGGGTAATATCTTCATCATTTAGAATATATCACGTTTTATACAAGCAGCAGATGTTAATATGAAAAGACAGAACATCTCAATTTTCTCACTGTTAACTCAGCTTACTGAGCCAACTTCACAATTCTCACATTCCTTAGTCCTAAGAGAAAATGCTAATTTAGATTGTTAAAAATGACACGGGTTAGGGTATAAAGGGTAATTAGCATAAGATCCTGCACAAAGTGTTTTTAGCACCATTAATCAACACCCACCTAGGCATTCGCTTTTTTAGTCAGAAGTGCTGAAAACCCCCCCAAAATATTCTGTTCTAGTTAAGTAATAAAAAAAGGTAGAATTTGTCTTCGAAATAGGAATGGGAACATTTTTCAGTAAAAGTAACTAATGTGCAGTTAAAGTAGAACTTTTACTTTACACGAGGGAATTATTAAAACCACAGATAGGTATTTTTATATGAGGATGCTTTTCTGATATTGAAGATTCTTGTGGACTCACCTAAAGTTCAGGAATACTCTCAAAATGCAAGTATCAGAGGGGTAGCCGTGTTTGTTGCTTTTTACAGATCCAGACTAAGAGTCCTGTGGCACCTTATAGACTAACAGACGTATTGGAGCATAAGTTTTCGTGGGTGAATACTCACTTCAGACGCATGCGGGTATTCACCCACGAAAGCTTATGCTCCAATACATCTGTTAGTCTATAAGGTGCCACAGGACTCTTTGTTGCTTTTGTCAAAATGCAGTTCACATTTTTTGGATTTGCATTTTTTAAAACCCATTTTTTTTTAATTTACATTTATATATAATTGGTTTTTATACAAAAAAATTCGCTCAGATTTGCACTCCATTTAATTACACACACTTCGGCTAAGTTACCTTTTCATGAGTAAAGCACAACTTGATTTTATTTTCAAATATGACTTGAGATGACAAAACCCAATTTGAATTCACAGGATAGTAGTCGATCCCACACAAAATCTACGTTACGCTTAAAATAAATTATTATAAATATATCTGATGCAAAAAGAAAGATCATTTGAACTACTGGAAGGTGTTCCTAAAACTAATAGAAAAAATAATTAGAGAAGGTATTCTGGAATCTTAAAAATGTTTTAAAAGATAGCGCTATTCTGTTACAATTTGCCTTCTTTGATTATTAAATCAATATGCATAAAACAGTGCACTTCCTACATTAGACAAGCATAGAAATAAAATCTCCAGCTGCCAAGGACAAAGTTCTAGGCATTTTAATGCTAAAGCAGGCCAGTCAAGTAATTATTGTCTCTAATTGGCACTTCTACAAGATGTAACAATTTTTACAGTATCTGCAGCCAAGTAGCACTTAAAAAGGTGAGAAATTATTTCTTGCCTTTGGGGGGGAAAAAAATCAAGCACATTTCCAGTCTGAGCAATATATATGAGAATGGCGACTGAACACTTTAAAGCTTGAATCCAGCAAATCAGTTAAGTACATGCTGAATTCTAAGCATGTGAGTACTAATAGTTGCAAAGGGGAGTACTAGTTAATGGGACTATTCTTGTGTCTATGTGCTTAAGTGTTTTCACTGGATCGAGTCCTCAGCAAAGGATAAACACATCACTACCAGTGACTGTGTGAAAACTGGGCCGGATTCTGACAGCAGGACACGTGCTGCTTTGCTTTTGGAAAGTAGAATCCAATCCACAAAATTGAAGACTTTAGTAGGTATTACTGGAAACCAAGTTCTACTGAACCTGCTGTGGAGCTGGGTATTTACTCTGCTGGAGCTAACACTAAGTAAGATTTAGAGCTTATATGACCAGGTCCTAAGCTGATGACCTGGCCCACAGAGTGCTTTTCGTCCATAGACATCTCCAAACAGTTTACAAGGGTGGGTAAGCATCATCATCATCCTATTGTATAGAGGTGGGAAACTGAAGCACTGAGAGAAGTTACTTGTCCACAATCACCTTTAGAGCAGGGCTGGCTCAAATAGAAAACAGACCATCCTTCGTGCCATTAAAAAAGAATCCCCTTTTACCCGTTTCATTTCTGAGTTCCAGTGATTGCAATTTGTTTACTAATTCTGGAGAGATGGTTAGAAAAAGAAAAGCGACAGATGAATTAGCATACAGGTCCTGAGAAGTCCACCCACATTTGGCCTCTCCTTTGCAACACTGGTGGTGGTGAGGGAACCTGCTCCCATTGTGAAGCCTGCATTTTCTCCTCACAAAGTGTGTATGCTCAGTCATATGAGCACCTCCTTTTGGGGAGAAAATGGGCAGGTAACACGTTGGTTGATGTTATGTTCCTGGTGTCAAATTGAGTAATAAATTAAAAAAAAAATACACTTGCTGGAAGGTTGCAAAGTAACCCTACCTTTCTGATAATTCAAAATGATAACACGAGAGAAAACAGGCTGCTCCCTGAGGCAGCAAGGCACAATTCACCCAACCTTGCTTTAAGCTGGCTCTTTGCACACAGACTCTGCTCCCAGACTTCGCTGCAGAATGCCCTGACCTGCTATCTACCCCCACCCTCTGTTACCACCACTCTTAACGTGATAGCTTGCAGTTAAAAAACAATCCTCAATACGCCACACAATGGGGCACTCAAGGAAGGCCAGGTTTATTATAAATAGACATTAACACTAGTATCTTCTGTCATAACAAAATAAGTTCTTTACACCATCACTTCCAAAACAGATAGATACTCAGTTGTCAGGCATAGATACTTTGCATGCACTCTCACCACTCAACCAAAGCTCCAGTGGTCCTCGCCCAAATCCAGAAATGTTTCTTTCTTAAAATCAAATCTCTACTTCAAAAGCTCATTCATCCACATGGAATTATATCCGCTACATGATTGAATTCTTAATTATAAAGTAGCAATTACTGGCTACAGCATGCACAATAACATCAGGGAGGATATTGTCCTCTAGTGTGCCCAATGGACCATGCTGAAAAGAACGAATTCCCACTCCTGGAACTTTTTATGTCTAGGACCAAAAGGAGTCAGTGCTAAAAAAAAGAATAATAAGCTATTTCTCATGTCAAACGTGTTAGCACAATAAAATGGGACCAAAGGAAGCAATCGTAGATCTCAGATAGGCATCTTGCATCAGGTATTTGGCTACCTCAGCTGCACAGTTTAGAACAGAGTTCACTCTCCCTGCACATTCAACTGCTGTCTGCTGCTGAGACTGGCAACTTGTGTTAATTATGGTGTATATTGAGGAGGGTGGATGGGGTGTTACACAGACACTTGCCCCCGGGACAGAGTCCAGCAGCTCATCTCATACAAGATACCAAACCACAGCTGAGTTACAATCCTCTGGATGGCCCCTGGTTTGAGATTAAAACTCTATGCTAGCAGAAGGGAAACTTTCTTTTACGACCAAGGCGGCTCAATGGAGATGACAATTTGTGACAAAGCAGGCAAGTACTTTGGGAAACCGTCAAGGGGAAGAGCTGAGAAAGAACAACAACAAAAAAAAAATCAGCTGTTGCCACCAGCTAATTAAATAACATGTGCACCAACCTCTTCAGACACAAAAATTCAATACTGTTCCTAAAAAAGGTAAATTTTATTTTATTTTTTTAAAAGAAAGAAAATACATCTGGGAACTTAGGCTATTGTTAGATTTTGAAAAAGCAACTACAAGATTAAGCACCAAGAATAGCTTTCTTGAGGTCCAGCTTAAACAAAACAAAACAAACAAAAGCACCTGGGGTTAGCACAGAGTAATCCACAAGCAATAAAGAAATAAAATGGATAAACCTAATCGCGTCTTCCTAGACATTTCCTGATCTACTTACATACCTGGGGTTTTAAAAGAGTAGTTTTAAATGAGTAGATACTTGTGGGGATGTATCATCCCTACACCAACCTAATGAAAAGTTCCATGAGGAGGTAAGGGTCACGATGGGACACTTGCCAGGTAAACAAATCATGGCCTTATGTAAGGCCCCCTGGTGGTCTAGGATTATATAAGATGATCATGGCCTTATGTAAGACCCCCTGGTGGTCTAGGATTATATAAGATAATCATGGCCTTATGTAAGGCCCCCTGGTGGTCTAGGATTATATAAGATAATCATGGCCTTATGTAAGGCCCCCTGGTGGTCTAGGATTATATAAGATGAGGTAAACAAATCATGGCCTTATGTAAGGAACGGTTGAACCAATCGGTGTGGGGCTATACATGTGATAAACACATGATTCTCCTTCTTGTCCAATCCGTAGATGTGTTATTATAGCCTAATTGTGTTATGTAATGTAGAGAAAAACTATAAAAGAAAGCTTGCAATAAACAGAATTCGGATTCAGCTTGCAACCGTATTGGTCGTGTACTTTATCCGCTCCGCATGGGACCCCACAGATACTGATGATTTTTTCATACCTGGCCCAATCTTCTTACAGCATAGCTACTGCCCTGTCCGCCTCTCCCTGGGAGAACAACAGACAGACAAAAGGGGAGTTTTTTCTTAATTTTAAAAAGTTTAGCCTTCCCATTGGCTCTTTTGGCCGGGTGCCCACTCACCTCCTTTTACCTATGCAAGGCAGTGAGACTTTTTAACCCTTTACTGGTAGAGCAATTAGAGAACAACTACTGAGAGGGATTTTATAGCTACTGGCTGGTGGCGTGTCCATAAAAGGGAGATTGAAGCGCAGGAGGGTGGGGAGCATTTATCACAGGGCTAGTTATCAAGTAAAGTCTTGGCTTAGTCTGGTTGTTAATGCTGACAATCCTGTTACATGTTACCTATTCCAGATCTGAAGAAGAGCTCTTTGTAGCTGGAGAGCTTGTCTCTCTCATCAACAGAAGTTGGTCCAATAAAGGCTATTACCTCACCCACCTGGGTTGTTAATTGTTGTTCTGGCTCCTTTCTCCTCCAGTTTGAGGAGGACACAATCAATAAAGGGAGTTTAATCTTTACTTAAATATCTTGAGCATCAGTATGATACTTACAAGCCAACCTAGCTTTCAGGCCCTGAGGCCCCATGTGGCCAATTGGACAGCTTTTAATCTCTTACCGGCATTCAATGAAGGTGAATGTAGAGTAGGAGACTAGAACTCACAGCAATGTCACATGATTATTCTGTTTTGGTCTGTGCACAGCTTGCTGGCCCCTTTAAATGTATCTTTTTCATTTTAGTCATTCTATACATTAATTCACTCCTAGTTGGGAGCAGGAGAGAACTCTGTTCTAAATTAAAATCTCAATTTCATAGGAGCTCAAATGAGGGGCCAATGGTGGGTTGTTGTATCAAGATTGGGGTTACCCACCGACACCCAGGGAGATCTACGGGGGAAAGGCTTGCAGACATGAATGGGAGAATGAAACAAACAAGGTGTCATGGTTGGCAATTTGCATTAAGCCAAGTGGAGGCTGTATGGTCATGATATAATTCACCTCTCCATGAACACCTCATTCTCCCAATGAAGAATGAACTGAGACTGTGATCAGGCAAAGAAATCCCCCAGACATTCACACCTGTGCAGACCCTAATAAAAGAGTCCCGAATGATGCTGTATCCAGACTTTCCTCAGTTCTTCTATGTCAGGTCCTTATCTTGCAAAAGGGTCTGCCCATGTGGCTCTCTTTGCTTCTAGGCCAACTAGCTGTTTGCTGATACCCATAAGCATCCTCCCATATGTGCTATAGTGTGAGAAGAACAGGAGTACTTGTGACACCTTAGAGACTAACACGTTTATTTCAGCATAAGCTTTCATGGGCTACAGCCCACTTCTTCAGATGCACAGAGTGGAACACACAAGTTTATTGTCTCAAAAAATCACAATAAATCTATTTATGCTTGTTGAAATATTTAGAACATTAAACTTTAAAAGTCTACCTGCTATTATTAGAGGACTCTATCATGGGGCTAATTTCCTATTCCTTGTACTCCAAAGCATCTCGTAAAAAGTTCCACCTCCATATAAAGGTTAATGCTCAAGCTTCCAGAAGTAGTTCTATAATGATGTTTGACTTGGATTTCTCAATTAAATGCTAATTTAAACAAATGTAAAATAACCCTGTAACATTTCCTTCTTGATAAACAGGGGTACCCTGCTCCCGAGCTGTCAGTTTAAGAACTCCACCGATGAGCTAATTTCTCTGATGTGTAGGTTTAGGGCTTGTCTCTGTAAAGAATGTATAGAACGATAACCCGGTTGTACTCCACCATATGTTCAGCCTCACGCAAAAGTCAAATCAACTGCCTTTTTCTAAATTATTTTTTCCCTTGATATATGGACCTTATTTATAACCTCCCTTTGTGCAACCATAATGCCATCACATAGGGCTTAGGTTCTGAAAACCGTAGCAATTGCCTGAAAATTGATTTGATGTTTTTTGCCCATCCCTCCCTCAGGTCCCTCAAGACATTTTAATATGAGCCATGACATTATGATGGATGAAATCTGGCATTTTACTGTAGCAGTGCTACTCCCATGTGGAAAATAACAGCTTGTTCAAAACCCATCTTCCAGCCAGATTTAGGATATACAGTAAGCCACAGCCTCAATCCCTGCCCCCCTCCTTCTCTCCAGTCTCACAGCATCCTTCTCAAACAGCTTCATTTCATAACTCAAGCTGCCTAAGTACCAGGTTCTTACTAATCCTTACCACTGAGTGAAGTCAGCTCAAAGCACATGAGTTACACGCACACTCACACACAAAACTCTCCCTGTTAAATCACATAAGGAACTAATTTGCAGGTAATTATTTGAACAGAAAAAAGTCTAAAATTTGAAATTCACTGCCAATGGCTGTGCGAATACATAATGCTGCCTCGGATAACATCAAGCTTCTATTGAACTTAAAGCACACCATTATAGTGTTAAACACATTCATATATCTTTTACGTATTTATAAAATAAAATCCCATTTGAATGACCTGAGCTTTATAAATGGAAGGAGCCTCCTTTCCTATCAGCAAAAAGCTATGGATATGGGGAGGAACAAGTATTTTGAAAAGGCTGTGGTAGGAGCTAGGATCTGTAGACTCTTTAATATCTAGTTGCACGAGTATTTGTAATACTTTTGGTTACCACAACCATTCTTGTGGTTCCCATGAATGTTGGAACCTCAGTGAATCAAAGGGTCAAAACAACCTCCCATATACATATTCTCTCTCCACATACTTGTTTGTTTTATTCATACAGCTCTCATCCAGAGAGAGCAGATGGAACTTCGGTTTTAAGGTTTCAAATGAAAAACTGTGTATGTGTAACCTCCTCCCCACTTCATGGAATTCAGTGTATCTGCAGTAGCTCAGAAGGATAAGTTGAGTCAAGCTTGCTAGGGTTGGACCAGTAGGGAATCTGCATATGGCATTCTTGATCCTTAAATCATTCCGCCATCAACGACTGCGATGAATTATTTTGATTATTAATAAAAATGTGATCACATCATGGGCTAGACTGTGAGATTAGGCACAGTCCAGAACAAGGGATGGTGTACTAGCAGCAACGCCCCAGGAATAGCTCCAGAAGACAGTCTAGCTAGGGTAGTTATATGGGCCCTATTACTGTGGTATCTGAGCACCTCACAATCTTTCCTCACAACACCCCTGGGAAGTAGGAAAGTATTATCCCTTATTTACAGTTGGGAACTGAGGCATCAAAAGACTAAGGAACAGATTTTCAAAGGTATTTAGGAACCTGAAGCTGCAGATGGGCACCTAGTGGGATGCATATAAGCTTCTGAGCAGGTAAGTTGTATATGTCCTATTGATATGTATGGGAGTTAGGTGCTAGGTGCTTTTGAAAATCCCAGTAGCTGGCTTTCTGCATCTTTAGGTACCTAAGTACCCTTAAAAATCTGGCCCTAAGAGACTCGCTCATGGTCACACTGGAAGTCTGTGGAGAAGCAGGGAACTGAACCAATTTCCAAGGCCAGCACACCAACCTTTGGACCATTTTAACACTCCACTGAGTCACAATCCCTTCCCTACTTCCTCCTGGCTCTCAGGGAGGCGGAGGATCATTCTATGCTGATCTGTACTGAAGGTAAAATAATGCCACCCTCTTCTCTGCACTAGCTTTGCTACTCTGGTCAGTGAATTGGGAAGGGGCCATTCCCTGCCCCTTTCTATACATTTGCTCCAGAGAAGGAGTAAGCAGAGAGGGCCAGAGGCCCATGGCCCCATCACTTTTAAAAGTGTCATGGCTATCCTCTCCCACTTTTGACCTGCCTTAAGGGCGAGCAATGGGGGAAGAGGAATGGCAAGGATGGGGCCTCAGGGGAAGAGGCAGAGCAGGGAAAGGGCCTCAGGAAAGCGGCGGAGCGAGGGCAGGGCCATGGTTCGGGTGCTGGTGCCCCCACCCTCCAACTTCTAGGGAGCTTCCTAGAATCCTGAAGCAGGGCCCTACACACCCGAACCCAAAGTCTGAATACACTGAATTGGAGAAATAGCCAATTTTATTCCCTTGCTTCAGCACAGTAAGAATCTTGCCCTGAATTTTGTACATGGAAAGACATTGAAACAAATGGCTGTAGAAATAAAGGCTTAGAGTTTGAACTAATTTAGTCAACCCCTTCCCTGTGAGAACAAACACACACAAGTGTTTTCCATTTGTGTTGTATGTTTAGGGTAAACCCAATCAGACACTTACCAGACAGCCCCATTCAGGGCCGGCTCTACTGTTTTTGCCGCCCCAAGCAGCATGCCGAATTGCCACCGTGAACGGCGGGGGCGGTCTGTGTGCCGTTAGGGCAGCACGCGCATTTCCGCAGCGGTGACAATTCGGCGGCAGCTTCTGCCTTCAGCCGGAAGACAGAAGCTGCCGAATTGCCACCATGGGCAGCTGAACATAGAAGCTGCTGCCGAATTGCCGCCGCTGCGGAAATGCGTGTGCCGCTCTAACAGCACACAGAGTGCCCCTGCCGTCTGCGGTGGCAATTCGGCACGCTGCTTTGGGCAGCAAAAACACACAGACTGCCGCCCCTTGCAGAGTGCCGCCCCAAGCACCTGCTTGGAATGCTGGTGCCTGGAGCCGGCCCTGCCCCATTGAACCAAACTTATTTAATTGAATATATTTAATTTAGCAATAGAAAGGATTATACATGACTATCAGATCTTCGTGGCTTTATACCTTTTGTCACCGGAGAGTGGAGCTATTTCTAGTCTCCTCTCCCTTCTCAATATGTATAAAACAAATGAGTTCACCATCACAGATACCTTAACAGCCAATGGAGATACCTGTAAATCCTGTGTGACATCACTACAAGTACTTGTTAATGGCTGATTTTGATGGTCAACACCTGAAAAACGGTCACTATTTATTTCAGTCCAGTTTAGTTTGAGGTTTGTGTGCGTGTGTGTGTGTGCGCGCGTGTGCGTGTGCGCTGTCCATCAGCTCATTTCAGCGTAGCTGTTTCATCCTGTTCATTTTTGTAACTACCTCCTTCGAATTCCTTTGACAACCTGAGAAAGTCTTGCAGCTGAACATAATATTAATTACATTTCAAAGCAAACCTTTTATTCATTTGGGGACAATCTGTGATACAGAAATCTGTGACTGAACCTGCTGCCAAGCCAATTACTGCAAAATAACTCAAATATGTCTCAACAGATTGCAGTTTTTCCTATTGTTAGATTGTTTATTTTTTGGCTCAAAAGGTTACATTCACTTAAATTAGACATGTACCTAAGTATTCTATATCTGTATAACTGTATATAGGTATATATAGATAATACACCTTAAAATGTAAGAGTCAAACAAACTCTTTGTAGCTAACAATTTATTCTGTTAATCTAATCGGTTTTCTTTTTTGGAATCATCTGCAAACAGACTTTGATAGATTTTAAAGCTACAAGGAACCATTATGATCATCTACTCCAATGGTTCTTGACCTTTTGGGGCCATTTGTAAACCTCGATGACCTGTCACAACCCAATAAATAGCTTTAGTGTAAAAAACAAAACAAAACAAAACCCCCAAAACACATTTGGCTTATAAAATATTTCTTACCCACGATATATAATATACATATTAAAACAACAAGTACTACATAAGGACATTGCATACCATAACCGCAGTTCCTGAGACTCCTTTCGTATGGGGCTGGAGACGCTTGGCTCCCCGCTCCAGGCATTGCAGCCTCTAGGGTCACAGCACAGCACAGGTTTCAGCCCAAACCCTTGGCCAACTGGGCCAAATTTGTGAAAGTGGCCTTGCAACCCGGTGCTTGGAGTCACAGCACCACTCACTCAAATTTGGCTCAGGCAGCTCATCATGATGGTGGGACAGTTGAGCCAAACCTAAGCAGCTCGGCCAAACGGTGCACCAGATTGTAATGCCCAGAGTGGGAAGCTGAGCTCTGTCAGACTCGCATTACTGGAACCATTGCTGCAGGGAGAGTGCAGGAAAGACTGAAATCCCCAGGCTCCACCCAAGGGCCTCCCATCCCCCACAGGAATAGGACATGACCCCACTCCTCCCCAGGCTTCCCACATGATGTTGACACATTCCAGTGACCCAATCTTGGGTCACAATCCACAGGTTAAGAAACCCTGACTTAGTTTGAGTTCCTTCATAACACAAGCCAAAGAACCTGACCCAATAACTTCTGCATCAAGCCCATAACTTTGGTTTGAGCCATAGCATATCTTTTAGAAAGACATCCAGCCTAGAGTTAAAAATGTCAAGTGATGGAGAATTTAAAATCCAGTATAACCCTAAATAAATTGTTCCAGTGGTTAATTACCCAATAACCCACTGTTAAAATGGTGTATTGTGGTATTATTTAGGTAATACCTTACTGCATGAGTGGTCCCATGGATGCCAATAGCACTTCTGCGATAGTCAGCTACTACTCAACATAAGTAAGGGTGACACAATCTAGCTTTATGAATTTTTCATTACTCAGATTATCTATTGATTGATTTATATAAACATATCACACAGCCTATGGATTGTTCAAGACATATTTGCCATCTCAACTGGTTGCTGTTCATAAGTCTTACTACACGAATGGTTGCTTAAGTCATACAAAATTGTTTCTCCTTCCAAACCCAAACAGATCTTTCAAGCTGGCCGCACACATAATTTTGTTCCAAATAGTCATCTAAGTACCTATTTGAATTCGTGTTTGCAACCTTTTTTCCTTTCTACTAACATACTTGAAAATCAAAAATCATTATTCAAACCAATATTTGCCAATTTTATTTTTAGTATTCACCCCATTCTATTAAGGAGTTTTTGATCTTGCATGCTGAACAGTTCTAGTTTAATCTAGACTTTTGGAGCGGCTCCTTATTACAAATCTTATTCAGTTCCAAACAAGCTGAAGAACTTCTTGCAGGCCATAAGGCCAGAAAACATGGACATGAATTAGTGCCAAAAACTATTTGCTCTCTCTGTATACACATTCATCATAAATGAACATCTGTTTGACCTCCAGTTTAATTAAGCATTCAGAAGTTTGGCTGGTTACTTTAACCACAAACGAATCAACCATATAGAACCTACATTATCACACTGGAAGTCTCATGAGAACAAGTTTTCTTGTAAGAATCCTGCACTCTATTCCAGACTCTAGTTGGTCCAGAAATACAAGAAACAGTGACTCATATGTTGAGATATCTTCTGATTCCAGCTAAAACCAAGAAGCAAGTGAAATAAAGAAATCCCAACTTCCACTCACCTAAAAAGGGTCCATATAGAGTTCAAAGTAACAGGTTTAATATTCAGAAGACTTGAGCACCCAGAATTCCCATTTACTTCAATGGAACCTGCAATTGCTTAGCAGCTCTGTAAAATCAGGCCATAATTTCTTCACACAGACTAACTAGAAATGCCAACAAGATCTTATTCATAGATTATAGGACTGGAAGGGACCTCGAGAGGTCATCGAGTCCAGTCCCCTGCCCGCATGGCAGGACCAAGTACTGCCTAGACCATCCCTAATAGACATTTATCTAACCTACTCTTAAATATCTCCAGAGACGGAGATTCCACAACCTCCCTAGGCAATTTGTTCCAGTGTTTAACCACCCTGACAGTTAGGAACTTTTTCCTAATGTCCAACCTAGACCTCCCTTGCTGCAGTTTAAACCCATTGTTTCTGGTTCTATCCTTAGAGGCTAAGGTGAACAAGTTCTCTCCCTCCTCCTTATGACACCCTTTTAGATACCTGAAAACTGCTATCATGTCCCCTCTCAGTCTTCTCTTTTCCAAACTAAACAAACCCAGTTCTTTCAGCCTTCCTTCATAGGTCATGTTCTCAAGACCTTTAATCATTCTTGTTGCTCTTCTTTGGACCCTTTCCAATTTCTCCACATCTTTTTTAAAATGCGGCGCCCAGAACTGGACACAATACTCCAGCTGAGGCCTAACCAGAGCAGAATAGAGCGGAAGAATGACTTCTCGTGTCTTGCTCACAACACACCTGTTAATGCATCCCAGAATCATGTTTGCTTTTTTTGCAACAGCATCACACTGTTGACTCATATTTAGCTTGTGGTCCACTATAACCCCTAGATCCCTTTCTGCCGTACTCCTTCCTAGACAGTCTTTTCCCATTCTGTAATTGTGAAATTGATTTTTCCTTCCTAAGTGGAGCACTTTGCATTTGTCTTTGTTAAACTTCATCCTGTTTAACTCAGACCATTTCTCCAATTTGTCCAGATCATTTTGAATTATGACCCTGTCCTCCAAAGTAGTTGCAATCCCTCCCAGTTTGGTATCATCCGCAAACTTAATAAGTGTACTTTCTATGCCAATATCTAAGTCGTTGATGAAGATATTGAACAGAGCCGGTCCCAAAACAGACCCCTGCGGTACCCCACTCGTTACGCCTTTCCAGCAGGATTGGGAACCATTAATAACAACTCTCTGAGTACGGTTATCCAGCCAGTTATGCACCCACCTTATAGTAGCCTGAGCAGAGCAAACAATCACTTATTCGTAGAATGTGGTCTTTGGAAAATCTTGCAAATTCAAGTCACTGAAAGCATTTTAAAAAAAAATGTATCTGGAGTTTTCCATTTCTTAAGATATGACAAAATTCCCAAGTAGGCTTATTAGGATGGAGGCTTTTTAGGGTGGACTGAAAGTAGCAAGCCTGCCATTAAAAGATGGAAGGTCAGGCTTATGCTTTTGTGATACAGAACTGAGAGTCAGGAGACCTGGGTACGGGTTGAGCTATGCCACAGATTTCTTGTGTAATACTGATGGATCATTTCATCTCTCTGTTCCTCAGTTTACTCACCTGCCCAATGAGATGGTGGCACTTGCCTACTTCCTAGAGGTTTTGTAGGGGTTGATTAATTCCTCTTTATTAGGCTTTGAAATCCTATTCTTAAAATGCTCTCACACCCATTACAACAATCAATCCACTCTGATAGAACCTTCTTGATCTCACTGTATTTTGTGTAGCCCCTCTGTCTAGAAGAAGCAGGGATTCTGTGTCTTGTACAAGCCTCAAACCTACAGTAATGCTTAAAGGGGCACGTGCAGCCAGATAATCTGTTCCCGTAACCGACAGCTGCAATCTGGAGCCATCAAGCAGCACTGATCCTGTGGAGGGTAGTTGCTATGGGAAATCATGGGGGAGATATCCTAGAGACTGTGACTGTTTCTTCTGAGTAACAGGGCTACTCCCTGTATACACAGGCAGCAAGTTGTGATTTCTGCTCCTGATTGGCCGAGAATTGTGAATATCTTGTCACTTTTGTTAGCCCCACTTTCCACCTCAGCCCACTTGTTTATCTTGTCCACTTGTTTGTTTCTTAGACTGTAAGCTCTTTTTGGGAGAGAATGTTAACTGTGGTGTACTGAAAACTGTGGAGGCTGTAACTTTAAATTCTACAGGGTTTTCCTGGTCTGGTTTGCAGGCTAGGGGGCTCTGTAGGGAAGGTTGGGATCTGGCTCTTTCAGCACTCAGTCTGCAAAGAGCTAGTTTAGAGCAAGGTGGTGTGAGCTGCCTTAAGGAGCAGCTTGTTTTTGGTTCTCGTGTGTTAAGGTTTTGGGTTTGAAGAAATTAAATAGCATTACACAGCAACCTTCAAGAAAGAGTATTTTGTGTTCTTATTAGGGCTGTCAAACGATTAAAAAAATTAATTGCAATTAATCACGCTGTTAAACAATAATAGAATATCATTTATTTAAATATTTTCAGATTTTCTACATTTTCAAATATATTGATTTCAATTACAACACAGAATACAAAGTGTACAGTGCTTACTTTATAGTTATTTTTGATTACAAGTATTTGCACTGTAATATATATATATTTTTTTTTTCAATTCACCTAGTGCAAGTACAGTAATGCAATCTCTTTATCATGAAAGTTGAACTTGCAAATGTACAATTATGTACAAAAAAATGCATTCAAAAACAATGTAAAATTTTAGAGCCTACAAGTTCACTCAGTCCTACTTCTTGTTCAGCCAATCGCTCAGACAAACAAGTTTGTTTACATTTGCAGGAGATAATGCTGCCTGCTTCTTCTTTATAATGTCACCAGAAAGTGAGAACAGGCATTCTCATGGCACTGTTATAACTGGCGTTGCAAGATATTTATGTGCCAGATGCGCTAAAGATTCATATGTTCCTTTGTGCTTCAATCACCATTCCAGGGGATGTGCGTCCATGCTGATGATGGGTTTGCTCAATAACCATCCACAGCAGTGTGGACCAATGCATGTTCATTTTTATTCTCTGAGTCAGATGCCACCAGCAGAAGGTTGATTTTCTTTTTTGGTGGTTTGGGTTCTGTAGTTTCTGCATCAGAGTGTTGCTCTTTTAAGACTTCTGAAAGCATGCTCCATACCTCGTCCCTCTCAGATTTTGGAAGCCACTTTAGATTCTTAAACCTCAGGTCGAGTGATGTAGCTATCTTTAGAAATCTCACATTGGTACCCTCTTTGCATTTTGTGAAATCTGCAGTGAAAGTGTTCTTAAAATGAACATGTGCTGAGTCATCATCCAAGACTGGTATAACATGAAATATATGGCAGAATGTGGGTAAAACAGAGCAGGAGACATACAATTCTCCTGCAAGGAGTTCAGTCACAAATTTAATTAACGCATTATTATTTTTCGCCCCCACGAGCATTATCAGCATGGAAGCATGTCCTCTGGAATGGTGGCCGAAGCATGAAGGGGCATACAAATGTTTAGCCTATCTGGCACATAAATACCTTGCAATGGCAGCTACAAAAGTGCCACGCAAATGCCTGTTCTCACTTTCTGGTGACATTGTAAATGTAAATAAACTTGTTTGTCTGAGCGATTGGCTGAACAAGAAGTAGGACTGAGTGGACTTGTAGGCGTTGAAGATTTACATTGTTTTGTTCTTGAATGCAGTTATGTAACCAAAAAAAAAACAAAAACCTACAATTGTAAATTGCACTTTCACAATAAAGAGATTCCACAACAGTACTTGTATGAGGTGAATTAAAAAATACTAATTTTTTTGTCATTTTTACAGTGCAAATATTTGTAATAAAAAATAATATACGCTTTGATTTCAACTATAACACAGAATATATACAAAAATTTAGAAAAACATTCAAAATATTATATACATTTCAATTGGTATTCTATTGTTTAACAGAGCGATTCATAGCAATTAATTTTTTAATCGAGATTAATTTTTTTTAGTTAATTGCATGAGTTAACTGCGATTAATTGACAGTCCTATTTCTTATCCAATTTCTCTATTTGTATGCCATGAACATAACATTAGCTACTACACGTCCTTACATATAGTACATATTTCCTGCCAGATAAGAATAGCAAAGGAAACTGGACATCTAAAAAAAACATCAAGTTAGCGCATCAGTTTAACCCTTAGCAAATTCAAAGGCAATTTCACAGCTGCCACAGATCCAGAGACTGAGCCAATCAATCAAAGAGCTTGCCACATATTCTCTCACAGCCCTTCCAGTATGGAGTCCAGCATCTGTGTCCTAAGCCTGCCAAGTATAACCTATGAATGGTGACCCAGCTATTGGCTCCAACACTAAAGCATATTGAGGGGAAGTGAAAAAGTGGAAGGCCATGCCAAGAAAGCATCAGACAGATATATAGTAGCCAATTACCTTTGTAATTGCATTTTAGGAATAAAAGACAACATTGTGTCCAGAATCCTGTAAGCGCTGCATGCTCCTGTGACAGGTTAGGAGCATAGTTAATGTGAAGATACAAACTCTTCTTTCAAGGGGATGACTATATTAGCAAAAGAAAAAAAAAAGAAATAGTACATCATGGGTCTAAGATGGATCCTCAAACTTTGGCCTTGATTCCAAAAGGTAATGACAGAACCTGCAACTCTGAAGTCAGTGGGAGCGGTGGATGTTTAGCATCTCTCAAGATCAGGCCTTTATTAGAATCTGAGGAGCAATAATCAGGTGAAAATGAAGCATGCCACACGAGGAGGACTTCATTTCAAAGCAACTTTATTAATGATCTGCAAAAGACACACACAGCTGGCATAGCCGGTAGTAATACAGTACAAGCACTCATAGCAGGAATACAAATAATTTTAATCAAAATGCAGCTAGATACAGTTCTGCTTTTCCGTTTGTAATTAGTCAGTGCCCATAGAAAATGGAAGGTCAAACTAAAATGTCAGACCCCTAGGTGGAATTTGCATGTTTACTTAAAATTGCCAGTAGAAAGGGAGAGTTCTAAAACAGCACCCTCCACCCCTGCATCACATCCTAAGTCTTAAAACTGAATCTAATGATTTTCAAAAGCAGTCATTGATGTTGGGTGCTAGTTAAGGTATTTATATGGCCCATAGCATCTGAACAGCTCACCATCCTTTAATGTATTTATCCTCACAATAGCTCTGAAGTGCTATTATCCCCATTTTACAGCTGGGGAACAGAGACAGCTTATGTGCCTCAGGTCACACTAGAAGTCTATGGCAGAGCAGGGGCTTAACCCAGGCTCGGCCATGACCCAGGCTAACCCCCTAACTACTAGGCCATTTTTCCTCTCACTGTGGGGCAACATACATGGGCCTGGTTTTCAGAAGATGGGTGCTTAGCATCTTTTGCAATCCTGGCCCTATTTAAGGTGTTTCCAGCTGAGATCCAAAAATGGAGGCGCCCAAAATAACTAACCATTTTTGAAATCATTGACCAAGGTTATTTTCCTTGAAGTATGTAGAATGGCCTTGTGGTTAAGGGCTGACCTGAGACTCAGTATTAAGCTACAGAATGCAACGTTTATGGGGGCGGGGGGGAGAGTCAGGAACTTAAACATGAAGGAATTTCAGAAGTTTTGACCTGCAATGTTAAATGAAGCTATGTAGAGTTTTTCATTCCTGTACGCTGTTAAATGTAAACCTCTATTACCATATTAGTTTAGTGAGAGGAAGATATATGTTCAAAATGAACACAGAATGTTCTTAATATTCAACATATTTCTAATAGCCTCTTCAGTCAAAATATTTTCAAAAATTACAATCCCCAGTCATTTCAACTATTAGCAATTTTGATTTTATGTTTTATTAGTGGAGACAAACTTCCATCATTCCACAGGGAGGTGCAATATTGAATGTATTTGTTTTCACCACCAAGGGACAAATTCTGCCTCGATCTGTATCCTGCGCAACCCTGCTCAGGATAAACGAGATATAAACCAGAAGAGAATTTGGTTCTGCATGATGAAAATGAACAAAGTCAATCCAGGAGGCAGCAGAGTCTTGGGAATAGGGTATTGGCCGGGGAGTCAAGAGAGATGGATCCTGTTCCTGGCTGCATCATTCATCTTGTGTGTGACCGTCACCTCTCTGTGCCTACGTTTCACATCCCACCCTTTGTCTGTCTTGCCTATTTAGATGGTAAGCTTTTGGAGACAGGGCCTGTCTATCACTCTGTATTTGTACCCTGCTAGCACAGCAGATTGTAAAGGGGCCACACAGTGCAACAAAAAAACTAGTCTACTCACAGGGTTGCAGCCTAAGAACTTAACAGAGGGTCCTGTGGCACCTTTAAGACTAACTGAAGTATTGGAGCATAAGCTTTCGTGGGTGAATGCCCACTTCAGACGCAAGAGGTGCCACAGGACCCACTGTTGCTTTTTACAAATTCAGACTAACACGGCTACCCCTCTGATACTTGACAGCCTAAGAACTTGGTGCATTAGTTAACTGCATCACAGAACTAGGACCACTTTAGTACAAGGGTATTGATTTCAGTTGAGGCCTGTAGGTACCACTGTAATTCAAATACCAGATATAGTCAATCATGTGTGGATTAAAGCAGGACCCACAGAGCTCCGCTTGGGATAGAGAGATTGCCCACTATGGCTCTGATACTGTAAACATATACATTTAAACCGGACAACTCATGTATATTAATTTAAACATGTAGATAACTGTTGCAGTATCAGGGACAATGTTTGGTTCTATGCAAGGAAAGTGGGCGGGGGGTGCCTAAGAAAGTCAGGGTTGGTCATGAGGAATGAAAGGAAGTCAGAGGTCAGGGAGTCAGGAATGTCAAAGATTTGGATTTGACACAGGTTCTTTGGTGTGAGTGGATTCAGTCCCCATTTAGCCTTAATCCCCTACTGCATAAAACACGGCATCTCCCTTGTAACCTGCAAATTACAAGTTTGCCTTTGATAAAGCAAAAACATATTTGAAACTTCAATTGCTAATAGCTGAGGTGACCAGAGGGTGTTTCTAAAAGTCTTTGTTTAAGAGTATCAGGTAGTAGTCTTTAAATTTAATATTCTGTGTTTAACATAAATAGTTGTCCCCCCTCCCCATCACCCACTGAATAATACCTCATAGTTAAGAGTTAAGCACATGGAGATATGATGTAAGTGGAGTTATATTTGCACACACTAGCAGTGCAAATTAAAGCAATGTTGGGAATAGCTATTTTGAATTGAATTGCAGGTAATCCATGGTAGAGGATTTATTTAGTTTTCCAGATTGACTTTCATGCATTTAATTCCTTGAAAATTAGGTTTAGTGTATGTACTAAAAGGGTGAGGTGAGGTACTGGTCAAGTGGCCTTAAAGCCTTCTCCTCTCTGTTTTAATATCCTGAGGAAATTTGTAGTGCTTTTGCATTTAATGGAGATCAAGGATAGCAGGTCTCATATCTAAGAAGTGGGGTTCTCTCCATTACCAGTGGCTTATCATCACCATATGTTATATGTATTACAGTAAAGCCTAGAGGTCCCCAACTAAGGTCAAGGCCCACTCTCTGCATGTGCTAGGGGTTGTACAAACAAACAGCGTTACACTCTTAATAGCCAAGATAGGCAAGGTACGGGGGACAGGAAACAATCTCCCTCCTACAGACATACAGAAGGGTCACATAGGAACTCTAGGGCAGAGTCAGTAACTAGTCTCTCTGTTCTACAGAAAAAAATTCACAGAGGAAGTCTAGCTCTGAATCAGGAACAGCAGTCAGAGCTCCTGGACTGCACTCCAGTGCTTCAACCACAAGACCATTTAGCATTTGCAGGAACATGCGTATAGGTCCCTTTTTTAAAAATTTAGTTAAAGGAATGTTTAGAAAAATACGTTCGGGGCTAACTCATCTGTGTTCAAACATGCACCTTTGCCAATCTAAATTATTAATTGTTAGAGCAGAGTCCTAGGACAGAACCGGAGCTGAAGATTTTGGATCATATCATCACACACACACACACTCACAGGGCAGGAAGAGGCTTCATCACCACACTAGTTTGAGGTACTTTGCTTAACTCCTTACTGTCTGGTCACAGCCATTGCCTCAGGTTGAAGATGGCCTTTCTTGAGCTGGTTAATGGGTTTGGGCCTGTGGCCAAATCAAACATCTGACCCCTCTGAGCTAGAACTCCACACAAAACCAGCTGCTTCAACTAAACAGGCCCTTTGACATCTGGGAGGGTATTTGGGGCTATGAAGAGGCTTTGGGAAAGACACATGGTTACTATTCGTGGCTCTGCCACTGACCTCCTGCCCACACTTGGGCAACACACTTCATCCCCTGTGCCTCAGTTTTCCCAATCTGTAAAATGGGGATACTGACCTCCTTTGTAAAATGCTTTGAGATTTACAGAAGAAAAGAAGCACTATATAAGAGCTAGATTGAGCTCAATGGCACTGACAATTTACATCAGCTAAGGATCTGCTTGAGATTAGAAACCAACATTTGGCAAAAAAAATTGGCAAGCTACTGAATAGTTTCTAATTACAAAATACCTCACAGGCTTGTCTTGCCTCCCCCCCACCCCACCCCACTATACTGCAGTACTTACTTTTTGGCACTTGAACATATAGGAAATAAAGCCAATTTTAAAAACAAAAACAAACCTATGTGGGGGAAGTAGGTTATAAATCTGGAGTCTCTAGTTTGCAGAAGCAACAGAATTTGCATGGATTTAGTGTGTGATGAAATTATTTTAAACAAGAGGGAAAAAATAAATCATAGAAGACCAATCTCAAGCTGCATAGGTAATATCCTAAAGAGTACCCGACTCCTGCCACAAGTCAAAGCTCTAGGAAGCTATGGTCTCAACACTTAGAAGGGCTGATACAAACAGAGGGGAGAGTGAACCCTTGGAAGTTTTAATCCTGCTATCTTTTAATGATACCATTTAAAAAACACAAAAGTCTGAAGTCGTTTGTTCATTATTCGCTTTCAGTCATGCACCAAGGACAATGCTTAAAGTATGAACCAGCTCCCAAATAAAAGTGGGGTCTTCAGATCTTGTTTCCGTTTAGTACATGAATTTTTCAATGTTCTGAAGAGGAATCCATAATCGGTATTAATGTGTGACCATATCTTTAAGTCAGAGCCTTTGAGTATACAAACCGTTGCCAACTGCTAAATGAGGGAAAGGTCACTATTTGTTTTTGCTTGATGGATCAGATGAAATCAATAACAGCATCATGTTTCTTGCAAACCATTGTTTCTTCTATGATTCGCTCAATTGCATTTGTGATTTTTTTTTGCCATTTAAAAAAATTATTGCACTGTACTCACATGCTCACCAACTATGGTTACACCAAATATTATATAGATAGATAGATCCATCCTAAATTCCTTGTCCACCAAAACCTTCCAGTAAGTAAGCAGGGAATTTTGGAAGTGTAGGGAACACAGGAGTGAATCTAATTCTGACAGATTAACAGCTGTGTGTTTGCAGAAGACAGTGCATTTACAAGTGCTGATATTTTCAATCAAGAAGAGGAAGCAGTTATTTTAATAAAAAACGCTGTAGGGGCTGATTGTAAATCACACAGCTCACTGCATAAAGTGGATAAAAAACCCACTTACAATCCTGCATGGGCTTCTCAGACCTGGGGCTACTCACTATTTGCTCCCGCTCCAGAGCAGGTAGTTTGGGAGCTCACGATAGCCATCTGATAACTTGAGTTCTTATTACCCACCTCATAGGGCCAAATATTGTTTGTAGAGCATTGCATACACGAACTATACTAAGGGGAGAGGTGGAATAGAACTCAGGAGCTCCAGGCTTCCAGGCCTGTGCTACTGCTGGTCTAGGACATGACCAGCCTAACCTCATCCTTGCCTCACTTCAGCTTGGTTTACAGGATGTTTCACTAAAGAGTTAAACACCTAAACACATACTGAAAATGAGATCATGTTTAAGAGAACTGCTAAGTTAATGTTGTTTCCTGCTGACGAATTCAAAGAGTATATGTGTTGTAGTAACACATTTTCCTCAAACTTCCTAAAGCATGATAACAAGCTCTGTCAAGTCAGAAGGGTGATCCTGTGATGGATCTGCAAAGCAGGGGACTACAGCTCCCATCAGCCCCTCTCTATTGCCCTCCTCCTTCCCTAGGATAGCATGGGAAAGGGAAAGGTCCTCAAGCAGGAGGATGCCAGGGCCTGTTTGGGGTGGGAACCACGTGACAGCAGGGAGCTGGAGAGAAGCCCAGGAGCTGTGGCTAAAGCCATGTGTGGAACAGGCTATGGCTGCTGGGAGATACAGCTGGGACCAGGTCCGTGGGGATTTATGGGGGAGCAGCAGCAGCAGGTGGGCAAGGAGCCAGTGCAGAGGGGCCCAGAGAGAGACACTAACTGACCCTTGCTTGGAAACTCACAAATGCTTATTTGCTTGAAGGGAGAGTGGACTGGAGAAGGCACCCCAGGCACTAGGCCTGGAGAGACCTGATGCTTGATTGGGCAGTCCTAGGGACCCAAACAAGAACCATTATACCATAATTTGAACTGTAATTGTTTAAGCTCTAGGATATCTGCAGCCTTTCCCATCAGCCCAATGTAGCCAATGATTTTAGTTTAGTATCCATTTATCATGTAATGCTCGGATTAATCATTACCTTATATTACATATATTCTTGTAATCAGAGTGGATTTATAGGATTATAAAAGTATAAAATAGTTCCTCTAAATACTGTTCAATGTAGTAGACATGAGTAAGACAAGCTGAAATGCAAAAATCTGTAGGCTGAGGCCTGCAAGACTTCAGCTTAGCTATTTTAGGCCTTGGAGACAAATGATGATGTAAGTCAATGCCTGAGAAATAACCTGAAAGATGATGGGAAAGAGGTACCAACTGGTAATATTGCAAAAGCATAGCTTGGAAGATTAAATTTAAATTATAAAATGATGTAACAATAAATATTGTCTAACATGTGCCCTAACCGCAAGACAAAGGTGGTACGTCAATGTTGACAAGACCCTACCCAGCCTATAGAATTCAGGGTCCCTTGTGTTTCCAGGGAACACAAACCAATAAGAAAGAGAGGGTTGACACTTTCATGTACATGCGCAGAATGTCGGCAAAAAAGAGTACCCAGAACAGGAAAATTGAGCTTCCTATGGGAAACTCCAGCAGGAACCACTCCCGCATTGGTAGTCAATCCATGAGAGGGCCAACAGACTCTAACATCATCTAAGAGGATGTGAGTATGTCTGTAGGTATAACTGGTCCATTATACCTATCTTTAGGAATTGTATATGCTGTGACATTTATTGCTTTGTTGGTAACTTTAATAAAACTACTAAAAGATAGATGCTCTTATAATTATGTGTTATTTGCATATGGTTTCATGTGTTCCTATGAAATCTAGATCCAGGACAAACAGAGGTAACTCTGTTGAACTTGAGACTGTAGCCGTCAGAGCTGAACCCACTGAAGTCCGATTAACATTAAATAGAATAAAAGGCTACACATAGTAAAAGCCTTTCCCTTACCCATGTGTCTGAGTGGTTATTGGGATGCACCAGGGCTAGCGCCTACAAGGCCCAGCTGCTGAAGCACCCATAATGCTTGTCTCCAAGGCTTATCTACCCTTGAAATGCTACAGTGACCCAGCTGCTGTAGCGCTTCTGTGCAAACGCTACCTATGCTGATGGAAGGGGTTCTCCCATTGGTGTAGGTAATCCACCTCCCCGAGAGGTAGTAATTGGTCAACAAAGAATTTTCATCAACCTAGTGCTGTTTACATGAGGACTTAGGACAGTTGAAGTACATTGCTCAGGGGGGTGGATTTTTCACACCCCTGAGCAACATAGCTGGGTCAGTCTAATTTTCTAGTATAGATCAGCCCCAAGACATGGTACACCCAGCACACTATGGATGCCCTAGGAGTTTGGGCTGCCAAGTAACCCCAACAATAACAATCCATTATTGAATTAACCCCGTAAGCCCTCCTTTCATCCCTGAAAATTCTTAAAAGCCTTTTTCCCATTACAAAATAATCCCCCTGTAATGGGGTGCACTCACCTCTTGTGAGCACCCCCTGTCTCAGTGCATGTGCCTGCACTCACTCTCTGTTTGTGATGGGTCTTCAGTGACTCAGCAATCCAGCCAAGTCACACACAGTCTGTATGTGAAATAAAAATAAAGCAAACCCCTTCCAAGGTACAAATCCAACAGGGGTTTCTCTCAGTGCCCTCTGTAATGTCTCTCTCAAGCTGTCCCTGCTCTGGTATAGAGCAGTGCTCCAGGGCTTCCTCCTTGGAGGCAATATCTTCACCCTCTCAGGGCCTTTCTGCCCACAGCTCTCCAGCTGGGACACTACAGTTCAGTTCCCCTTCTGGGGTGTATCAAAGTCCAGGCCACTTTCCCAATGACTGGTGGGAGGGACCCAGACCTGCCTTCTACTCCAGGTTCTAGCCCAGGGACCCCATAGTTAGCCGCCATCCACCACATCCCTTTAGATAAACTGCATCACTGCTACAATTCTCTGGGCCTTTTCCCCATGGCTCCAGCACATTCTTCACCCTTACCTCATGGCCTTGTGCTGGTGGAATCCCAGCAGCCATCATGGAGCAACTTCACATGCCCCTTGACCTCTGCCAACACTCCTTTGTGCAAAGTCCTGTAGCTCCCTCAGCCAGCCATGTACACCCTCCACTCTCCTCCAGGTCTAGCAAGGAACTGAACTTCCTCTGGCCCTACAATTCTTCTTATACTAGCCTGCTGGGCCCTGATTGGCTGCTTCCCATATACTTGCTCTAGGCAACTTGGAGGACCTATCTACTGCCTCTTTATGAGACGGGGTGTGGTAGGGCTGCAAGGCCTCCAGCAGGGAGCCTCTGGACCTAGTTCACCCCGTTACACCCCCTCCCATCAAAAATGGCTGAAAGGAATTTTGCTCAAGTTTTCCCCCCCCAAAAATTCACCTTTGAGCAGAGGCAAATTACGGAAAAATTCAGACCTAAAGTTAAATGTTTTCCAAAGTTACGAGCCGAGCCGGCTGAAAATTTTCCACCAAAACTTACAAAAAAAAAAAAAGATTTTCAGTAAACATTTTTACCTTTCAGCTTCTAGCAAAAGTCAGAAAACTTTGATTGTTTCCTTAAAATTTTTTTTTTTCCATTGGAAAAAAAATGTAAAAGTTGAATAAAATAAAAAAAAATTCCAGCAAAATAAATAAAAAATATTTTAAAACCAGATCTAGTTATGGACATTTAAGACTAGGGCATGCTGGATCAAAGATCAGCCGGATCAAAAACCAAACTAACAAAAAATCCTCTTTAAAAAGGTCTCCAAACTAGCACCAGCAAGCAAGTTTCCTAGTTCTTTTATTGTTCTAGGCGGCTACCAGGATTTCTCCCTTTCTCTTATGCATCATGTTGGGGAAGGAACAACAAAATTCATAAGCCCCTTACTTCAATGCAACTAAACTGACAGTCAGAAAATCAAAATTCTCTAGGAGCAGGAGCAGTATCTTGATGCACACAATCACCAACACAGCTTCTGAATCGCCCCTCTCTATTCAGCTTTCTTTTCCTTTTTATATAGTCCAGCCCCAGTGGTGGGGCATGGTCCTCTGTGATTGCACCCAGGCTGTTCCTCAAATGTGGAGAACAACCTGTCACACAGTGTTACCGCATAATGGAAAACTATAACAATGGATATTTACCTCTATACTTTTCAGGTTACAAGTATGAAATACTCTCAGAAATTGAGAATAGTTACACTAGATAGAATAAAAATCATCTCCTTTATTATAAAAAATAAGATGCTTCAGTCAACCACTCACTGATTGGGTCAGAAAGACGCTCTCTTATGGATAGGTTATTCCATAATTGCCCATGATGATACTTCTTGCTCTTCCTCCTTAGCATCTCTTTCTGTCAGGGTCAAGATACTGGACTAGACACTCCACTGATCTGATCCAATATGACAATTCCTTTGTTCATGCATAATGACGAAAGTTGTGCTTGTAATCCCTTAATTATCCGACCCCTAAATCACTCAGCATTATCTTGCTCTTTAACCCTAGAAAAAAAGCATCTCGGCACAGCAGAAAATATCACCCTGAAATGTTTTCAGATTGTTAATCTGTATTAAAAAAGTAAACCTTAGACTCAGTTTTGAAATAGGTGGCATTTGTACCTTGGGGAAAAAAGGCAGAATCACTGTTGACAGTGGCTATTAATTATCCATCAACGAAAGAATCCAGTGTTATAAAGCCTAGTATTATATTCATGTTTTCCACTGATATCTCCATCGTAGGTATTTATATTACCTCCATCACTGTAGCATCTGAGCTCCTCAGAATCTTTAATGTGTTTATTTTTTACAATGCCCCCATGAGGCAGGGAAGTGCTGTTATTTCCGTTTTACAGATGCGGAACTGAGGCACAGAGATATCAAGGATAACATTTTCAAAAATGCCTATGTGATTTAGGAGACTGAAACCTATTTTCTAAATTGACTTAGACACTCAGAAGCCTAAGTATCACTGAAAGTCAATGGCACGTAGGCACCAAACCTGCTTAGGCGCTTTTGAAAATCACGCTCTAATTTTCAAAAGCAGCATAGGCACTTAGGAGCCTACGTTTTTAATAGACATGAGACTTAAGTTTCTAAGTGCCTAAGGCCCAGATTTTTAAAAGTATTTAGGCACTGCATAAATGCAAAGTAATGCACATAGGAAAACATAATCCCAACTATACATATAAAATGATGGGGTCTAAATTAGCTGTTACCACTCAACAGGGCCGGCTCCCGGGTTTTGGCCACCCCAAGCAGCCAAACAAAAACAAACAAACAAACAAAAAATTCAAGCAGGAGTGAGGGACCATCTGCCGAATTGCTGCCGAATAGCTGGACGTGCTGCCCATCTCCGAAGTGGCCGTCCCAAGCACCTGCTTGGTAAGCTGGTGCCTGGAGCCGGCCCTGCCACTCAAGAAAGATATCCTAGAATCATTGTGGATGGTTCTCTGAAAACATCTACTCAATGTGCAGTGGCAGTCAAACAAGCTAACAGAACATTGGGAATCATTAGGAAAGGGATAGATCATAAAACAGAAAATATTATATTGCCTCTATATAAATCCATGGTACGCCTACATCTTGCAGACTGCATGCAGATGTGGTCACCCCACATCTGTGGAATTGGAAAAGGTACAGAAAAGGGCAACAAAAATGGTTAGGAGTATGGAACGGCTGCCATATGAGGAGAGATTAATAAGACTGGGACTTTTCAGCTTGGAAAAGAAATGACTGGGGGGGAGGGGATATGATAGAGGTGGAGAAAGTAAATAAGGAAATGTTATTTACTCCTCATAACACAAGAACGACGTGGGTAACCAAATGAAATTAATAGGTAGCAGGTTTAAAACAAACAAAAGGAAGTTTTTCTTCACACAACTCACAGTCAACATGTTGAACTCTTTGCCAGAGGATGTTGTGAAGCTCAAGACTATAACGGGATTCAACAAAGAATTAGATAAGTTCTTGGAGGATAGGTCCATCAATGGCTATTAGCCAGAATGGGCAGGGATGCAAAACCATGCTTTGAACTTTTTGCCAGAAGCTGTTTTGCTGTGATTGCTGGAAGCTGGGAATGGGTGACAGGGGATGGATCATTTGATGATTACCTGTTCTGTTCATTCCCTCTCAAGCACCTGGCATTTACCACTGTCGGAAGACAGGATACTGGGCTAGATGGACCATTGGCCTGAACCAGTATGGCCATTCTTATGATCTTATTGCTCTACTCAGCATTGCAATGCCTAACTGATTTAGAAGCCTACATTTCATTTTCAAAAGGACTTTAGACACTTAGTGCCAGAGTACTATTGCAAGCCTATGGAACATAGACTCCTAAATTCCCAAGTGACTTTGGAAAGTGGGATTTATAGCAGGATTTTCAAAAGCAACTAAGCTGGTTAGGTGCCTTAATCCCATTTATTTCAATAGGAGTTATGTGCCTAAACTGCTTAGGCACTTTTGAAAATCCCACTATTAGGAACCTAAGTCACTTAGGAGCATTTGAAAATGTTACCCAGTGTCATAAAAGAAGTCTGTACTGAGGAGGGAATTGCATGCTTGTCTCCTGAGTCCCTAACAACACCCTAACAATAGTATTCCTCTTTAAGGACCTCCTGTTCTACACTTTATTTTTTATTTGGACGCTAAAACTGAAATGTCAGATCAGTGTGGAACACTCATGGGTGTGTCTAAAACATCAGACAGGAATGCTCATTTAAGAGAACTGACTGCCAAGAGCCTGGTTCTTCTAACAATTTGATTACAGCAATTAACATTTTTATGCACAGTATGAAAAGCTAAACTTTAAATGAAGTTTTTCACTCACCTCCAGACATAGGGCTAAACCATGTACAAGAAGAAGTTGGTTCTCTCGTAGCAGGGGAGAGTGGTCTACTTTTTAATTGCCGTTTTTAAAGGAAAATAAAGCAAGTTTTCCCTATTCTTTCCTTGGATGAAAACTAGAATTGAACAAATAGTGCAAATCAATTCTGATTAAAGAATGTTCCACCCACTTCAACTTTGCTTCCCCTTCCCTCTTGTGTCTGCTTTGTCTGTTTTGATTGTTAGCTCTGTGGGGCAGGAACTGTCTCTTACTATGTGTAAGCTCAATGAGTCCCCACTCTCAGTCGTAGCCTCAATATGCCACTGTTATATTAATAATAACAATACCTAAAAATTCACAGTATAGGGGAAGGATGCTAAAATAGAGTAAACGAGTACCAGTTGCAGGAGTTGGGTCAACAGGGAATGGTTTCGTTGGTGATGAAGGAAGATGGCACTGGAGGGTTTTGCCAGCTGTATGGAGATAGTGGAATAGGATGCTCATTTCTTCTTCTCCTCCTTCTCTGCCAAACTACTCGACTCCTATCTATGCCATCCCATGGATCTGAATAGGTAGGCAGAGGGCACTGATTGGTCACTGAGTAGCCTTGTGGAGGGTGTAGCATGAGTATCAATGGAGACAAAGGGTCAGGTTTTAGGAAGGACCTAGTGTGGAGCTCAGGAACATAAGCTGGTGGCCAGCTTCTACCAAACAAACGCAGGCCTCTCATCCCGTAACACTGGTTTCTATCCATGTTCAACAAAGATATCTTTCTTACAAGTCTAGAATCATAGAATATCAGGGCTGGAAGGGACCTCAGGAGGTCATCTAGTCCAACCCCCTGCTCAAGGCAGGACCAATCCCCAGACAGATTTTTACCCCAGTTCCCTAAATGGCCCCCTTAAGGATTGAACTCACAATCCTGGGTTTAGCAGGCCAATGCTCAACCCACTGAGCTATCCCTCCCAGTGTGCGCATCTGTGATTGCTAATGAAACAAGAGTGGCAACATGTGGCAGTCCTGGTAGGAGACGGTGGACAGCCACCTCAGCAAGCCTGCTGTCATTTTCACCCGCTCACGACTCCTTCAGGAGGACAGTCTGCCAGAGTTCACGAAAACCCAGGCTAAAATATTGCTTTTTTCATAAAACTAATGGAAATAAGACACCATGAAAATAAGAACTTTTGGGGGGCATATATGGTCACCTTACTCTAAAAGAAGAAAACCATAGGAATGTAACTTCCCACCTGTGCATACATGTAAAATTCAATGGAGTTGTATGAGGAGAGAATAAATAGCCCTCTCCTATGTGTTTATAACAAATTAAATATAGCTATTCTGATCACATGCTTCAGGCCATAAGCTGATGCTTTCAAGGAGTCAGGAAGGTAATTCCCTACCCGTCCCCTACCACTCACTCAAATCACTGACAGCACTGCACAATTGCCTAGTACAATACATGAAAGGGTCTCACCTTTCTCTTGTGCAATACCTTGTGGGCCACTTCCAGAAGCAGGAAGTTGGACTTGATGAATCAATGGTTTAAATGAGTCATGCTAATTTGTGTTCCTATCAGTGACAATAGACAGGGAAGCCACATCCAAAGTTTGCTTGGCCAGTTTTAATTTTGGCTGCTGAGTGACTTTGCTCCCCAATTTCCCTCCCCCAACTCCTCACCCCCTTTGTATGTCAAGGAGAAATTTGACGATAGCTGGGGGAAAATGCAACTGAAGTCCCATCCCAAAGAACCATCAGATGGTTCTTTTAATGGTTCTCGTCACAAAAATCCCATAGCACTTTCAGCATTGTAAGGATCACCCACCAGTATGCTGCAGAATAGCCTAGCAACCGTCACTAGGGAAACAGTCAAAATTCTGAAACATGCAAACAAGAAACACCAAGCAACTTAAGGAAGTTCCAGATTCCTTTAGATCTTTCCAAAATAATGTAATTCCCAGCCCTGGCAGATAAAATACAATTCAACAGAATGAAGTGTAACCATTTAATAAAAAGAAGAACACAGAAATACTTGTATTTTTTACAAAATAATACTATACTTTTCATGGAGTCAAGACAAAAACACAAAGAAATATTGTAATAGTATAATATAGAAAATGTAGGCCGTTACCCTAAAAATACATTTAATTAGGGTAACATCCTACTTTTTTATAATTCTCTTTTTTGGATACATCTAATGACCCTAGTCAGGGATCAGGGGCCTTTTGTTGTAAATTACTGACTACCTAGCTTAATTAATAGAACACTATGTTGTATAAAATAGGTACCACAAAGTGATTTTATTGCAAGTCTCACAATATTTAGTGTTCTTCTTAAAGCCCCTGCTCCTGGTGTCCAGTGATTATGTGAGAGTCTCAGCTATTTTTTTTAAAGCAAGTTTTTAACCCTAATGATTGAAGCAAAAAGGTTGAAAATGTGACTTAAATGCAGCCTGGAGGCCAACATAAAACACCCCAGATGTATAAATATTATTTTAAAAATCTCATGATGCTTTGGAGCCTGGCACATGATGTTTGAGTGCCTGTTGGCAATACTGGTACCATGTTAACACGACGTGAGTGACTGTGTAATGTTAACACAGGAGTAATTATGCTAGTACTGGTGTTCAGCCTTCCAGTGCTTTCAGAAGACTCAGAGTGATCTGAGTTTTGGTTAATCAAAGTGCTGTGCCTTCTCTTTGACTAACTTGTAAGTACTCAATAGACATTACAGGGGTTGCTATGCCAAACATTTAATCCCTTTAAGAGCATCATGACCCTTCAGAATTGAATGGATTTGTTCTTTTTATCTATGTAAGGTAGTATCTGAGCTCCTGACAATATTTAATGTATTTATCCTCATAACACCCCTCTGAGGTAGGAAAGCACTATTATGCCTCTTTATACAGATAGGGAACAGAGGAAGTCTGTGGAAGAACAAGGACTTAAACCCAAGTCTTCTAATATTGAAGCTTATAGCCCTAACCACTGGACCACTCTGCTGAGGCACAAGTAACCCCCTCCATTTTATTCTGTAGCTTTGTTCTCAGCACTCTGTCACAGGGGGATAAGGGAGACATTATTGAGAAGGACAGTGCAATGATAGGTGATCCCAGAGGCATAACAGCTCTAGGAGGAATACTGACAGAAAATGGGTTAGAACTGTCCCACCTACATACATGCAGCATATGCTTGTCCCCTCAAAATAGCCCACCTCTACTGGCTAGTGCCAGAGGAGACCCACTGGAAAATCTAAGGCCTTAGTCCATGCATGTGAGGAGTGCAAGGACCAAATCTGTTTCTAATCTCTCTGTGCTGATAGCCCTTATTCCTTCATTCTTTTGTACACCAGTCAAGCAGCCATCTTGAACTTGTCCACCTCATAAATTCCCAATCTTATTTCAATTCTCAGCTGAGAATTTTCTCCCCTCTCACTTTCCTTACCCATAGGTATTATATATTTAACTCTGCCATGGTATGTTGAGCATTTTGAGGTACAATTTTTATGAGAGACAAGATCAGTAGAACAGGTCAGGAATTTTTTGATAAGCATATTTCATTAGAAAATGCCTATTTGTTGAAACCATGACTGTTTGAGGGATAGGGTCCGTTATGACAAATTTCTCAGTTAGAAAAACAAAATTGAAATAAAAATGTTTTGAAATTATTGAAATGACTGTTTGACATTTTAAAAATGAAAAAAAAATCCAATTTTCCAGTTCAATATGCCATTTTTTGTTTAGAAATTTAAGCTAATTATAGTAAAAACATTTTTAAAAGGTTAAAATCAAGACAAAGTATTTTAAAGCTATTGAAATGATACACTTTGATCTGAACCATTTTTGTTTTGGTTTTGGATTGTCAGTTTGTGAAAATTTTTGAGATTGAATTTTCATCTTGATTTGGGACAGAAAAAAAAAAATTGAAAACTGTCAATTTTTCCTGGGACAAGAAAACCATTTCCTGCCCAGCTCTTAAAATCAGGTATTGTATTATTAGAATACAGGATTTACATGACATTTTTTAAATAAAGACTAATATTTAGTTTGGAACAAAATTGAGGGGCCTTGATTGAGTTCAAATTATGAAGGGTATTGTGAAAAATGATCTGTCCCTTTTATAATCCTGCTGCATGGATGGACCCAAGGAATTAAAGGACAGTGTGTTGGAACAAACCGTTTATGCAGCAGATGGTCAACGGGATAATTCACTGCTACTGGAAATCGTTGAGACAAATTCTGTGACTGGATCTAATAAGAGACTGGATAATTTTACAGCTATTAACACTGCAAGCTAAGTTTATAAGAAGGGTAATCAAACATCCTACTTCAGGGCATAAACTAATTGCCCAGGAGGTCAGAAAATTACTCATTGCTCCCACGTTCAGAATTGCACAAATGGCTAGATGTGCTATGGGTAATTCTCCTCTTCCCCTGAAACATGAGATATAAGCCACTGCCTGGATATCAGGCTAGACGGAACAGTGGTGGGATTCAGAATGGTGAGTCATGGGTCAAAATCTACCCTGCCCCTGTGCAATTCCATTAATTTGTATATAGAATCTTTCATCCAAAATGCTTAACAGAATTAAATATAAATGTCAACTGTGGTTGAGAGAAGTTAAGAGAGTAGGCAGGAGAGTTGAGGGGGGAGGGAATGGTTATAACTAGGATGGAGGTTATATGTATTTGGTGATGTTGTGTAGGAGAGAGGGTAGAGTCAGGGCATTTCCTCTTTCAAAATGTTATTAATGCATTACAGGCCCTCCCTTAGTTTCCACTGTTGAAAGCCACTGGAGGGTCAAAGGGAAGGGGAAAGCACAAATGCCTTCATACTATGGAGTTTCTGCATCATTTGTAATCAAAGGCCCTATCGCTGATTGCATTATGATAGTGTGTAGGAATGCCAAACAATAAGTCATACCCATCATAATTCCCTCCAATGGGTAGGGTTTGGCCACCCACAATGCCCCTCTAACCATGCAGATGTCCTGAGAACCATAAGGAAATCCAGCATTTGTTGGGAGCACGCTCAAGGACATCAGACCTTCTATGCCCATGTACAGCAGCTCTAACCTGGCTCTGCTTCCTCCCTGGTCTTCAAAGGCTACAGGGTCCCATCCGTGCAGTATCCACATGGAGGAGCTTTCGTAGGGCGGGGGAATGATGCCTCTTAAACTCTCTCTGCTAAATTTCTGTCCACTTGAGTGGCTATTTCTTTCCTGGAATTGCCTTGGTGGCTAAAAATCAGAGGGGACAAACAGGCCCTAAATCTTCAGGCTTCATTGTTGTGCTGGCTACCCTATGAGAAATCTCGCTGTGATAATGAAACATTGAAGTCTATGATTTTAATCACGTGTCAGGAAACTCAAAGTTAAGGTTTCCACAGCAACGGCGCAGTAAAGCTCTTTGTGTGCTGCAGTCGGTGAAAGCATAGTTCAATTAAAGATTGTCTCAATTACCTGACAGCCTTTCATCCTCTTGAATTCTATTCCCTTCTCTCCCTCCCTCACATTCTTCTAATTATCTTTCAAACAAGGGGCTGGCCTAGAACCAGTAATGGCAGCACCATGCACTAGGCTGTCACCCAGGAAATCTGAGCTTAGGTCCCAGTGACAGGGGCTGAGGTGCTGTATAGGGGCCATACCCAGCATCAAGCATCTCTCTAGAAACACCAGTCAGTGTTAGAAACAACTTGGATGGACTCTGGGTGGAAAAACCCCACCCAGCTTTCCCCTGCAAGCAGGCTTATTCTGTTAACGGGGCTCTTTAAGAAGCAGGAAATGGAGGAGATCCGTGGGGATAGGAGGGATAGAAAGAGAATGCATAACTTTGGGGTCTCGGCAGAGAGAAGGGGAGGGAAGACAGATGAATGGAAAGGAGCATAATCTAGTGGCTAGATCAGAGGACTGAGAGTCTGGACGGCTTCTGTAAGCAGCTTGAATAAGTCAGTGGGCCTCTGTGCCTGATTCCCCGACAGAAAGCAAAAACTAGGGACAATATTGATACCTAACTACTCCAGAAAGGTGTTGTGAGGCTTAACTAATTCCAGTGGGCAAAGTGCTTTGAGAGTCTCAGAAGTTCTACAGAAGTGTCAGGTCTTCTCATTAGCATCATAGGTATTGTACCGCCTTCGAGGTAGAGTCTCTCTCTCTAAATATAGGGTCCTTACAAGTCTTGCCAACATTTTGCCTCCCAGGTAGCACTCATCTAAAGGACTCTGCTTTACTCTACCTTGGTTAAATGCTGATCAGCTCTGCCAGCACCGATAGGTCAATGCCTGGGCTAAGCCTCAATGCTGACAGACCAGCATGATGTGCTGTCTGCTGGGCAGCTCTTTCTTTTTCTTAACAGAAGGTCAGAGCTTTATAATAATAATAATAATAATAATAGATGGAGATATCCTATCTCCTAGAACTGGAAGGGACCTTGAAAGGTCATTGAGTCCAGCCCCTTGCCTTCACTAGCAGGACCAAGTATTGATTTTGCCCCAGATCCCTAAGTGGCCTCCTCAAGGATTGACCTCACAACCCTGGGTTTAGCAGGCGAATGCTCAAACCACTGAGCTATTCCTTCCCCCATAACAGCAGCCTCAGCGCAGCCCCTTGCATGGCTGCAATAGAAGCAGATTTGATGGGGACTCAGGAGGAATGAGAAGACGTAGCCAAAGGTCACTCTGGCCTGCCAGCTGTAAAAACAATCCCAGCGACATGGCTATTAAAATCCAGGGCTTGGGAGCACCCTCCTCCAGCGTCCACGATTGCACTCACTTACCCCTCCCCACCCCTGCATGTGGCCTGCATCATGCCAGCATGAAAGAGGCAAGGCAACCAGCAGGAGGCATAAGGCAAGGGAGCAAGGGTTGCACAGAGGGAGATGAAGCTCTGTTTGGCAAAGGCCAGTGATGATGGGGGGCCGGCCACTGCAGGCTGCTGAGATAGAGCTCTTTAAGTACATTTCAGCATAGCATGTTTGCTCCTAAGAAATCTAATATCCTTTGGGTCAGTGCAGGCCAACTGTTAGATATAAAGAATTCATAGTGCTTGCAGTCCCCAGATGAACCATTTTCAATTCTTCATGTTTCTGAAAAACCATTGTGTCGATTTATCAGCGGTGGCTGTGCCGCATAACGAGGACCGTCTCCTGCCTTAATGCCAAAGTGTAAATATTGCATTGCATCAAATAGCAGTAGATAATGCATAATAATGAGCTGGGTTTGTTATGTGACGTGTTACGTGGGCCTGCAAAACAATGCATCTGTTTTTTGTTTTTCTTTTTAAGTTTTTTCCCCTACAAAAAATAGCCTTAATGCCGGCTGCAGAAGTGAAATAATCATTTACAATTCCTGAAAAATAGATGATATGATAAGAAAGACAAGGACAGGGATGAAAGATCAATTCTGATCTGACAAGCCATTGGTGTCGTCAGTGCAAATTCACTTAGACACCAGCAGAGCTCTAAGCAGAGCTGAATTTTCATGCTGCAGAGATGGACTTTTCATACTGTTTCATGCCGCTTTTATTTAATAGGATAGGACTTCCAGGCTCAGCACATGATTAAACAACTCTTATGAAAAGAAATTTTGCTTGAGCCAATGGTAATCAAGTGGTAGTTCTGTGATTTTTTTCTAGTTAATTTCCAGTTCTCATCAGAAATGCATTCCCTTCCTCCCACCTCAATAAGGCAAGGTACAGAGCACTTCAATGGCTGTCAATCATCTTGCATTGTCAGATACAAGCACTTTAGGAATTACTGAACCAGTGTTTAGCAAATGCTAAACAAATTCACATCAGTGCAGAGCATGAAGAATCTGATTAATGTATCTTCATCCAAGAGTTTTAATAACACTGGCCAAAATGAGGAGTAGCTTGTTCTCCTTTTAAGATTATTTTTAAAATATCCATGATAGATAATGAACTAGCAACCTGAGATGTTGAAGTCCTTTATCCACCGGAAAGATACAGTATGGTCAGTAACGGTATGACTACACAACAACTAGACACCCGTGGCTGGCCCATGCCAGCCAAATAGGGCTTGTGGAACTCAGGCTGAGGGGCTGTTTCACTGCCTTCTGAAGGCCTTCAGTTCCAGGCTTGGGCTGGATCCCTGGCTCTAGGAGGGTCCCGAGCTCCGGCTCCAGCCCCAACCTGAAAGTCTACACAGCAATGGTACAGCCTCGCAGCCCAAGCCCTGTGAGCCTGGGTTGGCTGGTACAGGCCAGCTGAAGGTTTTTCTCTGCTGTGTAGACATACCATAACAGTTCAAGCTTCCCATCTGGCCCCCATTTCACCCCTTCCAGTGCACCTTCACCTTAACCTGGAGGTACCACCAGACCGTCCAGGACTCATTCAGTGCTTGGTTTCTCTGCTGAGACTGCCAACTAATCAATTGCTTCATCCCACCAGTTGTGAAGCCCTTCCATGAGCTGCTGAGTACCCTGGAATGAATGGCAGTTGAGGGAGCTCCGCACCATGCAGGATTCAACCCTAAAGGTGCCAGTGGCTCTGTAATGGGTCCACCTGTCCCCATTTCATATAGGGCCAACACACTCAAATGGCAGTAACTGTCAGGCACTGTGAACTGGTGACCTACATGTGAAAGGCTTTGTAATATGGATATTTTCACCTGCTATCCTTGTGGGTTTTCTCCTGTGATATCCAGTCCCTCCAATGAAGAGACATTAACAATTCTGTAGCTTCTTCTGTTTTTCTTCCAATTAATTTTATAATGACCACTAAGGTTTTATGTAACTACATGCATGCACAATAACATCCAGAAATTCAAATAGTAGTTTAGTCCTTGCAGCAGTTACACCAAGAGTAGCTACCTGTGCCTTTGAGTTTAAGGCCTTTCCAATCAGTCTCTCTGTTCACCACACACGGATGGATGTTAGTTATAGCACATGTTAATGCAAAATAGCTTGATATTAAAAGGTGCTGAGCACCCATGTACCCACTGAAGTTAATGGGGACTGCCTGTATGTTGGTGTGACTGTTCTCGGGGTGCCCAGGACTGCGAGTCACCTCCAGTGAGAGGGAATCTTTCTTGTGGTAGCTGGGTGTCAGTTCCCCAGCACCATCATCCTTTCAGCCACTCTAGCTTTTTCATCTGGCCTGTAGCAGCCCAGACTTTGCCTTGCAGGTTAGCAATAGGGGCACCCCAATCTCTGAGTCCCTTAGAATCCTTCCCACTGTGATAGCCAGCCCCTGACACTGGCTTCTCACAGAACTTCCAGATCCCTTGCACCCAAAGGAGCAGCATACCCCAGTTTTCCAGTTTTACCTGAAACCACTGCTCCCGTAAAAGCACACAGCACTTGTGAGCACTTATGATAAAACAAAAGTAGGCTTATTTAGGAAAGGATAAAGATTTAATTAGAAACAAAAGAAAGTGATGGAAACACTCAGTTACAACACAGAACAAAACATAAAACATGAACTTGGGTCTACATTGAATAGCTACCTTTGCTGTATAATAAAGTAGTTATTAATAAAAAAGTTCAGTCTTTTGCAGAGCTGGCTGGTTTCAGATAAACCAGGATCTAAGTGTTCATGAATTCCCATCCCCGCCTCCCACCACCTGCCTGCTCCTCAAGTGTTTTCCTCTGTGAATGAGTGCAAGTGTCCTTCCCCTCATGTTGGTAGACTGAAAACTGTCTTTTGTTTCTATTCATATAGGTTGAATCCCTGCCTTGTGAAGTTTCATATTTTATCTTTACATGATTTTGATTGTTTGTTGTTGCCTCTGATGGTTTCCCATTCAAAGTCTATTGCACAAGGTTAAACAATTGAGCCTTGCATGGCATCATCACTGGCCAGACAGGGCAAGGTGACAACTCCCCCTTGCCCACATGGGCTGTTACTGGGACATCCTGGTGACTAGTCTCCTTTTTTCTCCACAAAGCATACTTTCAGTATAAATACATTGATCCTTAAATATTACTCATACATACATCTCCCAATGATTACGAATCTTGATATGTTACGAGCTCTCTGTAGATACCTTACATATTATTCTTTCCGGATAAGAATCCTGCAAGATATGTGTTTGCTGTAATGAGTTTATCAGGTCTGAGGTAAGAGTTGTTTGCAAAGAACAGGGGACCCTTTGCCAAGGGGTCTCTGACACAGTGTGTACCTCTGAAAAATCAGGCCAAGTTTATTTAGGTGACTATCAATGTAGACTTCTGAAGTTAGCCACCTAAGTTCAAAAATCATATCTCATGGTTTTACCTCAACATTGCTGGCCTCTAAGAAAAGATTGAGGCCAAGAGTTTAGAGCCCAGGACTGGAAGTCAAGAACTCTTTCGTTCTACTGTCAGCTCAGCTACTGACTCACTGGGTGACCTTGGGAAATTATTTAATCTCTGTATCTCAGTTCTGATATCTAATTTATTCTCACTCCTCTCAGTTGTGTTAATAATACCCACAATAATAATGATCATTTTTAAATAGTACTTTTCATCAGTAGATCTCAAAGTGCTTCATGATTTTTCATATATTTATCCTCACAACACCCCTGGGAAGTATGGAAGCTTTATGATACCTATTTTCCAGCTGGGAAACTGAGGCACAGAAAGGATAAGTGATTTATCCAAGGTCACCCAGGAAGTCCATGGCTGAGCAGGGAATTAGATCTGGGTCTCCCATGTTCTTAGCCAGTGCCCTAACCACAGGATCTTATAGAACTGGAATTAAAAAAAAAAATCTTTATTGAAAATTTATTTTTCTTTTCGTTTTCCCCTTCCCCCATTTTCATCAAAATTTACCAGGAACATTTGTTCAGATTTTCATTGAAAAAACAAAACTGAAAATAAATTAAAAAAAACAGTTTTTGAAATCTGTTTTATGTTTAAAAATATTTTTTATTTCCTGTAACAATTTTTGATATTCAAAAATGATTTTTGGTTAAAATATTTCAAGTTTTGGTAGAAACATTTTCATTCTTGAAAACAGTTTTCTGAAAAACAATGAACTGACAAGAACATTTTCACAAAAGTTTTCATTTGACAAAAATCCATTTTTGACAAAGTTGCTTTTTAATGGGGAAAAAAAAGGGGACAGCTAATTAGGTTGTATATCACATCTTTGATCCAGTCCAGAGCCTGTACTACAAGACCACCTTTTTCTCCACTCATTTTTTGCTGTCACATTCCACCTTTTTTTTAATTTTAAGAATCATAGAAATGTAGGGCTGAAAGGAACTTCAGAAGGTCATCTAGTCCAGCCCCCCAAGCAGAGAAAGGATTGAGTACACTAGTGTTTGTCTAACCTGTTCTTAAAAACTTCCAGTGATAAGGACAACTTCCCTAGGTAACCTTATCTATTCTTATTGTTTGAAAGTTTTTCACTCATATCTAACCTAAGTCTCCCTTATTGCAAACTAAGCTGATTATTTCATATCCTACCCTTGGTGGACATGGAAAACAATTTGTCCCTGTCCTCTTTACAACAACCTTTTACATGGTTGTAGATTGCTAACAGGTCTCCACTCAGTCTGCTCCTCTGTAGATTAAACATGCCTAATTCTTTCAATCTCTCCCTCACAGGTCATGTTTTGTAAACTTTTTATTTTTGTTGCTCTCCTCTGGACTGACTCCAGTTTGTCCACACTTCATAAAGTGTGGTGCCCGAAACTGAACACAGTACTCCAGATGAGGCCTCACCCTTTATTCAGTGCTGAATAAAGCACAGTAATTACATATAACACTCCTGTTGTTAATACATCCCAGAAACGCATTTGCCTTTTTTTTTTAGTAGCATCACATAACTAATTGATTACTATTTGAACACTGTTTTTGCCTGTCATTATTTCTCAGAACTGGCGAAGTCAGGGACACATTACTATTCACATAGTCCATAAATAAACCGTTTATGGCCAGTTGTAAAACAGAGAACTGAGAGTGCTGATTAGTTTAAATTCATGGGCGTCAATGTTATGTATTACTTAGCATCCACAAACAATAAATGACTGGCTGGTTACCATTGACAGCAAGACAGAAACAACATTAAGCTGCAGTTGTTAAAATACAGTTCTGTCGTGAAATAAATTTCATGTTCATAAATGATATAACCAGTAATACCGGGCCTGATTCCATATTTTTAGAATTACTTAGAGTAATTCCAAAGCAAATTGTCTTCATTGCCAGTAGCCCATGGAAACTTCATGTGCCTCCTAGCCTCCAAAAGCAAAGGCTTATAGCTTCTAGGAGAAAAGAAGACATCCCCCCCACAACACTTTCATAGCCATAGAAAGTCATAATATATCATGCTGCTTTTTGCACCCTCTAAGGCAGAACCTGTTGCTCCAGCATCCCTAATTGTCATACAGGGCAATTGTGCAACTGCTAGTGATGTCACTGAGCATGCATGGATATCACAAGATGGTGTGAGTTCTTCCTGGGCCAATGGTTACATTCCAAGTATCAACCAAGGGCAGAGCCCTGTGCCATATTAGAAATATGCCTGTGTCATCATAGAACTCCAAGGGAAACAGAGGCAACACCCAAAACAGTGGGTGCCATTAAAACACTCAGCACTGGAAGTACATACAGTTACTATAAGATCTTGCTATATTTAGCATAACGCACATTTACATTCCTGAGTCCCACTCTGCTTCTTTAAAAACAAGACCAGTCTTCCTTTCACATGTAACAGTCCATGGGTGGCATCAGGAAAAGGCATGTTACTCAACAAAATGATGAGCACACACCATATCATGACTTGGGAGATCCCTTGGGCACAGGAGTTGATTCCTTAATGACTCCTGCCCACTTTGAATTCATGGCGAGCTGGTATAGTAGAACCACAAGTTAAATTGACGTGTTGGGTAAAAAGCCCATTTTCATGGGTGTCATCGAGACAAAAATACAACACAGCTATTAATTTAACATTGTTTGCATCTGCTTTGGATTTTGGAGATGATACTGTTTATGCAGTTTGAAAAACATCTTGAATTAATATTCAGCATTTACTAAGTCCCTTGGATTTCCTGATGTAATTTGCATTAGCTCATAGCAGCAGGGGCCTCCAGAGAGCCAGCACCAAAAATGTCAATAGTAAAACAAATGCTTTGATATGTTAGAAAACAGGGATTCTTCACCTTCACTATATAATCATTTGTAAAAAGAAGCAAAAACAAATAAACCAGACCTATTCTCTATTTCATTCCTAAGGAAAACATTGCAGCCATTAAGGGAACATTTAGGCAGCCGCACATTTGAATGCCAGTGCTTATTGTACATTTGACAATCTTGAATGATAAAATCATTAGCAACACAGGGACTATTTTCAGAGATATTTGAACCATTTCAGACAAACTAGGAATCCCAGAAAGGAAGTATGGGTTTGTTATGAAGACACTGAACTGGGATTTGAGCTCTGACAGATGCTCCCTTTGTAATTTTGGGCAAGTCATTTCGTCTCTTGGTGTCTCATTCTCATGATGTTTCCTTTTTTTTTTTGCCCTTTGTCTGTCTTATCTAATCCAATGATGAGGTCTTTGAGGGAGGGATTGGCTCCTGCTATGTATCTGTACAGCTCCTGACACAATAGGACCGCCAATGTCTATTGGGTCCTCTAGAAGCTACTGTAATATAAATAATTAATCATCATAATCATCCTATCAACCATTGCCCTGAAACTCAGACTGAACTCACATGAAATCAGTCTCCAAGTACATAAATATTTAGCCAACTTTATTTTTCAATGTTTTTTCATTTTTTTTTTCTGTGTGTGGTGCCACTGCACTTCCAGTTCCAGCAAGGAGCAGAAGCACGACAAAGGCTGTTCTTTTGGTCAGCGAGGAAGTCCCACTGGAAAGCTATTCTGACAAGGCTGCTGTCTGATTTCCTGAACAAAAATGTTTAGATACTTTGGATGAGCATCAGAATCCAGCTATGAACACATGAAGATGATTATTGAGAAGGTTTTGAGGGCCCATAGTTCCAGTACATACACTGAGAAGAACTGAAAGTCATTACCACCTGGTGGCACAAGTGGCAGCCCTGCTGGCTGTTGTGTCTGAGAAGCCAAGGTTTCAATCAACATGGTGCCTAAGCTATCTCTCACTTCTATTAGTGGTTCCTCCATGTCACCACTAAGTCACAAGACACTGTGGAAAAGTTGCATGGCCATTGCCTATGTTGTATCAATTCCGAGGGTAGAGAACTTCAGGCCTATCAGGTCTTGGACTGAGTGCTACAGTCACTAAAAATCAAAGAATGTTTATGTACCGCTAAAAGAGTTTGAATTTTGGCAAAAGTTTCATTTCCTCCTAGCAAGTTTAATGTTTACCATGGAAACCTGGGAAACTCAATTCTAACATACACCTCATTCTGTCACTGGATGGTTCTGTACAATATTTTCTCCCTATCTCAGTTTACTGAAAATGTAACTTCTTTTTAATAATACATGGAGATACACCTATCTCATAGAGTTGGAAGGGACCCTGATAGGTCATCAAATCTAGTCCCCTGCCTTCACTAGCAGGACCAACTACTGATTTTGTCCTAGATTGCTAAGTGGCCCCCGCAAGGATTGAATTCACAATCCTGGGTTTAGCAGGCCAATGCTCAAACCACTGAGCTATCCCTCCTGCTAATAATCCATGGTTATTATATTCAAGACAGAACAGTTCAACACGGCTTATATGTCAGGTGGATGAGACAAGACACTGTCAAACAGTGTGTTTGAAATCAAATACATTATTCCGCCAATGTTACTGAATCTGCTTCTGTCAGTATTTATACCACAATGGTAACCAAGTGCCTTGAGGGTAACCAGCTCTTTCATTGTACCGTGTTTTTTTTTTAACTTACCTTTTCAGGCCTGAAGGCCAGGACCTTGTGCAATATTACATAGTGCCTTTCATAGTAGGGTCTCAAAATGATTCACAAAACTTAAGCACAAAACTTCATGTCACCTCTATGAAGTATGTAGGATGCCAGTCACTGCAGTATAGACATTCATATACAAGTTTAAATATAAGCATACAACTCACCAAAATGGACTATTTTTGCCACCCTAGGATTCAGCTCCTTAAATCTGAATCCCCCTATTACAGAAACCCCTAGGCTTCTGCAAAAAGATGGGATTTAAATTCAGGCTCTAAAACCACACATTCTGACCTGCGTTGATGGACATTACCACAGATTAGGCCACTGAGATGTCCTCACCCTTTAAATGTTTGAGCACTCTTCCCCTTCCCAGTAAAAAGCCTCAGTTGTGGGTTGATTTCAGTTTTGCAGTGTGAACAATCAAGCTAGCCGAGCTTAAATGAGCTTAAATGAGCTTCTCTGTGTCTGTATCTCCTTCTCTGCTGGGTGCAGCTAGACCATTTGGCAATGAAGAATTTCGGTCGCATGACTGTCCAGTGCTCCCATTGCCTGAACAACAAGAAGAAAAAGTAGCCATAAAAAGAGGGAGAAAGTTCACCTGGAGACACAAAGTGACCGACTGCTGCTTTTTGCTGCTGGGACGGTGTGAACCAGCCAGCTAGACAGGAGAAGCAGCAATTAAAAAGAAAACAAAGGAAAGGGGTCGTGCCTGGAGCTACTTCAAACAAAGCAATGATGGGGAGGTAAGTAACCCTATCAATGTGCAAACAGGCAGACAGGCAAACAGCTTAGCCCGCACTGAGGGATGATAGCCAGCAGAGGGAGCACAAATACAGCCAAAGGCAGAATAGTGCCCTCTGCAGTGCTGGCACAGAGCCAGGAGAGGCAGATCGAGTGCAGACATAGGCGCTGACTCTGTGGGTGCTCCGGGGCTGGAGCACCCACTGGGAAAAATTAGTGGGTGCTCTCCACACATCCTCAGCCAAGCTCCCCTACCCCCGCACTCCGCCTTCTCCTCCTCCCCCCAATCCCCCAAGCTTGCTGCGTCCCCGCTCCTCCCCCTACCTCCCAGTGTTTCCAGCCCAACCACCACCAAACAGCTGTTTGGTGGCGTTAGCAAGCTCCAGGAGGGGGGGAGGTGAAGTAACGTGGTGTGCTCAGGGGAGGAGGTGGGAAAGAGGTGGGGCCGGGGCGGAGATTTGGGGAAGGAGTTGGTATATTAGCAGGGAGTTGGGGCAGGGACTTTGGGGAAGGGGTTGGAATGGGGGTGGGGAAGGGGTGGGAAGAGGCAGGGCAGGGGCAGGGCCTAGTGGACAGGGTGGAGTGGGGGCGGGGCCAGAGGCAAAGGGGGGTCGAGTACCCAGGGGAAAGGGGGGAAGTCGGTGCCTATGAGTGCAGATAGTGCAGTAACAACAAATAGTCTCCCTGTGGCAGAAAAGGCATCCTGGAGGGTGTGAAGTCCAACAGGACAGTAGAGAAAATGGCAACATTTGGGGGCCAGATTAGACGGCAACTGCAACTCCAGGGTGATGTACCTAGAATGTTTTGAGCAATTTGTAACCTGCAATGCCATTCCAGATGGAAGAATTTCAACCTTACTGATAGTGATAGGTCCAAAGGCATTTGCACTGCTGCATGACCCATTGTCACCAACTGTGCCCGGAACTGCCACGTATACTGCAATTACTGCAGCATGGTGGGAAGGTTGTTCTCCTATCCCATCGATGATAGCAGAATGATACTGGTTTCGGTTTCATCAGCAATATCAGGAAAGAGTGGTGTTGGTAGCACAGTTCATTACTGCTCTAAGAAAGTTGCAAGAGCATTGTCAGTTTGAACAAACATTAAGTGATGCCCTGCGTGACCAATTTGTGTCTGTTTTATGCAATGACCAGGTCTAGAAGAAGTTATTAACTTCAGAGATTATGTTCAAGAAGACTGATGAAGTAGCAATGGCCCCGGAGACTGCAGAGAAGGAATTTAGTACAAACTGAGAAGTTTATCTCATGAATCAGTGAGACACAGGACCACAGGTATGTAAGGAATTTCCATGTGGCCATTGTGTGCAAACTACATATGCTGAGAAGGATGCTAGGCACATCCAGCTATTTGCAGGACATGCCAGAAGAAAGGACATATCGCTGTGATCTGTCGCACAGTTCAACAACCAGCAACACGGAGTAACCGTTCAGCCAAGAAGACTCCTATGAAGACCGAACCTAAGAAAGGATGGAAGTAGGAATTCATAATGTGGAAAAAGACAAGAGCTCTAGAGACACTGACCAAGATCCATCGGTACATGTTATTGGAAGCTGGAGTCAGAGATGGCATCTGGGTCACACCTGTGATTGAAGGAGTTCCAGAAGAATGAGGCTTGATAATGGAGCTGCTGTTTCACTGATTTTTGCATGTGTCACCAGACATTGTCACAAGCTCCTTTGGAAGAAACCTCCATGGTTTTGAAGACTGCCCCCACTGCAACTTGAGACCATTGCTCCTTGTTCTGTCATCTGCTACCACTGAGAACAGCCGAGCTCCATCCTCTACCACTTCAGGTAGTTGAAGGCTGATATCAAATCCCCCCTCACTCTTCTCTTCTGCAGACTAAACAAGCCCAGTTCCCTCAGCCTCTCCTTGTAAGTCATGTGATCATTTTCATTGCACTCTGCTGGACTGTCTCCAATTTGTCCTCATCCTTTCTGTAGTGCGGGGGCCCAAAACTGGACGCAATACTCCAGATGTGGCCTCACCAGTGCCGAATAGAGGTGAATAATCACTTCTCTCCATCTGCTGGCAATGCTCCTGCAGGCCAATATGCTAAGGCAGCCCAATAGGCCGTTAGACTTCTTGGCAACAAGCGCACACTGCTGACTCATATCCAGCTTCTCATCCACTGAAATCCCCAGGTCCTTTTATGCAGAACTGCTACTTATCCAGTCGGTCCCCAGCCTGTAGAGGTGCATGGGATTCTTCTGTCCTAAGTGCAGGACTCTGCACTTATTCTTGTTGAACCTCATCAGATTTCTTTTGGCCCAATCCTCCAATTTGTCTAGGTCACTCTGGATCCTATCCCTACCCTCCAGCATATCTACCTCTCCCCCTAGCTTAGTGTCATCTGTGAACTTGCTGAGTGTGCAATCAACCCCATCATTCAGATCTTTAATAAAGATGTTGAACAAAACTGGTCCCAGGACTGACTCCTGGGGTCCTCCGCTGGATACTGGCTGACAGCTAGACATTGAGCCGTTGCTCACTACCTGTTGAGCACAACAATCTAGCCAACTTTCTATCCACCTTATAGTCCATTCATCCAATCCATACTTCTTTAACTTGCTGGCAAGAATACTGTGGGAGACCGTATCAAAAGCTTTGCTAAAGTCAAGACATATCACATCCATGGCTTTCCCCTTATCCGCAGAGCTAGTTATCTCATGATAGAAGGCAATCAGGTTGGTCAGGCGTACCTTGACCTTGGTTCAATCCATGTTGACTGTTCACCTTCCTCTCCTCCAAGTGCTTCAAAATGGTTTCCTTGAGGACCTGCTCCATGATTTTTCCAGGGACTGAGGTGAGGCTGACCAGTCTGTAGTTCCCCGGGTTCCCAATCGCCACGAGTTTTCAAAGGTAATGGCCATTGGCTCTGCAATCACATCAGCCAATTCCCTCAGCACCCTCGGATGCATTAGATCTGAACCCATGGACTTGTATATGTCCAGCTTTTCTAAATAGACCTTAACCTGTTTTTTCACTGCTGCTCACCTCCTCCCCATACTGTGTTGCCCAGGACAGCAGTGTGGGAGCTGACCTTGTCTGTGAAGACCGAGGCAAAAAAAGCATTGAGTACTTCAGCTTTTTCCACGTCATCTGTCACTAGGTTGCCTCCCCCATTCATTAAGGGTCCCCCACTTTCCCTGACCTTTTTCTTGTTGCTAACATAACTGTAGAAACCTTTCTTGTTACCCTTCACATCCCTTGCTAGCTGCAACTCCAGTTGTGTTTTGGCCTTCCTGATTACACCCCTGAATGCTAGAGCAATATTTTTATACTCCTCCTAGTCATCTGTCCAAGTTTCCACTTCTTGTAAGCTTCCTTTTTGTGTTTAAGCTCACTGAAGATTTCACTGTTAAGCCAAACTGGTCGACTGCCATATTTTCTATTCTTTCTGCACCTTGGAATGGTTTGTTCCTGCGCCGTAAATAAGGCTTCTTTAAAATACAGCCAGCTTTCCTGGACTCCTTTCCCTCTGATATTAGCCTTCCAGGGGATCCAGCCCATCAGTTCCCTAAGGGAGTCAAAGTCTGCTTTTCTGACAACCAGGGTCCGTATTTTGCCACTCTTCTTTCTTTCTTTTGTGAGGATCCTGAATTCAACCATCTCATGGTCACTGCTGCCCAGGTTGCCACCCACTTCTATTTCCCTTACCAATTCTTTCCTGTTTGTGAGCAACAGGTCAAGAAGAGCTCTGCCCCTACTTGGTTCCTCCAGCACTTGCACCAGGAAGTTGGCCCCAGCACTCTCCAAACACTTCCTGGATAGATTGTGCACTGCTGTATTCCTCTCCCCACTGATGTCAGTGTGATTCAAGTCCCCCATTAGAACCAGGGCCTATGTTCTGGAAACTTCAGTTAATTGTCCGAAGAAAGCCTCGTCTACCTCATCCTCCTGGTCCAGTGGTCTGTAGCACATGCCCACCACGATATCACCCTTGTTGCTCTTGCTTCTAATCTTAACCCAAAGACTCTCAACAGTTTCATACATACATACAGATTCATACAAACATATGGATTCCCATTTTACAAAAGGCTCAAACTGAGGCAGGGGGGAGTTAAATGACTTCCCCAGGGTTATACGAGTGAGTGGCAGAAACCTATTGCCATCGTATGCTTTAACTAGGGTTGCCAACTTTGGTTGGATGAATTCCTGGAGATTTCATCACATGACATTACCTTTAATTAAAGATTCCTTTTTAATTCCTGGAGACTCCAGGGCAATCCTGGAGGGTTGGCAACCCCAGCATTAATGCTAGTTTTTTTTCTTTTCTTTTCTCCTGGAGAAATACATGTAAAAACTAGATATCACCATCTTGTTAATGCCACCTGAGTGGAGCAGAGAAACTAGACTATTAGTCTATCAGCATATAGTTCAGATTCTCTAGCATTTTGCCCTCAGCTTTTTCTGCTGTATGACAAACATGATCAAATGCAAAGAAACTGAGCAAAAAAATAGCCCTACAAATCTTGCTAGGAAGAGCTTGCCTGAACACAACAGGAAACCAGTATATGCAGCATGCTGCTTTTGAACACAGAGGATTGATTTGTGATCCGGCCAGTCAAATTGGGAATTGTATCTGTGATAATAGTGGGATCAGGCAGAGGGAAGCTATTTTTAAAAGAAATGCCCACAGGGCAAAGGGTAGCCCCCAAGGGGGAAAGTAATCAGCTCTGCCTTGTTTACATTTAAGCCTTCAGGCTGTCATGGCCTGCCAGGACTGGCCAGCATTCATTGCTGTAGTTACAAGTGCTAGACTAGTAAAGACAAGGAGGGAAAAAAAGGCACAGGAGGCAAGAGAGATGTATTCAGCATATGAATAAACATTTTCGAATCTGTGGTTCACCTTTGTGTGGTTGAACTGAAGTCCACCGTATCAGAAGACTGTAAAACTAATTTCCCCTGCATGCCTACCTTGTTACAAAATACCAGCTCTACGGCTAATGCCTCGAATGAGGTTCCACAGCTTCAGTGACATCAAATGTGTTCTAGAATGTGCATGCTGGCTAGTTATTATTGATATGTAGCCTCCTTTTATTGTCCAACAGGTCAAAAGCAGTTAGGTGCCCAACTCCCATTGGTTGCTGTGGATCATTCACTCAGCTTTCAGATCCATGGGATTGTTAACGGCTGCACAGGAGAAACCACTTAAAGTGAGATAGAAGGTAGGGTGAAGAGTAAAAGCAGGGGAGAGGGCTGGAGTGAATTGGGGGCTCCTAGTGAGGTAGTTTCAGGTGAAATGTCAGAGGGTACTATTGGATAACTGCGAACAGAGATAGGCAGCACCAGTCATTTTTGCACATAGTACCCCAATTCCTGGATGCATGAAGCAGGCATGCAAGCATGAGCCTACCCATTTTTTAAAAATCCTAGGGCATCACTTTAACTTTTGATGCATATTCATTGTAGGATAAATGTGGAACAATTGAAAAATTCAAACTCTCTGAATAAGGGCTGGGATTTCCTGAAGGGGCCCAAGAAATTTAGGAACCTGTGGTGTGTTGAGAATTGTGGAAAAATTACAAGCTGTCACTTTAAATCCTAAAGGGGTGCCTGATCCTGCTTGCAGGCTATGGGGCTCTGCAGGAAAGCGTGTGATCTGTGTTTCAGATAGTCTGCAGAAAGCCATCCTAGAGCCAGGCGGGTTGAGCTGTTCCTCTCTTTTAGGGAGAAGCCTGCTTTGTTAGTGTTACCATATTTCAACACTGAAAAAAGAGGACACCCCACTGGGGCCCCACCCCAACTCTGCCCCTTCCCCGCACCGGCCCAGGCCCTGCACCGGCCCAGGCCCCGCCCCAACTCCGTCCCTTCCCTGCCCCCATTCCAACCCCTTCCCCAAAGTCCCCGCCCCAACTCCACCTCCTCCTCTGAGCACCCCGCATTCCCCCTCCTCCCTCCCGCCCCCCGGGCTCCAGCTGCTGCTGCACTGGGGAAGTTGCTTTGGCCCCGGCGCGTGGTGGAGAGTGGCGGGAGCCAGGAAAGTTGGAGCCTGGGGAGGAGGGGGCTGCGTGCTCGGATGCTGCCCGCCGCCTTTGTGCCCTGGCAGATCGGCAGATCGCAGGAGTTGTAAGTTTTGCTGCAGCCACTCACACTCAGGGTCCCCTTACCATGCCTCCCTATTTTCCCGGACATGTTAGGCTTTTTGGAAATTCCTCCTGGACGGGGATTTGAGGACCAAAAAGCCGGACATGTCTGGGAAAATCCGGACGTATGGTAACCCTAGCTTTGTCTCTCTCAGTTTTGGGGTTCTTGTGTTAGGGTTCTAAATTCTAAGAAATACAGTTACATTGGAATCTGGCAGCAGGAGAATTTTATATTTGTATCTATCTTTCTATGTTATGCTTTGAAAATAACCCAGTGCCCACTGAAAGTCAATCTGATGTGATTAAGCACTGTCCTATTTGCTGAAATGATATGGAGAGTACTAGCACAAGGATTGCCAGTATTGCTTCATCAGCACAGCCAGGCATTTCTGCTTGCCTGGTGAACTTGCTGCTAAGATCAAGCAGTCCTTTTTGGACAAAGTGGCTGGGAAAACCAGGTAGTCTCCTACTTCTTCTTCCAAACTAGTTAAATTTTGTCAGGAAGTGATTTTTGGCTATAGGCCTTATGGATTCTGCTGACATTTTAAAGCTAGTAGGCTAGAGGGAGACAGACACATATGAGGCACTTTGAGTAAGCTACTGAATCAGGTTGCTGCCGTTATGTTGTTGACGTAACAGTTAAATAGCAGGCTTGCAATCAGACTTGAGTTGTTTCCTAAAAATGTTATAGTTCTTTAACAAAATTTTGCTCATGCAAACATACAAAACATGGTGAATGTGTCAAATCAAAGCACAGACAACAAACATAGGAAATATTGGATCATTTGTTACCTGATTAGTAGATACTTAGAAGTTTATGCCCTTGTGTGCACACATAACTCCAATGAATGTTAATGGAAGTTATGTGCATGCTTCAGAGAAGTCTAGACTTCTTAAGAAGCGTTGTTCAAATTAATTACTACAGTGATAGGTCAAAGTTAAATCACTTATCTTGGCTTCCTCTGCATTAAAAATAAAGATGTAGGTATGAAAGACACGCTTGAAACAATACACGGTACCTAATGCCCAGATCCGAGGCAACAAGTGTTAATTTTACTACATGCTTGGCCAAAGCAACAAAAAATCTCAAGCCGTCAACACTCCATCACATCTCAGGGGGGAAAAAAAAGCTGAAAACAAAAGGTCAAAACCTGATTCATCCATACAACTCATTAGAGTCAAGAGAGCATTTCTCATCGCTGCTTGACTGAGAACAAATAGCTCATTAATCTCGAACATATCCATCTGAAAACCTTAGTAAATTCAAATGCAATAATGACTGACATGATAAACAACATATCTTGCACAACACATTTACCCGTTAAGCATCTCATGCCAGCAGGCTTACTCAAGAATGGGGGATCTGGGAAGGTGACACTTGTAAGAGATGAACTCAAAGGCAGGCAGGCCCACAGATACACACAGTCACTAACTGGAAAGAAGAAAGGAAGGGACATACAGACAGTGTCTATTTATGAAGGATTGTTTCTTGACTATGGGCCAAATTCTGTGTAACTGTAATCAAAATTTGGCCACTTATGTCTATCATTACATACAATTTAGCCTCTCGCTATTTAAGGAGGCAGAAGAAAAGCAAGCCTCGGCATCTGCTGACTGTAATGCTTCTCACAGAGGGATGTCAAGTTATGTTAGTAACTAATGTGATAAGGTGTTTGCAATATGGCCAGTAATGGGGCCATTCATTGTTAAGTCAACATTTGATCTCCTGCTTATGTAGCGCCGACAGACTCCAGTTGGCAACAGCGGCAAACCTTGGACTGCTGGAGCTGGCTGCATGAGCTAAAAGACACCTGTCTCTTAGCCAAGGCTGTAGCAGGTTCAACAATCTCTAGCTGGTCGAGGTGGGGGACAGAGTGCCACACCAAGCAGGCGTGGGTTACACTTCCAGTAAGCACATGGTAACAGGCATAAATGTAGTCACCTCATGGCTCTATTGGCCAGATGTTGTTCTCTTTTACATCTGTGAATCCTCATGGGCTTCACTCACTTCTAATCCCAGTGATTTTGGTGGGCTGGCAAGAGGTCTAAGCAAGAGCAAGGTTTATCTTTGTAGACTTGATTCTCCACTACCCCGCACCTCGTGTTGTCCATTTCACCTAGGTGAAGTGAGGGCAAAGGTAGGCTTTAATCTCACTTTGATGGCTGTAAATGACCAGTGCAACGCAACAGAGGGGAAAAAAAAGACCAGACCGTGTGTGTCTTGACGATCCCTCCAAGTTCCATTTTGAGGAGCTCCTTCCTACCTTCTTCCCTGGAGAAATATATGAAGTACCTTGCTACACATGAGCAAAGTTGTACAATTGCATTGTGAAAGGTATTTACCTTAATGCCTAAAGGAGAGGCTTGCTAAGTATACCACCTCACACATGGCTGTGGAGCAGAGGAGTCTTATGTTATTTAGAAGATATTTGTTTTGTGGAAAACACTCAGGGCCACCATTCTGCCCTGATTTACACACATGAAACCCCGTTGCTTTCAATTCAGTGGAAAAAAATTCGTCCGGGGGAAGAGGGGAAAGGAGAGCTAGGGGTCACAGGGAAAAAAAATCTAGAAGTCGCTGTTTTATCAGAAGGGTTTGTTAGACTTCTCTTGCAATCAGGAAAGAAAAATTTCCCTCATCTAATCCCCATAGAAACCTTCATGCTCTTGCTAAGTCTTCATCCACTCTCCAATCTCAGTGGATAATTGCTGTGTCTTCACTTTGCTCTCCACTCTCCTAGGGTACACGTTCACTGCCGCTGGGGTGTGGTTTGCCTGTGTATATGTACTCTAGCTAGCGCTCTAAAAGTAGTAGTGAGGATGAAGCATTGCAGGCATCAGCGTGGGCTGCACAAGCCCGTTTGACCTCCCTGTGTACGTACTCACTTGTGCAGCCCACGCTGATGCCTACCATGCTGTATCCTCGCTGCTATTTTTGGCGAGCTTGCTAGAACACAGCTCACGTGGGTATATGTACATGGGCCCCGCTGCAGCATAGACATCTTGAGTGTAGAATTAACTCAAGCTTGACTGCTGAGCTTCCAGACATAGCTGAGTTCCGGCGAATGCCCCCAAATCAGTTCCAGTTTTGCAAAGCGGAGAAGGTGCTGAATACAGAACACCGTCTACTCAGCTAAGGCAACATTTGGAATTTTTTGTTTAAAAGCAAGTGAACTTTTGTGCTTGTGTGATGGCCCTCGCTTGGGGTTGGTTGGTAGGGGAGCACCGCCTAGTGGTTAGGACTTTAGGCCAGTAACGTGTAGGGGGTTGTTGGTAGGGGAGCCCGGGCCCTCCCGCTCTACCAGTCTCTGACCCAGGGACCTTTGAGGGCTATCAGTGTTCTGACAGCCAAGGAGGCTTAAGGCTGTCCTCCCTAGGCCATTTCCTACCACCGCCCTGCAGTTGTCCCAAAGTCGTCGTCTGGTGTAAGGCAGTGTGAGGACAACTGCCTCCTCCTGGGGTATGGCCCGGCTTCCTGGGCCAGCTCAGCCCAAGTCTTTCCCCTGCTGGGGTAATCCAAACAAAACTAAAGGGGATCAGTCTAGTCCAGAGTTCATATGAGAGAGCAATGCTTCCCTCTCAGCCTGTCTCCGCAGCAGGTCCTCTCTTCCCGCAGAGTGGGGTTTCGGGGCAGCTGTTTTGGGAGAGATTCTGCCTTCTCTCAGCTTGTCTCCCTGACGCTGCTGGTAGCAGGTCTCCTCTCCTCTCTGGTCTGCCCCCAAATGAGCTGCTCTTCTGCCTTTCAGCTCCAGCCAGAGATGTGGCAGGGTGAGGCTGGCTGAGCCCAGAGCAGTTCCTCAGCCTCTTGTTGCTCAGTGTGGGATTTTTACACCCCATCACAGCTTGTGAAAGGGGGATTTGGCTCCACAGCCCCCAGACTGAAGTTGTGAATTTAGCGGTAGAACAGGCATTGCATAGGGCAGTGGAAACAGAAGCTTAGCCATGCTTGGGAGTAAGAGAACTGCTCACTCTCCATCCCTATTAGTTCCTTAGCTTCTCTGCTGAGGCTGCTAACAAGAGTGTCTGTATGCCAGAGACTATCATTTATAAATGTATCCGTTCCCTCCTTTTCCTCCTTGAATGTTTGAAATTATTTCTCCTCATGTTCTGGTCCATTAAGAAGTCCTACCAAGTCTTCTCCCTGAAAGCACCACAAGCAAGAGCAGAGGCAGAGGGACAACACAGTTGTCAGAAAGGGAAGATTCAGATACGCTGGATATTTCCCCCCCGGGAAGCATTACTTGGCACACTTTGCTATATATGGGTGCTGCTTCCTAATCCAGCAACTGATGAATGATTTTGTATTGCCCTATAAAAAAGACTCATAGAAAAAAGAAGTTATAGACTCACCTCTTAAGCTGACTGTAACTAGTTGCAGAGGGATCCTTGTGCATTGCAAAAGGCAGATGCGAGAATAGACCAGAACGTTGACATTATTGCCTTCCTGCTGACCTGTCTGGTATTGCACTGTGATTACTACAGATTCTCCGGTCTATTAATAGATACCTTCTGCCAAGCCCCAATGCTGTGAGCATGCTGTGAAATGTAGAAGGTCCTCTGCTGCTGTGTGGGGGAACAGGTGTACTGCTTCTTTAAATTGGTTGGACGAGCCAGACTGCAATGAACTGGGAGAAGTTCTAGACAAAAAAAGACCGAAAGAGGGTCTTTATTAAATTTAACAGGAGTTTTGCTGTTGACTTTCAATGGGGCCAGGATTTTACTCAGAGAGTCGTTTAGAAATAATCTGGTTTTCCTTATTTTAATAAGGTTCCTCATTCAGTATCAAAAGAAAGGACTTTTTCTGAGGGTCTTTGCCATTGTCACATGACATTGTGTAGGATACAGAGAATGCTACTGTGTGTGTGAATCCATGGGGATTGAGGCTACCACCACCAAAAGCAGCTGACTGCTTTTTTAGTAATCCAGTTAAAACGTATGCTCAAACCTGTTAAAAGTAGTCATGGTTTACTTTACCTGTGCTGTGTTACATCTGTCTCTTTAAATAAATCCTCCCTGCTTTTCACCAAGGGTACGTCTACAGAACAGTAAAACACCCACGACTGGCCTGTGTCAGCTGACGGGGGCTCAGGCTGTGGGACTATAAATGTGCGGTGTAGAAGTTCGGGCAAAGGTCCAAACGTGTACACTGCAATTTTATAGCCCCGCAGCCCGAGTCAGCTGACCTGGGCCAGCAGTGGGTGTTTTATAGCAGTGTAGACATACCCTAAGACTCACTGCATGTACAGGAGAGGCCATACCTAGTGTGGGCTGTCAGAGAGAGGGTTTTAATGTGCTGTGTCTACCAAAAAACAGCTTTCAATCTTCTCCGAAGAAGTGACCCACCACAGAGGGATCATTATGTAACCCCCTGCTGAGTGTGTGTTACAGAGCCCTGTGTCCATCCAGGAAGTATATGAAGTATTACAGTCCAAGTCTACAGAGCTTAGTTTAGGCTGGCATAGCTGTAGAGGTGCCTGACATGTTGGCAACAAAGGTGGCCTTCATAGTTACTCATGGCATTCGTGTCTCCAGAGAAAGTTTGTCCAGATCTCAGGGACATTTCTCGGCCCTTTCAGTTACTTGCCGAGTGTTAATACATATATATTTCCTTCTTGTGCCTTGCACAAAGCAAGCTCCTGTGTGGTTCCCGGAATTAAACCAGTATGGGTTGTTCAAAAACTGTGTTACATTCTCAGTAAACTTTGTTATCTGGGTGGTGGGGGGAAAGATGTAGTGCTATTTCTCTCAGAAAATACAGATTTTGTGCACTGTGAAAACCCAACTGTATATTTCTCAAGACACTGCCGGGGTTACATATGAATGCAAAGCAATTTCAAGGTTTCCCCCCCCCGCCAGCCTATACATGTTGTAGAACACAAACTCTTTGGGACATGGACCACATCTTAATGTGGATTCTGCTGTGGCCCTCTGAGCGTTACAGCAGTATCCGTGTTTAATAACAAAGGAGACCCATTGAGGAATCTGATCCTATAATGCTCTAGGTAAGGAAGACAAAATATCACAGGAGAGAAGACCTTAAGGGAGATGAAGGACATACATTTGAGAGCTGAGCCTCGCAATCTCATCATCAGTCCCGCAGAAAGGAAGTTCTGATAATGGACTGGAGGATTTGGTCTTGGTAAGTAAAATACAAGGTAACTGTATGCTTTGAATTCTCTCCTTAGATGTTAGTTTATTAGGTTAATTGGATAATAAAAGACATTCTTTCACTACTGAGACCTCTGCTGCTTTATGCTTCTAGCTTGGTCTCTTGGCCTTGGGATCCTGATGCTGATGTTTCCATTTGTTTCTCCATTATCTAGTGAACGGTTCAGCACACAGCGGAGCAAGCACAGTATGACCCACTTCGAAACTCCATCCCCGCTTTTCAACATCGTAACACGGTCTTTCCCCAGGCCAAAGCTACTCACTGGAGCGCCACATGCTATATTTGCATCTATCACCTGTAAATATAATCAGCCAGTGCTTCTACTGGTGCACTTCGAAGTGGGTATCATTCAGTTCTGTGAGTGCTCGATGGGCGAAATTCAACTCTGTGTAGAGGACCAGCCCCAGTCCTGTGGCACCACTTCAGTCTCACATAAAACCTTTTGCACAGGGGCGCATTTGATCCAGTGGAACTAAGGGCTGCAGAAACTGCCCTCTTCATCTACGCTGTGAATGGGAAGTGAAGATGAGTTCTTCTACACCAGGCGAATAGAGATAACCTTGGGGCACAGTTATACACTAATTTCGAAGACTGGCAAGTGTGTGTGGAGGGAACTAGAAAGTTTCTACTGAAGTATAATTAAGACTGTTTTCAAGTGCAGTTGTAACCTTAAAATGGAAGAGTAAGGGAGTTAAAATGGAACCATTTACAAAGCAGTAAAAGCTCCGCTGCATGAGGCCCTCTGCGTGTACAAAATTATAGGATTGGAAACCATTCAGCCAGTCCAGTGCCTGAGTGGCTCGAGGATCCTAAAGTGCTTTTTTAATGTTTTCTATATAGAGGAGAGAACATAAGGGAGGGATGGGGGGGAGGGAAATACTTTGGATGAAATAAGCACAGATCCCACACACTCCTCCTTTCCTCCCAAGCCTTTTTAAAGTTTGATTCAAATGTGGGTGGCAAATATGAGGACTGCTGGCTTCCCCCTTGGCTCTAGCAGGTGCTGTTCCACCCTGAATGAAGGCTGTCTGCACAGCTGCCTCAGTTTACATGCAATTCATATTTTCAATCGTTTCTTTGCAACCAGCAGTGCTAGAAGTGATTTTTTTAAAATGGATGCTTGCATTCTGAAGTCATCCCGTGACGCTGGGTGTCTCACATGCTTCTGCCTTAATTGAGTTCTACTCATGGTTGGATCTGAACCTTACCCAAGGGGAATGAACCTTCAGGAGCTCAGATGAATGTGAGCTGATCAGATTTTCAACCTTTGTATGATGTACTACAGGCAATGTCTTGTTCTGGCGTCTCAAATGGGCAGAGTGCGGTTTATGGTTGGAACTTGGGAGAGTATCATTTTTCCCGCCCCTCCAAGATTCAAACCCTGAAAAAAAAGTCCAGTTTACATGTGCCTCTGATCTTCCTAGTTTCAGCTGAAGTACTGGCCAATGGACATTTCTTGTGTTATTTCTATGTTGGCTGAAAACAAAACAGTGGAGGTTTATCAGAGCAGACAGATTAAGCAGTGCCTACCTTGTTTTAAGAACATAAGAGCAGCCATACTAGGTCAGACCAAAGGTCCATCTAGCCCAGTATCCTGTCTTCCGACAATGGCCAATGCCAGGTGCCCCAGAGGGAATGAACAGAACAGGTGATCATCAAGTGATTCATCCCATCGCCTAGTCCCAGCTTCTGGCAAACAGAATTAGCTACAGGAGGATTTACAATAGGCCTCCAAATGCACCTTTGTGTGTTATCCATTTTCAGATAACACCAGCCTCCACTAATGAGGTGTCAATGCGACAGGCAACCTGTTCTCCAGATATTAATAAGAACTGCGTCTTACTGGTTTATTATATAATGACTTTCATCTCTAAGCACTAACAAACTTTACTTCAAGGAGTGAAGAGGCTTTGTCAATGAATCGTTTCACCCTTCGCTGAAATGTGGCCTACTCTGGGGAGGAACGTGGAATCTATATAACAACTCACCACAATATTACACAACAGTTTGCAGCGGAAAGTGAAGAGGTATGCTATGCCCAGTTGAAAGGTTAGTTAAGAAGATCTTAATTGAAGATAGACACCAGAACTAACTCCCGTAAATCTTAAAGACAATCCTCTAGGAATGTTAATAACTACAAGTGAAGTTAAAAGGTTACTCGATTATAGTCCATAAGTATCTAAAGGGGAACAAATATTTAATAATGGGATTTTCAACCTATGAGAGAAAGATAAAACAGAATCCAGTGGCTGGAAGTTGCAGTTAGACAAATTCACACTGGAAATAAGGCATACCTTTTTAATAGTGGGAGTAATTAACCACTGGAACAATTTACCAAGGGTTGTGGTGGATTCTCCATCACTAGCAATTTTAAAATCGAGATTGGACTTTATTTTCCTAAAAGAGATGGATTAGGAATGATTTGGGAGAAGTTCTATGTTATACAGGAGATCAGACCAGATGATCACAATGGTTCCTTCTGTCTTGGAATCTATGAATATATGGTGAGAATGTCCACCAAACAATTATAACAGAAGGGGAAAAAATAAAAAGAAACATAGAGAGAGAGTAGATGCACTGCTGCTCAGGAGTCAAGTCTTACGGGGCCAGCATGTTCAGAGCTATCTGAACCACATACCCCATGAAATAGAATATTTCCATTTTGTGGAGCTCTGATCAGTTATTTCCTTACCTTCTCAGTGGAAAGGGCAAAAGCAAAAACCCTGTTTTCCAACCCCCTGGAAATTGGGGAAGATCGGGTGCAGATCCAGACTCTTCAACTTGGGGCTATTTGCACTTCTATGAGCTTCAAGTGCTCAGTGGGGCTATGAAATATGACCTTACATTTTGTGCATTTAATACTGAACAATAAATCCATGGTAGTGAAATGACACATGACAGAATATCTAATATACACTGGAAGAAAAAAATGTAATGATTATAGATGGAATATTCTAGGGATCTAATCGTTAAAGAGGTTGGCAGGATCTCATCCTCCACTTTTGTGAATCTAGCCCTTCATGACTTTTTCTTTTATTAAAATACTCAGAAGTATTTAATTTGACCTGACGTGTTTTGTTCTCCCTTTGGATTTTCCAAAAATTCCCAAAAATGTAGTTAGACCCCAACCATTTATCATCGTGTTTTGGAACTGATGGGTGGGAACGGGAAATGAGTGATTATAGCATTTAGCCACTAGGGGGCTCCAAAACTGAGTGGTAGCAGGAATCCTGCTGCAGTTCCCTGATTGATATACAGGCTTGTCTGGAGACCTGAAGAGCCTAAAACGTCCTTGCCACTGTTGCCATGGTATCTTTGCCATACAAAAGAAAAAACTGGCATAAAAGAAATGTATTCTTTAGACAATAGTATGTCTGAAGAGTTCTGGATCTGTCTTCATTACAGCCTGGCAGGCCCCAATTCACTGCATACTCTTCTTCTAGTCTATTCATTGTCGCCCTCACAGCTGCAGCACTGGGAGATCTTGGAGGCATGCTCTAGGGCTTGAGAAATCCCACAAAAGACTGTCAGGCCGAAAAGCCTGGCGGTTAGGTCGGGACGTGATCTGGACAGGGAATAGCTGGCAGATTGTTTTTTTACATGGTTGTTTTACATTTTCAGAGTTGTCGTTGAATCATAAAAGCGTCAAGCACCACTTGTGACTCATTTCAAGTGTGAAAGAAAGCCATAAGTTAAACACCACATATCACACACTACAGGGCCCCTAGCTACGCCAAAAGTTTTTACACAATTTTCATACGACAATCTAGTTGTCTCTATGTTTAGGGCCCTATAACATCAAGGCTATTGAGATCAGGGCCATTTCCACTGTCATTGTACATTATATTCTGTCACTTGTCAGTTGCTTCACTTACCATTCCACTGCCACGGATTTAATCTCCAGTTCTCTATGCACCAAGTTGAAGGCCTTGCAGTTTTCATGTATTATTCACTTCCATTTGCTATACTTGTTAAACAGTATATGTTCATTGGAGTTAATAAATCACCATTTACTCCACCCCCCCCTTATTTCCCAGAAAAGAGTTATTACTCCATCTCTCTCTACCGACAGCGGTTTTATAGTTACCACAGATTTCTCTGTATTCATGAAGCTATTTATCACTGTACCTGTCTTAAATATTAGCACAGTAAGCTTCCTCTAAAGGCTTAAGTTATAACCTGTCTTATGTATGTGGAGGCATACATGTGTCTGATATGAAATTAGGTGAATTTCCTCCCAATTGGTTGGGTGACATCTCCCTCAGCTTGGAAAAGTCAAGGTTATTAATGTGTTCATCAAAGAAAAAACATTTTCCTCTTGATGTGTTTAACGGAGAAACAAGGGACTGAATCCTGAAGGTCTAACTCACTTTTACACATCAGCTGTTGCTCTCATCGACTCCCGGAGGAGTTTTACCTGAGTAAGTGTGGAAGGATTGTGTTTGGGCATTACGTATGTGCATAAGGGAAGAGGCGCTTCCCTACCGTTTGTGTTCCTGCAGCGTGGTCACATGGACAGGGAATTGGGCTGGGCCGCAGAAGTACAGCTGACTGGAAAATGGTAAATATTTTCACTGAAATGCTTTGAAAGCTTCAGTTTTTTTGACTAAAAAAGTTATAATTTTTGTTTCTTTCTTTCTTTGTTTCCCCCTGCAACAGGACATGAGCCATTCCATCCTGAGATGCCCCAGGAACCTTTCAGACTCTCTCCATTGGCTGGCAATTTCATGTGGTTTATTTACACTTCCATCACCAATACCAATAGTCTCCCATGCAGCAATATTATATACAGCACATCTCTACCTTTGATCCTTTCCCATAGGACTGGGGAGGATCAGAGGTCTCCCTTCCTTGAGATCTCTGAACTCAGCTAGCGCTGATTACTCTCTCTGGTATCTCCTTCCTTTCGTCCTTCTACCCCTCAGGGGATGGACTCCCTGATCAGCCAATTAGCTTGCACATCCCCAATCAGCCTTCTCCAAGAGAACAGACTCATGCCTATGAATCATAGAATCGTAGAATATCAGGGTTGGAAGGGACCTCAGGAAGTCATCTAGTCCAACCCCCTGCTCAAAGCAGGACCAATTCCCAGCTAAATCATCCCAGCCAGGGCTTTGTCAAGACTGACCTTAAAAACCTCTAAGGAAGGAGATTCCACCACCTCCCTAGGTAACCCATTCCAGTGCTTCACCACCCTCCTAGTGAAAAAGTTTTTCCTAATATCCAACCTAAACCTCCCCCACTGCAACTTGAGACCATTACTCCTTGTTCTGTCATCTGCTACCACTGAGAACAGTCTAGATCCATCCTCTTTGGAACCCCCTTTCAGGTAGTTGAAAGCAGCTATCAAATCTCCCCTCATTCTTCTCTTCTGCAGACTAAACAATCCCAGTTCCCTCAGCCTCTCCTCGTAAGTGATGTGCTCCAGCCCCCTAATCATTTTTGTTGCCCTCCACTGAACTCTTTCCAATTTTTCCACATCCTTCTTGTAGTGTGGGGCCCAAAACTGGACACAGTACTCCAGCTGAGGCCTCACCAATGTCGAATAGAGGGGAATGATCACGTCCCTCGATCTGCTGGCAATGCCCCAACTTATACAGCCCAAAATGCCGTTAGCCTTCTTGGCAACAAGGGCACACTATTGACTCATATCCAGCTTCTCGTCCACTGTAACCCCTAGGTCCTTTTCTGCAGAACTGCTTCCTAGCCATTCAGTCCCTAGTCTGTAACAGTGAATGGGATTCTTCCGTCCTAAGTGCAGGACTCTGCACTTGTCCTTGTTGAACCTCATCTGGTTTCTTTTGGCCCAATCCTCTAATTTGTCTAGGTCCCTCTGTATCCTATCCCTACCCTCCAGCGTTTCTACCATTCCTCCCAGTTTAGCGTCAAAAAAATAGAGATATACCTATCTCATAGAACTGAAAGGGACCCTGAAAGGTCATTGAGTCCAGCCCCCTGCCTTCACTGGTCAGGACCAAGTACTGATTTTGCCCCAGATCCCTAAGTGCCCCCCTCAAGGATTGAACGCACAACCCAGGGTTTAGCAGGTCTATGCTCAAACCACTGAGCAATCCCTCCCTCAGATCAGAGTGCCTGGCACACCTTACCAGCATTCACACCCTCCCATTCGCAGTGGCAAAAACCTAAACACCTGCTGTGGGGGGGGAAAGAAATTTTAGCAAAAATGTAATAAAAAAGCCATTTTTCATTCAACTACTATGTTTAGAGCTGGAAAAAAAAATCATCTGCTCTGGAGACCTGACCTCTGCTCCTGGCTCCGTTATTCACTTGCTGCTTAACCTTGGGCAAATCAGTCTCTGTGCCTCTGTTTCACCTCCTGCCTTTTGTTTGTCTGGTCTATTTAGACAGCAAAGTCTTCAGGAAAAGTTTGTCTCTTACTCTGTGTTTGTACAGCACCTATTACTACAGGGCCCTGATCTCAGTAGGGGCCTCTAAGTGCTATTGTAACACAAACAGGGAGTACAATCCCTCTTTGTCCTAATATCTTCCATTACACCAGCTACAGGGGGGAGCTCTCATCACCTTCTCCAATGGTGCAGCTCTGCTGCCTAGTAAGTCTCAGGAGAAATTCTGGCTGAGTACTATGGTATTCTATTTATGGTAACTTTTTATCCTCCACACACAGACCTGATGGTCTCATTGTTTTCTGTAATTTACAGAAGAAAGAAAAGCAAGCAAGGGTGATTGTAGAAAATGCCTTCTTCTGTCGCTCATTTAGGATGAGAGTAGGAAAACTCAAAATCATAGTCTAAGCCTGTGACTTCAGAAGTACAATTCCGGCTCACTGTGTCATCACAGGTAAGCCGTTTAGTCTGATATTTTCAAAGCCATCAAAGGAATTTGGATGCCCAATTGCCCTAGGCAGCTTTCAAAAGCCCAACCTACCCCCCCTGTGGTTATGAGGAATTTTCTACTCGGGGATCTTCCCTGATTCCAATTATCAATGAGTAGCCATTGATATAACTGCACTGAGGCAAAACCTTTAGCATAGACAGGCAAAAGACATGATTTGCACTGGTGCAGCTTAATCCCTTTTTCCGACAGGGGTAAGCACCACTAGCTTTGCCTGTCTATCCTAGGGGTTGGGTCAGTGCAGTTACACAGGTGACTGGCTGCCAGTGGATGAAATCAGGGCAAATCTTCATCATAGATAAGAGTTAGCTTCTCCCTCTGTAAAATAAACCTACTTTATGGGGTTATACAGGCAAGTAAGTATACTTACCTACTTCACATTGTGAAGATTAAATTCATCAGTATTTGTACAACTCTGTGAAAGACACAGAACTAACCGTAGATGAATGGAACTGTACCTCCTCAGAACACCCTGGAGTTTTATAGAAGTTCAGGTCTGGATTAAAGCTGTGTGGGTCATAGGACAGTCTCTGTTCATAAGGATTATTACTATGTTCTGCTTATCAATAGATGTGGTATTATCAACATATTCAGCACACTGGATTTCTGCAGATTTCAACGTGTGAAGGGTTCAGTTGGTATAGCTCCCTAACATTTGAAATTAGAGAAAACGTCAGTAAGGTAACCAAGTGACCAAAAGAGTTTAAGAAATAACTTTTCATTTCCAAGAATTTGTGCCTATCATCATCAAAAAGGAAAACAAGGGACCAAAATCTCTGATGATACATTCTCAAGCCCTCTAAATGAAAAAAGGACAGAGTGGATAGGGCCCTAATTTAGGATTTGAAGATGTGGGGTCAAGTCTCTGCCCTACCATAGATTGCCTATGTGACCTTGAGACAGTCATTTAGTGCCTCACTTTTCCATCTGTAAAGGGGGGATAAAAGCATTTCCCTACCGATGTTGTGGAGATTATTGCTGGTTTGAAAATGGAAACCCCTTCCCACTAAAAAACAAACAAAAACTTGCATTTTTCTAAATGTGTTTTTATCCCAAACTGAGATGAAACATCAACTCTCAAAATTTTTCATAGCAAGATTTTTCAAGACGAATTCTATTTCAGGAGAACCAAAAATGAACTTTTTCAGCTTCCCAGTGTGAGAGATCACAGATCACCAACCTGTTGGTACCAGCAGGAAGTGTGGGCAGGTCAAAAAACCCTAACTTAGCATAGGTTCCACCACAAAGCTCCCAACTGGACGAGGTGTCTGTCCTCTCTAGTTGGCTGAGATTCACTATTTAAACCAGAAGGAGGCACAGGAAGTTGTCTGGGCAATTAGATGAATCCCTGGCTGGCTCCTACATTAGACCTGACCTCTCACCTGACTCCGGAGCCCTGACTTGTTCCTGATTCCTGCCTTCCTGTCCTGTGCTCTTCTGCCATGTTTTAGATCCCTGCTTCTACACCCCACCCTAGAAACTGACTGTGACCCTTGGCTTGACTCCTGGCTCTGGTTCCTGGCTCCTGATAACCACTGCTCTGACTGCCTATGTCTAGATCTGCGATACACAGCTGCCCACATAGAAGGCTCTTATCAGTTTCACAAATGAAGATGACAAGAGCCTTCCAGCCTGGCTCCCGGGCTGAAGACCCTGAGCGTTCTAGCTCTGCTTCTGTGGCCCCAGAAATGGGCAGGGACCGGGGGGTGGAGGGGGAGGGGGAGAAGCGATGGGGGAAGCTGAGATTCAGGGCCCCCTTGGAAAGCTTTTGTCAATTTTGCAGACAGAAAGTAAAAAACAAGAGCCTTGTATGTGGGCAGCCCTGGGAGCTGTCATTGTGGTTTACACAATGGAGAATTTAAATTTTTCAAGAAAATGAAATTTTCCTGTGGAAAATTTGTTTCAGATAAAGGATATTTTTGTTGGAAAAATCATTCTGACAGGATCTAGGATGATAAATATGTTAAAGATTGTAAGACAAGGTGGGTGAGGTAATGTCTTTTATTGGGCCAACTTCTGTTGGTGAGAGAGACAAGCTTCTGAGCTTCCACAGAGCTCTTCCTCATGTCTGTGTCAGCTCGAAAACTTGTCTTTGTCATCAACAGAAGTTAGTCCAATATAAGCTATTACCTCACCCATCTTGTCTCTCTAATATCCTGGGACCAACACAGCTACAAAGATGAAAAACCCAACAACTTTCAGAGGAGGTATATATATATGTGCAAGCTCTCATGTATGCTGACAGTTAAACAATCAAGTACATTAACTGTACTCGTAACTTAGGAGTAACTTCTGATTTTAGGAACAATCCTGGGGCAAGGGTGGTGCCTAAATTCTGCCATCCTAGGAGTAGCCCAGGGAAGCACTGTAACTCAGACACATCTCTGAGTCATAATTCCACTTCAGCTTCCTTCATGCACCTAAGGATTAGTAATTACTGTTGGCCTATAACTGTAGCCAATTACTGTCCCACATCAGATACTCTGGCCAGCAAGAGTGAAGCTAAGATTCCACCCATTGCCCCCTACCTGCTGAGATGCATTGAACAGACAAGAAACCTTGCTTACTCCTACACATTCAGACCCTAGGCTTGGGCAGCCCATATAGGGTACATCTACACAACAATAAAACACCGGTGGCTGGCCTGGTTCAGCTGAATTGGGCTCACAGGGCTTGGCCTGCAGGGTTGCAAAATTGCTGTGTAGACAGTCAGATTCAGGCTGGAGTCTGAGCTCTGGGACCCTGCAAGGCAGTGGGGGGAGGGCGGGAGGGTCAATTTTTAGCCAGCCGTACTGCAGGTCTTTTGTAGATGTATCAACAGAGTCATAAGGGGGAGTTCTTAGTCACTCATGTGGGCTCATGGTCCTGGGGGAAAAAAAAATCTAGCCATTGACTTACATAATTGTTAAGAACATAGATTCAGATGGCCTCTCTCATGTGGAGTGGTATTTAATTCCTCAATTATTCTCTTTGGTTTCAATGGGATTACTCAGAGTATTCAGTGTAAGTAGAGGTCATCAAAGTCTGGCCCTTTAATAGCTTTCCAACTGAATTTCAATACAATTTGACATCATAATCTATTCATCATCTGTAATCTCTTTCTTTTCAGCTTTTGGCTTCATTGCAGGGCTAGAGTCTGCCCCTAACTCAAATGGGGTGTTACCTTGCTTCTGAAGTAGCCTCATTAATTTCAATGGGTCTATTTAACAGCAAAAGGTTGTACTCAGTGCGAATAATGGTGACAGAATCTGGCCCTTATTCTGTCCCGCCTCACTCAGAAATAGAAGGCGAGCGTAGACTATAAAAGCAGGATTCATAGGAACCTTTGTCTAATTTATCACCAGGCAGGTTGTGAGAGAGAGTCATCACAATATTTCTAAAGAACACCAGTAGACCAGCAGTAAAATACAGCCTTCTATTAGCAGTCACTGGAGTCAAAACCATTAAAAGCTTTTAAAGTCTTGCTAAATACTAAACCATACAATTACCAATAATAATAACGAGAATCAAGCTTTTCCTCGGTCGAAGTACTGAACAGCTGTTTTCAAAAGGAGAAACAAGGTGTACTGTGTGTTTCATCCCACGTTTTTCCAGATTACAACCTGCTCCTAAGACAAACCTGATCGTAAGAGGTCATTGGGGGGGGGGGAAGGACTTTAGAAAAAAAATGTAGAAATTTCCCCCCACAATGGAAAGAAAACCAGTAAAAATTCAGAATCAGGCAGGAAAAAAAGGACGATCTCATAGATTCATAAATTCCAAGGCCAGGAAGGGACTTTGAGATCATCCGATCTGACCTCCTGTATAACACAGGCCAAAAAACTTCCCCAAAATTATTTCTAGAGCATATATTTTAGACCAACATCCAGTCTTGAGTTAAAAATTGTCAATGATGAAGAATCCACCACGACCCTTAGTAAATTGATTCAACGGTTAATTACTCTCACCTTTAAAAATATATGCCTTATTTACATCTCCTATTCAAAGAAGCTAAATGGCACCCTGGATAGATGGATTCTATCCCTGCCTCTGCCACAGACTTCTTATTCTTCTAAGCAAATCATTTACACCACAGTTTTCACAGGTGGCCACTAATTGTGTGTCCCTCATTTTCTGGGTGCCCAATCTTTTTAAAGATGAGAACTGAGGTGCATAGGGCCAGATTTTCCTATATATTTAGGTATCTATAGAGACAAAAGGGTGTTTTCCATTGCACTGGGAACCTTTTAATATTAAAATATACAGGAAATCACATACAACTTAAAATTAGAAACCAAAGCAAACTGGGGCAGACACCCACCATGGAAAGTTTCAGCCCAAATGGTGGACGTTTGGCAGTTATAAGCAACTGAAAGAAGGGTCTTACAATGGACCATGTTAGGCAACCTTAACTGTAGGTGTAGCCACCAGCTCTACCTATAATAAATAATGGGACTAAAACCACTGAAATTTGCAGAAATTTTATGTTCAGTACATATTATTTGACCTGTTCTAACTACAACTTCTCTTATCGTATTTTCCCAGCCTGTTTCTTCTCTCATACAAGTCTCTCATTGCCTACCTTGAAACCAATATTAACATGTAAGAAGAAAATATCTTTGTAGCACCTCCGGGGGCAAAGTGCAATATTACGAATAGAAGGATTTGATTGATGAAATCTAGACTGTATTTTATGTTCTCCCTCTCCATTGATGGCAGGCTACACACACCACCTGGTGAACAACCTGCAAAGGAAGATGTCATGTCAGTATTTGATCACTTCACTTCCTGCTTCTTTTGCAGTTTCAGACCACAAGGGTCTTAGCCCCATTTCACAGAATTCCGACTCTCCCCTTCCTCTCCCCCCCCACACCCATTAGGAGGCTGCTTAATCAACAAAGATACAAATTTGGGTTCTTCAGGTTAGCACACACTGCTGTTGTTTCCCAGAGTTCAGTTCCAATCCAGTTTTAAGGCCTGATCCAAAGTCCATTACATTCAGTGGAAATTGATTGAATTGGCCTTTGGATCAAGCCTCTAATAATTGATTCTTTGGAGGATCACCAGGCTGAAGCCCTCCACAAGGTACTGCCCAAAGGCTTCACGGAAGTAGCAGAGAAACAGATTTAGCAGAAGAGAGCAAATGAGACCGTGAAGGAGTCTCCTCTAAGAGCCAATTTAGCTGAGAAGAAGAGTTCTCTCATTACATCAAGAGGCTCTGACGCCCGGCTAAATTATTCTAATGAAGCCCAACACTGTGGTGCTGACGTTCTAGACAAGTTTTTGAGAAGCATATTTAAAATCAGAGCAAATCCATCAGCTTTTGCGAGTTTACCCGTCTTACCCTGAGTAAAGTGTAATAGGGAGCGGCACTGCCACAGAAGCAGATCAGAAATCAGCTCCTCAGAGAATAACAGCATGGCGCCCGGCTCCGCACTTGCTCCATGGGGAATGCATTCTGTGCCAGCCTGCTGCCGGGGGCCGATCACTTCCGCCTCGGTGACAGTCGTGCTGACCTGGTTGGTGTATTGGGAGTTCGAGCCAAAGCTCCTCCAACTCCTCAGTTTTCCCTGCCCACTTTCCAGCCTCCTGCATGGAAAGAGGGAGTCATGGCCCCATAGAGGTTGCTCTCCCCCTTGTGCTATACCCCAAGTTGCCAATAGCCCATGTAGGGGAACTGAAGGGTGTAAAGAGCCACCTTACTGCCTCCCCACCCCATAAGTGTGTGGGGCAAGGTGCAATCTTGCCCTTAATGCCACAGATGAGTTACTATAAATCAACATTGTGGTACAGGGGTCAGCAACCTTTGGCATGCGGCTCGCCAGGGTAAGCACCTTGGGAGTCTGGGCCGGTTTGTTTACCTGCCATGTCCGCAGGTTCGGCCGATCGTGGCTCCCACTGGCCGCAGTTCGCCGCTCCAGGCCAATGGGGGCTGCGGGAAGCGGTGCGGGCCAAGGGATGTGCTGGCCGCTGTTTCCGGCAGCTCCCATTGGCCTGGAGTGGCGAACCGCAGCCAGAGGGAGCCCCGATCAGCCGAACCTGCGGACATGGCAGGTAAACAAACTGGCTTGGCCTGCCTGGGTGCTTACCCTGGCGAGCCATGTGCCAAAGGTTGCCGATCCCTGTTGTGGTAGATTGAAATATGTTTATCTAAGAGAAGTGATATATTTGAAAGAAAAAATAAAAATAAAAGTGTTTCTCTATGACACATCTAATATAACAAAGACCTTCTTGAAATTTTCCCAGAAGAAATGAGAGATCCTAAGCAGACACTTGAACTTGGGTCTCCCACATTCCATGCAAGTACTTGAACCACTTGGCTCTTGGCTCCACTGGTGTGGGGTGCTCTCTGGGTCATGTTGATGAATTTCTCATTGAAACAGATACGTTTCCATGAAACATTTCTGTTTTGATGAAATGGCATTTTTCAATGTAAATAAGTAAGTTGTGTCATTTTTTTCCCCCCAACCAACTCTAGTGTGAAGTCCTGGTGCGACAATCTCCATCTTAGCTAACAATCAAATTGACTCAGGGAACCCCAGAGCTAAAAGAATGAGTCTTTATAACTGAAACTAATCAACAACAGAAGCATACTCTCTGTGAACTGAGCACCGAGAGTGACATATGAAACACATTGTCCAATGGGTTACACCAGCAAATCAAACCACGTTATTTTCTCTCATTATTAAACATGAATATTAGAATAGTTCCTAGAGTCCCACATTAGGATTGATGTTCCATGCTGCTAGGTGCTGTACAAACACACAAATGATATAACCCTTACCCCAAAGGGCTTGCAATCTAAGAATAAAAATGAAAGAGAGAATGAAGGATACAATCAACAGATACAAGACATTATTTATGCGTATAGAGCCTGAGAAAGTTGTGGACGCTCATACACCAGCAGCTGCTGATGCGTTCTGAGCCCTTCGGGATCTCTTTGGGGCTGTCAGAATGTCATGCAGCTTCCTTCGGAGCTGTGGAGCTACAAAACTATGGTTATAGCAACTCACTCTATAGCAGTGAAACATGGGCAATGAGGAAGGCTGAAGCGGGGTTGTTGGACATTTTCAGTTCTCGTCATCTTTATCAGCTGCTCCATATTAAGTGGTAGGATAAGATCAGCAATGAGGCTATTCATAGCCGAACCCATCAACTGCAGCCATCAATGCTGGTTTGGTTTCGATGGCTTTGTTGGTATGGTCATCGTATTAGGATAGAAGACCAATGAATTACAAAGAGTATTTAGCAAGGAAGGCTTCTACATGGCTGGTAATCATGTAATTGCCAAAAACGTCAATGGCGCAATTAGATTGCCCATGGTGAGGATGGACTGAATGTCCAGGCTAACCACCTTAGGAACTGGATGATGCATCTGGGTGGTGCTTGATCTGCAAGGAGGCTTTGTCCTTTGGGATCTCCTAACAGTTATGATTATGAAGATGATATACAGCCTAAGCCAACTCCTATTTAAGCAAATGGAAAGATTCTGACTAGCTTCCATGGGAGCTGGATCATGTCCAAATACTTCTTCAGTGTTTCTAATAATGTTAAAGCCATGCTGCATTTTATGGTACATGTTTAAAAAGCAACACATCTATGGAGTTACATTTATATTGAGAAATACAAGGCTGGAGAATTCTATGTGTATGCCAAGTAGCCAAAGTTATCTCAATGGCCATGTAGTGTAGCGACGACTCACTGGCACGGCGCCTCCTGCTGGTCATCTCAGGAATTAGCTCTCTAGCATACAGAGTACCTCCTACTGGCTGGTGTCTCGCCTGCCACTGGCCCCTCCATGTCCCTCCCGGATCCCTGTGCCCTTTATCATGGGGTGCTGCCCCAGCAGTACCCCACCATGCTCTGGGTCTCCCCTCCCAGGGGAACCCCCAACCCTCTCACCCACCTTGCCTCAGTGGCTACTGCCAATCATCATCTAGCCCCCGCTCAATGGGGCAGACTGTAGTCTCTCATGGACACTCATCATTGGCAAGGAGGTTGGACCAGCTGCCTCTGCCTAACTCTGGGCTGCACCTCTCAGCCCCAGTACCTGCATAGGCCTTTACCAAGGCCTCAGCCTGGGGAGTTGCCAGACTGGAGCTCCCCAGCTCCTCTGGCCTTTCCCCAGCACTGCTCCACTCCAGGTACCCTTTTCTCCCCAGCAGCTAGGTCCTTCTCTCTCCACAGCTAGAAAGAGACTGACCCAGCTCCTCCCTGAGCCCTTATAACAGGGCCAGGTGTGGCCTGATTGGGGCGGGGTCCCAGCTGTGGCTGCTTCCCCAATCAGCCTAGCCTTTTCTCTCAGGAGCGGGTAACTGCCCCGCTACAGGCCAGATTCTCAGATGATGTAAATCAGTATTTAACACCAGGATCTGTGCCCTTAATTTCCTGATTTACCGTGATTTTGATTTTGTTAGCATAGATTTTTTTGTCTTTTTAAAAAAATAAAGAATAAACAAATAACTATTCCAGAAAATCAGAGAATCATTATTGAAAATGCACATTGAAAAACTTATATTTAGAAATCAGACACTGATTCTCTTTAAAAACTTACTATGCAAAGAATATCTACTATATTGCATGCAAACCTTGCATGTACCTTTGAAGCTGTGAAAAACCTTGATAGACAATTGCTCATTAAAATCTGATAATTGTAATCAGAGTTCTTTGGCTCACACTAATCTGGAACAGAACTAAAATAATCTGTGCTTTTTAGCAGGCAGCCCATCTAATGCACCTGCTAAGAATTAGAAAGCAACAAAAAAGTGTTTTATCAGTTATGAGATTTAAAAGCTATAAATTAAATTTAAAACATGGTTTTATTTAAAAGACAAGGGAATTTGTTTCCTTGATGTGTGAGCCTCCATCAAATCTAAATTCACAGGAAGAATACTTATGCAGATAGCTCAATCTTATCATGTGGTTAACGAACCAAAGCACTTGTCCAATCAAACCCATTTGGCAATGAATAAATTCACTCATTTGATAACCTGCAATATAGTATGGAATAAAACTGTCAAAATAAGAACTTATTTATATCTTCCCCTGTGCAGTGATCACTTCTTAAGATCTTTTTAAAAATAATACACGTTTAATAGGTTGGCAATGTAACAACAGCTTATTACACTATGGCTGTGTAGTTAATGTGCTCTTAGCACCAATTTCTGCTCTCCTGGGAGTAAAGCAAGAGCAGAATCCGGCCCATAGTGTTTTGAGTGCCCTCTAGAGGTCGTACTAATTAGATAGACATGATCTTATGGACTCTATTGCCAATAATCTTTCACAGAAATTTAAGTATGTCTATTTCAAGAGTGAAAAAATAAGCACAGTAGATTGCTAGCAGTACACTTAGGTCTCTGGTTTTCTTTATGAATAAAATCCCAATTGCATACAATATACCAAAACTGCCTGCAGATAATTCCAGATTTTAGGCATTCTTGTCAACAAAGGCTGCTGATAAATGATCATTGCACAAACAAAACCCTTCATTCTGATCTTCTGTGCTCTAGTTCAATCACAGGATATGGGCTTGATCCAGGAACTACTGGGTGAATTTTAATGGTGTGCGTTATACAGAAAGTCAGACTATATTATCATTATGGTCCCCTTCTGGCCTTAGAATCTATGAACTGAGTAAGCAGTCTGGAAAAATGTGTTCTAAAAGTTAAGCAATATTTATTTGTCAGCAGGAATCACTTGACCACGTTAGTGGGTAAGCATCTCTGTCATCTGAGTAAGAAACACAAGAAATTGAAATACCCCGAGAGAATCCTCTTAGTCCTCTGGGACAAAGCTGATCACAAAGTCCAGAATGAAATGTGCAAGTGTAACTCACTGATTGGTGTGGTGCTCTGTCCCCCTCCAGAGGCACCTAGACCATCTAGAGATTGATGAGCCTGGTACAGCCTTGGTTAAGAGCCATGAGGCTTTTAGCTCATGCTGTAGAGGCTTATACGCTAAGCTTCAGAGATTCCAAGTTTGATCCCAGCTGCCACCGACCAGGGTCTGCCAGCATTACATAGGAGCTGGGGACAAAGCATTCTCATTCAAGGAGATATATGGAAAGGTATAACGAGTGGTACCGCAGGGGCCTGTTTTGGGACTGGCTCTGTTCAATATCTTCATCAACGACTTAGATATTGGCATAGAAAGTACGCTTATTAAGTTTGCAGATGATACCAAACTGGGAGGGATTGCAACTGCTTTGGAGGATAGGGTCAAAATTCAAAATGATCTGGACAAATTGGAGAAATGGTCTGAGGTAAACAGGATGAAGTTTAATAAAGACAAATGCAAAGTGCTCCACTTAGGAAGGAACAATCAGTTTCACACATACAGAATGGGAAGAGACTGTCTAGGAAGGAGTATGGCAGAAAGGGATCTAGGGGTTATAGTGGACCACAAGCTAAATATGAGTCAATAGTGTGATGCTGTTGCAAAAAAAGCAAAAGTGATTCTGGGATGCATTAACAAGTGTGTTGTGAGCAAGACATGAGAAGTCATTCTTCCGCTCTATTCTGCGCTGGTTAGGCCTCAACTGGAGTATTGTGTCCAGTTCTGGGCACCACATTTCAAGAAAGATGTGGAGAAATTGGAGAGGGTCCAGAGAAGAGCAACAAGAATGATTAAAGGTCTTGAGAACATGGCCTATGAAGGAAGGCTGAAAGAATTGGATTTGTTTAGTTTGGAAAAGAGAAGACTGAGAGGGGACATGATAGCAATTTTCAGGTATCTAAAAGGGTGTCATAAGGAGGCGGGAGAAAACTTGTTCATCTTAGCCTCTAAGGATAGAGCAAGAAGCAATGGGCTTAAATTGCAGCAAGGGAGGTTTAGGTTGGACATTAGGAAAAACTTCCTAACTGTCAGGGTGGTTAAACACTGGAATAAACTGCCTAGGGAGGTTGTGGAATCTCCATCTCTGGAGATATTTAAGAGTAGGTTAGATAATTGTCTATCAGGTATTTGGTCTAGACAGTATTTGGTCTAGACAGACAGAGCAGGGGACTGGACTCGATGACCTCTCGAGGTCCCTTCCAGTCCTAGAGTCTATGAGTCTATGAGATCCAGCTATGCAATGAACATCCAGAACAATTTGGCTGAATCAAGAGTTCGGCTGCCTTTAGGAAATGCTCCAAAGCCTTCTTATGCGATAGAGCTTTTCCATCATAAACAGAACACATTGCATCAGGAGCTCCGTTCTGTCCCTGATCCTTGAGTCAGAATAACGACAAAAACAATCCTACCCCAAACAGAGATTTCTATAACCTGATAAGGGAGAAAAACCAGACATTCCATGAAGTCCACTGAGGTCTTTGCTATTGCCAATCTAATTTGTATGGAAGGTGCTAAGTGATGGGTAGCAGAATAAAACCCTAAAACAAGTAAATGGATGGATGCATAAACCCATGGAGAGATGAATAAGGGATAGCCATCTAATATCTATACCTATATCAAAAATCATTGCCAAAATACAATAAAGATCCATTACAATATTCATGGGCAGTTATCAGGACAGCTAAACACAGTCCAGTGTTTCCACCAAGATGCTGCACCCCACCTTTCACAATGATGGTTGTGCTGCTTGGCATCAACTGTCCTCTCACTGGTCCATCAGAAAGCAGGATATGGCCCATAGAATCTTTCAGTATCCCAGGCCCTAAAACTTGCAGCAGATAGGAGTTCTCAGCCTTTTCATTTCTTGCTTATAAAAAGCTTACTTGGGAGTTTTTAAGATTAACAGCTAAGCACTTTAAATAAAGTTAAAAGCAGCCATGAGAAAGCAATATTAAATATTTGTAGGAAGAGTGGGAAGTTTAAAATCACATTCTGTCCTTCTGCTGACATGACATGCCTGTATCTCTATGCCTCATCAACTTGCTGTTCCTTTTCAAATCACATCTGAGCACATATCTTACCTTCCTTGCCTCTCTTTCTCTCTCTGTCATTTTCTGTCTCCCTCTCAGAGTTACTGTGACACAGATTTATGAGGTAGAGTTTGTGTGGGAAAACACCATGTGAACTAAGAAAATGGTATTACAGCAGGGAATGGGAGGGGGTGAATGTCTCAAGGTTTCATTCACCACCATGAACAAACATTGAAGATGAAGGTCCAGAGCCTCAAAGGTATTTAGGCGCCTAACTCCCATTGATTTCAGTGGCACCTCTGGGGCCAAACTGCTTAAAAGGAGAATTGAGAATGAAATTCACCTTGGTGCAGAAGGCTAGCACAATGCTTATGCGCCAATTAGGCCCCACTTAGCCCCATATGAGATAATAAATAAGAGGTTTATAAAATAAAACTGTTCATCTTGAAGATTTCATCTGGGAGGGGGGCGGGAAAGCTCAGTGGTTTGAGCATTTGGCCTGGTAAACCCAGGCTTGTGAGTTCAATCCTTGAGGGGGGCCACTTAGGGATCTGGGGTAAAATCAGTACTTGGTCCTGCTAGTGAAGGCAGGGAGCTGGACTTGATGACCTTTCAAGGTCCCTTCCAGCTCTATGAGATAGGTATTTTCTTTGGGCTTACAAGTCATCACCAGTTACAAAGATTTTGCAGGCCAAATTCTCCCCCCGTCCCCCCTCGCATTGCTGGTAGAATTTGCAATGGCATTTGAAACTTAGCTAACCATGTTGTTGAAGACATACAGACTAATGGAGAATCCAGCTCACTCTCCTATAGCTGTAGCCGCTTTGCAGTGCTAGCTGGAATACAAATTAGTAGAAATATATATTTAGTACTATTGTAAACAGATGGGATTCACAAAAGACATATAGAACAGAACACATGAGTAAGAAGGTGTCATTTTCCATAGGTACTTTCTAGAGAGAAACTGCACTTTAAACTTTTCAGGCTGGGAGTTAACCCCCCAATTCAGAGGGAGTTGGGCGGTTAACTCTTAGGTCCCTTTGGAAAACCCCAGCCTTAATTACCAATGTTTACACAAATCTGAACTTGCAAAAGGTCCTAAAAAGCAAAGTGCAATGATAGTTTGTATTAAACACTGCTTGTAAATTTGTCAAATCACACTTTAAATCCCTGAATAGATTGATCGTGTTCTGGGAGTTTTCCCTCTAGGACAAATATAATCAGATTCCGTTCTAACTCTACACCTCTTTAACAGATCATTGAAAAACTACCGAGCAAGAAACTCTAAAATTGATCCTTGAGGTATGTATCTAAGCGTTCCACCTCACTGTTAGTGCGTATAAAACACACACCGTATCTGAATGCTTTAAATGCTTCAGGTAAAACTAAATGATTGTACTTCCAGCCATTTTAAGGTAGATCATTAATTATTCCTACAAACAAATCAGAGTCTTGGTATATCTGGAAGGAGTTAGCATCTGCGTATTGCTCACATTCCCCAGCTGAAAAATATAGACTCATAGACTTTAAGGTCAGAAGGGACCATTATGATCATCTAGTCTGACCTCCTGCACAACCCAGGGCACAGGATCTCACCCACCCACTCCTGTAACAACCCCCTAACCTATGCCTGAGTTATTGAAGTCCTCAAATCGTGTTTTAAAGACCTCAAGGTGCAGCGAATCCTCCAGCAAGTGACCCATGCCCCACGCTGCAGAGGAAGGCGAAAAACCTCCAGGGCCTCTGCCAATCTGCCCTGGAGGAAAATTCCTTCCCAACCCCAAATATGGCGATCAGTTAAACCCTGAGCATGTGGGCAAGACTCCCCAGCCAGCACCCAGGAAAGAATTCTCTGTAGTAACTCAGATCCCACCCCATCTAACATCCCGTCACAGGCCATTGGGCATATTTACCTGCTAATAATCAAAGATCAATTAATTGCCAAAATTAGGCTATCCCATCATACCATCCCCTCCATAAACTTATCAAGCAGTCTGTAGCCATCACAAAGCACTTAGGCTGCAAACTCCTAACTGGAATGAGGCTAAATAGTACATCACTTGAGACTGCACAATTGTTTCACAGAGATTGGGCAAAATGGAAAAGGGTTAACATTAATAGGTTGCTGCAAGTTATACTTACCTGAGAGCCTAGTTTGTAAAATGCATTCATTTTTGTATATTGCCACATACATGAGTAAGTTACCAGTCTCTCTGAGACATATTAAATGTCACAAAGGGAAATCATTTGTCATTAGTTTTGAGGTATTGAGGTGGCCAGCATTCCCATTCAGGTGCATTGATTCTACACTGATACAAAACGACAAAGAGTCATGTGGCACCTTATAGACTAACAGACGTATTGGAGCATAAGCTTTCGTGGGTGAATAACCACTTCGTCAGATGCATATAGTGGAATAACCACTTCGTCAGATGCATATACTGGAAATGTCCACTACATGCATCTGACGAAGTGGTTATTCACCCACGAAAGCTTATGCTCCAATACATCTGTTAGTCTATAAGATGCCACAGGACTCTGTCGCTTTTTACAGATCCAGACTAACACGGCTACCCCTCTGATACTACACTGATACAGATCAGCTGAACTACTGAAAGGGAAATAACCCACGGGCCAATTTTTCAGCACACGGAAAATCTACTGCAAGTTGATTGAGAATATATATTTGGCTATAAATATTATTAGTACTATGGTAACACCAAGAGGCCCTGGAGTTCAGAGTCCCATTATGCTAGGTAATGTACAAAGTCATACTCACAAAAGGTCTAGGTCCCAAAGAGTTTACAACTTAGATAAGACATCCAAAGGATGTATGTAGTAGGCGATAGCACTCCAGCACCACCTTGTGGAGAGGGTGGGTGCTGCTGCTGTCTCAGAGGCCAGGAATTGCTGTTCAAGGCATCTGCTCTTTTTCAGGGGGAAATTAAAGTAGCCCAAACAAAAATCAGCATGCTTCCATCGTCCACAAAAAACAGTGTCCTATGCCTTTGGGAAGTCAAAGAGAAAAAATACTGGCCCTTCTCTATCCTGAGAGAGCCTGGGTGGACAAGGCTTGAGCTATTTCCCCTGTTAGCAATCCCTGCTTCCAGGGACCAGGGAGCTCTGAGACGCAATCCAGCTCCTTCAGACTGCCACCTCCCTTTTGAGGACCCACCCATCTCCAGGCTTGACAAGTGTCACAAGTGTACTGGGTTGAGGCTGATTGTACCCAGGGGAGCTCTTTAAGTCTTTCCTGACTGGGGTGGGGCTCTGCCCTACCACTGTGGGGAATAGAGGCAAAGAGAGATTGATTGATTTGCGCGCGCACACACACACACACACACACACACACACACTATTTAACTAAATTCATGGGGGGAAACATGGAGGAACAAACAACCCTACTTGAAGGCATTTGGTTTGATAACAATAATATTTGATTCGAGTAGATCAATACGGATAATGGTGATAATGAGAAAGTTACCCCACTCGACAGATTAAGCAATAACAGATTTTTGATCATTCTTTCATTTAAAAAGGCTTCCGAGTGTGATAGTTAATATAATCTCTGGCTCTTATGCAAAGCCAACAGGAAGGCAGTACCTATTAGCACCAGTTAAAGTACTTTTTTTTCAAAGTCTGTGGAGCTCCTGTGTTATCTTCCAACCTGAGGCCTTTCTAACACAGCAGTAGCTCTCTCTTACATGCACGCCTCCCTAGAAACTCTCATGATAGACTTTTCATACCGCTTTCAGATATACGCTGCAAGCCCAGAAAACCCCAGCTGCAGATTTCCTTGTCAGAGAGAGCAAGCTGCTTATGTGCTGTGGCTCACTCTTGAGCCACGAGCAGGTGGGGAAAGTGGCAGAGGGGCTGCTGAGACTTGCAGTTTATAAGCACGACTGACTTCCAAGTGTCAAGTACTCATTGTTGCAAAGACACATACATGCATGATATGAACACTATTACATTCAGAGAACAGTGCCAACTAAGCAAGGCAGGCTTTCCACAACTAAGAGCCCATGAATGAATGCTTTACAGTGTCACAATAAAGTACTGTAGGTTAACACCCTGCCAAGTTGTTATTTATGTCTACACTACCCGCAGGATCGGCGGCAGTGATCGATCCAGCGGGGATTGATTGATCGTGTCTAGTTTAGACGTGCTAAATTGACCCCCGAGCCCTCTCCCGGCAACTCCTGTACTCCAGCGCCACGAGAAGCGCAAGCAGAGTCGACAGGGGAGCGGCAGCAGTCAACTCACCTCGGTGAAGACACCACGGTATGTCGATCTAAGTACATCGACTTTAGCTACGTTAATCATGTAGCTGAAGTTGCGTAATTTAGATCAATTCCCCCTCACCCAGTGTAGACCAGGGCTAAATGTATTACGGTAGCTCCCACTAACCTCAACTGAAATCGAAGACCCATTGTGCTAAGCGCTGTACAGTCATACTAAAAGACACTCCCTGAGCTGAAGAGTTTACAATCTGAATAGATGACACGGACAAAGCATGAGAAAGGAAACTGAGCACCGGAAGGGAAAGTGACTTTCCCAAGATCAATGGCAGAGCTGAGACTAGAACCCAGAACTTCTAACTGTCAGTCCAGGAGCAAAGTACAGGATTTACCATGCTGGTCCTCCAAGGCAAACATCTCAGCAGTGGCCAAAACTTAATGCATCAGAGTATAGTGAAATGATGTACCTCTCCTGCTGCATCTAAAAATAATCAATTGGCATTTCTAAAGCCCCTGTCATTTTAGCCTCAACACACATGGTGAGAGTGTAGTTGGTGAATTCCTATATTGTCCTTTCAGATAATTAGCATGGATTCTGAAACATGAGCTTTTGTAAACTTTGTATGGCTAATTGAGAACACTATTTATGACTGGATATTAAATGAATTGGCCTTTAAAAAAAATTCAACTGCAGTATGTGAATAGATGGTCATCTGGGGTAGTGAATCCAACAGGTTGCTGCGTTAAGTGCAATCAGTTTGTATTTGCTTTTATTTGAACTAATTTTATTGACCATTATTTCCACTGAATGGTCAACCTTGTTCCAACATTATTGGGAAGGGTACAAGACAGAGGGACTGATGAGTGTTCACTGTGCCCTATGTAACACGGAGACCATAGGCCTTGTTTACATGCTATCATTTATACTGAAGGAGAGTGAGGCTGTGGAGAAACATCTGGGTGTTGAGGGGAGGTCAACAAGGATGGCTCAGGCTAATGGGACACAAATCCTAAGCCACCTATTCAAATCCATCCCACCTCAAAAGTCATTCTTAACCCATCAGATACTCAGAAGCCTATGTACTATGACGGTCAGTCCAATTCCTAATGGACAGGTGCCTGGATCTCTACAAAAACTATTCCTACACAGGTATAAACCACCATGTGGACACTCTTATTTCAGTATCAGAGTAGCCGTTTTTTGTTTTGTTGTGTTTGTTTAGCTTATAACTCTTCTCCTAAGAAAGAAAGAAAGAAAGAAAGAAAGAAAGAAAGAAAGAAAGAAAGAAAGAAAGNTCCTAAGAAAGAAAGAAAGAAAGAAAGAAAGAAAGAAAGAAAGAAAGAAAGAAAGAAAGAAAGAGGCACTCTTATACCAGAAGAAGAGTGTCCACACAAGGGGTTATACCCATATAGCTAAACCAGTTTAACTCCTTACCTTAGGCCTGGTCTACACTACGGGTTAAGGTCGACTTTAGCAGCGTTAAACCGAATTAAGCCTGGACACGTCCACACAACAAAGCCCTTTCTTTCGACTTAAAGGGTCCTTTAAACCGGTTTCTTTACACCACCTCCGACGAGGGGATTAGCGATAAAACCGGCCTTTGCTGGTCGGAATTGGGGTAGTGTGGACGGAATTCGACGTTATTGGCCTCCGGGAGCTATCCCACAGTGCTTCATTGTGACCGCTCTGGACAGCACTCTCAACTCAGATGCATTGACCAGGTAGACAGGAAAAGACCCGTGAATGTTTGAATTTCATTTCCTGTTTGCCCAGCGTGGAGAGCACAGGTGACCACGCAGAGCTCATCAGCACAGGCAACCGTGATGGAGTCCCAGGATCGCAAAAGAGCTCCAGCATGGACCGAATGGGAGGTACGAGATCTGCTCGCCATATGGGGAGATGAAGCAGTGATAGTTGAACTCCGTAGCAGTAAAAGAAATGGAAAAGTATTAGAAAAGATCTCCAAGGCCATGAAGGACAGAGGCCATAACAGGGACACACAGCAGTGCCGTGTGAAAATTAAGGAGCTACGGCAAGCTTACCACAAAGCCAGAGAAGCAAACGGAAGGTCCGGGGCAGAGCCGCAAACTTGCTGCTACTACGCGGAGCTGCATGCGATCCTAGGGGGTGCAGTCACCACTACCCCAACCGTGTGCTATGACTCTCTCACTGGAGAAACACACAGGGAAGACGGTTCGGGGAATGAGGAAGATGACAATGGAGGTACTGTAGGTAGCTCACAGCAGCAAGGAAGCGGAGAAACCGGTTTCCCCAACAGCCAGGATATGTTTGTCACCCTGGACCTGGAACCAGTAACCCCCGAACTCACCCAAGACCCTCAGGGCACACAGGAGACCTCTGGTGAGTGTAACTTTGTAAATATTTGTAAACATTACAAAAAAAAAAGCAAGCGTGTTTAATGATTAATTTGCCCTGGCAATCGCGGCCAGTACATCTACTGGAAAAGTCTGTTAACGTGTATGGGGATGGAGCGGAAATCCTCCAGGGACATCTCCAGAAAGCTCTCCTGGTTGAAATGAGGTGATTTTATTAAGGGGACATTCAGAGGTGCCCGTTCCTGCTCTTCTGACCAGAAATGTTCCCCGCTGTTAACCACGCGGTGGGGGGAGGGGTGAAGTGATCATCCCAGAGAATCGTGTGTGTGTGTGTGGGGGGGTGGTGGTTTACTTGTGTTTGTGCCGCATGTTAACCGGGAAACCGCAGCCCCTCCTTTTACATTGAAACCCCATTTTAAATGGACAACCCAATTCATCCTTGATATGGGAAATGCGCTGCTGTTTGCAACCTTTCCCGCATGTTAAGAAGGTTAAAAAAGCCAAAACACTGTGGCCTACCATGGCTGCCTGCAAGCCGAAATATGCGACCTTGTAATGAAAGAGTGTACCCATTGTTCTCTAAAATGTGTCTTTTTTAACCACCTCTCCCTTCTCCTCCACCAGCTGCAAATGTTTCTCCTTCGCAGAGGCTCGTGAACATTAGAAAGAGAAAACGTAGGACGAGGGACGATATGTTCACGGAGCTGCAGATGTCCTCCCACGCTGATAGAGCACAGCAGAATGCGTGGAGGCAGTCAATGTCGGGATGAGAAAAGCCCAATATGAACGAGAGGAGAGGTGGCGGGCTGAATCGCGGGATGAACAGAGCAAGTGGCGGGCTGAAGACGATAGGTGGCGTCAGCTTGCAGACAGACGGCAAGAGGCAATGCTCCGTCTGCTGGAGCATCAAACTGATATGCTCGAGCGTATGGTTGAGTTGCAGGAAAGGCAGCAGGAGCAGAGACCGCCGCTACAGCCCCTGTGTAACCAACAGCCCTCCTCCCCAAGTTCCATAGCCTCCTCACCAAGACGCCCAAGAACACGGTGGGGGGGCCTCCGTCCACCCAGTCACTCCACCCCAGATGATTGCCCAAGCATCAGAAGGCTGGCCTTCAATAAGAGTTAAAGTTTTAAAATGCAGTGTGTCCTTTTCCATCCCTCCTCCCCCACCCATCCCAGGCTACCTTGCAATTATCCCCCTACTTCTGTGAGGAACTAATAAAGAATGCATGAATGTGAAAAAACAATGACTTTATTGCCTCTGCAAGCGGGAGGGGAGGGTGGGGTGGGGTGGTTGGTTTACAGGGAAGTAGAGTGAACGGGGTCGGGGGGGGGGGTTTGGAGGGTTCATCAAGGAGAAACAAACAGAAGTTTCACACAGTAGCCTGGCCAGTCACAAAACTCGTTTTCAAAGCTTCTCTGATGCGCACCGCGCCCTGCTGTGCTCCTCTAACCGCCCTGGTGTCTGGCTGCGCGTAATCAGCGGCCAGGCGAGTTGCCTCAACCTCCCACCCTGCCATAAATGTCTCCCCCTTACTCTCACAGATATTGTGGAGCACACAGCAAGCAGCAATAACAATGGGGATATTCTTTTCACTGAGGTCTGAGCGAGTCAGTAAGCTGCGCCAGCGCGCTTTTAAACGTCCAAATGCCACCACCATTCGGCACTTGCTCAGCCTGTAGTTGAACAGGTCCTGACTACTGTCCAGACTGCCTGTGTACGGCTTCATGAGCCATGGCATTAAGGGGTAGGCTGGGTCCCCAAGGATCACGATAGGCATTTCAACATCCCCAATGGTCACTTTCTGGTCCGGGAAGAAAGTCCCTTCCTCCAGCTTTCGAAACAGAGCAGAGTTCCTGAAGACGCGAGCATCATGTACCTTTCCCGGCCATCCCACGTTGATGTTGGTGAAACGTCCCTTGTGATCCACCAGGGCTTGCAGCAGCATTGAAAAGTACCCCTTGCGGTTTACGTAGTCGGTGGCTTGGTGCTCCGGTGACAAGATAGGGATATGGGTTCCGTCTATGGCCCCGCCACAGTTTGGGAATCCCATTTCAGCAAAACCATCCACTATTGACTGCACGTTGCCCAGAGTCACTACCCTTGCTATCACCAGGTCTTTCATTGCCCTGGCAAATTGGATCACAGCAGCCCCCACCGTAGATTTGCCCACTCCAAATTGATTCCCGACTGACCGGTAGCTGTCTGGCGTTGCAAGCTTCCACAGGGCTATCGCCACTCGCTTCTCAACTGTGAGGGCTGCTCTCATCTTGGTATCCTGGCGTTTCAGGGCAGGGGAAAGCAAGTCACAAAGTTCCATGAAAGTGCCCTTACGCATGCGAAAGTTCCGCAGCCACTGGGAATCATCCCACACCTGCAACACGATGCGGTCCCACCAGTCTGTGCTTGTTTCCCGGGCCCAGAATCGGCGTTCCACGGCATGAACCTGCCCCAGTGACACCATGATTTCCACATTGCTGGGGCCTGTGCCTTGTGAGAGGTCTATGTCCATGTCAATTTCCTCATCACTCTCGTCGCCGCGCTGCAATCGCCTCCTCGCCTGGTCCGGGTTTCGCCTTGGCATGTCCTGGCTCTGCATATACTCCAGGACAATGCGCGTGGTGTTCATAGTGCTCATAATTGCCGCGATGATCTGAGCGGGCTCCATGATCCCAGTGCTAGCTATGGCGCCTGGTCAGAAAAAAGGCGCGAAAGTAGTATCTGATGGACCAGGAGAAGGAGGGAGGGCGGGAGGGAGGGAGGGCCGAGTGACGACATGGCGTACAGGTACAGGAACAGGGAATTAAAATCAAGAAAGGTGGCTGTGCATCAGGGAGAAACACAAACAACTGTCACACAGAATGGTCCCCCCAAAGATTAAACTGAAAACCCTGGGCTTAGCAGGCCGTTGATTTCACGGAGGAAGGGGAAGCAAATGAATACAGAACAAATCTATTTTTTACATCTTAAGCTGGCAGCCGACGGTGCAGCATGAGTGATAGCCTCTCCAGTATGATGACGACGGTTACCAGTCATAATATACCATCGTCTGCCAAAAGGCAAGGGGCTGCTGCTGTGTCGCAATGCAGCCCCACGTCTGCCAGCCCCACGTCCGCCAGCACCCAGCATCGCCCTCGGCCTCTTCTGGGTGCTTAGCAGACAATATTGGGCAATTGGCAGAAAATAGTATATTACGACTGGTAGCCATCATCATTGAAACAGTAGCATGTCTGCCCAGGTGGCCATGATTGACAGCCACTCCAGTACAACGATGATGGATACCAGTCACAATATACCATCTCCTGGCAAGGGGCTGGTGCAATGCAGCCCTACGGCTGCCAGCCCCATGGATATCACTCATGCTACACCGTCTACCACCAAAAGGCAGTTAGCAGCTGCTGCTGTGTAGCAATGCAGTCCCATGTCTGCCGGCACCCAGAGGACATATGGTGACAGTGAGCTCAGCTGAGCTGAGCGGGCTCCATGCTTGCCGTGGTATGTTGTCTGCACAGGTAACCCAGGTAAAAAGGCGTGAATCTATTGTCTGCCGTTGCTGTGACGAGGGGGGAGGGGCCTGACGACATGTACCCAGAACCGCCCGCGACACTGTTTTGCATCATCCGGGCATTGGGATCTCAACCCAGAATTCCAAGGGGCGGCGGAGACTGCGGGAACTGTGGGATAGCTGTGGGATAGCTACCCATAGTGCAATGCTCCGGAAGTCGACGCTAGCCTTGTACTGTGGACGCGGTCCGCCGACTAGAGCACCTAGAGCATTTTATGTGGGGACACACACAATCGGCTGTATACAACCGGTTTCAATAAAACCGGCTTCTATAAATTCGAACTAATTTCATAGTGTAGACATACCCTTAGGGTATACTGAAAAAACATCCCAATGTAGCCAAGGCCTCAGTCAACTGGGCTTATCTTTGGTAGGAAATCATATTGTATTTCATGTGTAGTGTTAGATGACACTAAGCTGACCATGACTTGTCCTTGTCTATGTTGTCAGATGTTTGGTTGCATGTCTGTTCTTTCTGCGTGCTGTACTGACTCTGGCCAGCTGAGATATCCCATACAGCAGGCTCTGATTGAACTGCCCAATAACCACAGACTCGGTTTGTAGTGAAGGCACTTGGTCGGGGTTATTGTCAATAAAACACGGTCCTAATGACCTGGCTCAATGGTTACAGGTACACTAACACATGTATGCCCATTGCAATGGACTAGCTCGGTTAGTGGCGGGACTTTCCACTATCCCCTAGGCCAGCCAAAGACACTTCCTCTGAGACTTAATTTTGTAGCCTGATACAAACAAGTTACATATTGCCCCTTTGACATAGTTAGTTACTGCCCCCTGACATTAGTTATTACCATCCATCACCTTATACCTGTTGGTTCTCTATCCATCATACTGTCATCCTGACCTTATCTTTAAGATATGTCAACCTCTTAATGTTTTTTTGGGGGATGCATTGGTATCAAGGTGTTCTGGTACCACCATTTTGGAGTGTGTTTGCATGCAAGTCCTGTGCCTACCACTTCTTAGGAATATGTGTTTCTGCAATATCAGCCCTATTCTTGCCAGATTCTGTTAGCAGGGCCTGCCTCTAGTTCACAGCCTGACTTTGCTTTATATCAGCAAAGGTTTGACCACTACTTTAACTCAGGCCTCAGGCCTCATATCAGGCCTCTGATACAAGGGCTTATGTCTCAGGCTCTCTTCCCATAGGTGTCAACTTCTCCTGGCGCTGGTGGGTGCTCGCGCCCTACTGCCCCCAGCCCTGCCCCAACTCCACTCTGCCCCATCCCCATTCCAACCCCTTCTCCAAAGTCCCTGCCCCAACTCTGCCCCCTCCCTGCCCCTATTGGACAACTTCCCCAAATCCCGGCCCCGCCTTGTCCCCGCCTCCTTCCCTGAGTGCGCTGCATTCCCGCGCCTTCCCTCTCCCTCCCCCAGCTTGTTACGCCGCGAAACAACTGTTTCCTTCCATCCCGGGACCCGCTGCCGAAGTGCTGGGTCTTCGGCGGCAATTCGGTGGAGGGGGCAGGGAGCTTGGCTGCTGATGGGTGCAGAGCACCCACCAATTTTTCCCCATGGGTGCCCCAGCCCCAGAGCACCCATGGAGTCGGCGCCTATGTCTCTTCCTACTACAGTCTACACTGACCAATCTGTCATGGTCAGCAATGTGCCAGCTGATTTTATTCCTCACAATCATGTGAATAACAGTGGGTGAAATCCTGGCCCCACTGAAGTCAAAGGGAGTTTTGTGATTGACATCAACTGAGCTGGGATTTCACCCAGTAAGATTTCCAAGTGAAGACAAGCCCTTGCTGGTACCATAGCTACCTCTCTATGTAATAAATTAATGTTAACAAACACATTTTAATTAATGCAATATTAAACACCTTTTAGCAACTAGTGTAGTGAAAGGTAGTTGTGTTTAAAAAGCATGTTAGCTGGTCCTAGTTAACCCAGGGAGGGAAAGTTAATACAATTAGTAAATAGAAGTAAATGCCCCTATGGATAGCCAGAACCAGCTAATGCATTTTAAAATACAACTCCCTTTCTCTACTCATTAGCACATTGTCTAACACACCTCATTTTCCCAGTGTCAGCAAAGCCTACAAGGGAAAAGGAAGTGAAACCAAGTAGTTGGGGATTTGGAGACGATGACTGAAGAACTCTCCCTTGTTGACCTTTGGGATTTCTTAAGAACTATTTGTGTTTACATAAATTATCTTCTGATGAGCTGTGGAATCTGATGAAAGAACTTGAGATCAGAGGTGTTCATCACTAGCAAAATGTCCTTGTTATTGACTTCACCCCCTTGTGAGACTGTTCCCTGATCAGATCTTTCTCTTTGTAAATCTTAGATGCTTTCAATGCCATTGGCACTGTCTGATTTAAAAAAATATCTCAGCATAACATGAGCCCTACCTTGCCCCCAGGGGCAAGGCCAAGGGTTTTTAATCTTCTGCATCTTCTCTGGCAGATAGATCTCCATAGATAGCTCATTGATCTTTTCTTTGTCTTACAGGACTAACTTTCACTTCTCTCCCCAGTATGCTGCATTTTGTTTGGTCTTTTAAACTTGCCTTGCAAAGTGCTATTGCCAAACATGTTTTATGTAAATGATTGGTTGAAATAACCTCAGGCAGGTATTTCTGCAACAGGATATATGTGTGGCCAGAGCCAGTGCTATGGACCTAGTCTGCAACTTTTCCTAAGGAAAGCAGAACGAGTAGAGGCTTCACTTGGAAACGCAGCCTCATACCCAAACACATGGATGCTTAAGTAGGAATGTTACATTCTTGGCATTTTATGGACGGGGATGGCTATGTCTATTTGGGATTGCCAAGGAAGAAGTAAGGATGACTACAAGGTAGATTTAACCAGGGCCGCCCGGGGGGGAGGGAAGGGGGGGGAGGAAGTGGGGCAATTTGGGTTTATTGCCACAAGAGTTTTTCGGGGCCCCTGGAGCGGGGTCCTTCACTCGCTCTGGGGGCCCTGGAAAACTCTCGCGGGGCCTGGGCCCCTGGAGTTTCTTCCGCTCCGGGTCTTCGGTGGCAGTTCAGCAGCGGGGGGTCCTTCGCCCCAGGACCCGCTGCTGAAGTGCCCTGAAGACCCATGGTGTCTGTGTGGGGTCCTTCCATCCCGGGACCCGCTGCCGAAGTGCTGGGTCTTCGGCGGCAATTCGGTGGCGGGGGCCCCCTGCCGCTGAAGACCCCAGCCCCCTGAATCCTCTGGGCGGCCCTGGTTTTAACTATGAAAAAGATGTTTACTCACTCTAGGCGAGTCATGATGAGGTCAGGATTTTGTTGTTACATTGGTCTCTTTTGTGTTTGAAAAGTAACATTCAGTTTCAAGTAAAGTGTGTTCCATGGAAGGTCAAACAGCACTGCTGTTGCATTATCCAAATTTCAGGGGTAGTGATTGTTGTTAATTTTTCATCCTAGAAGTGGATTGTCAACCAGATTCAAGATTTCTTCTGGAGTCTTGTCACACACGTGTATCATGCATTGCTGGAGAAGAGCCACCAGTGCCCAAGAGCAATACAATCATGTCATCTCAGGTCTGCATCTTTAAATCAGTAGATTGAAAAGGCTCAAACAGCTAATGGACAATCCTACCTTATTCTATAATCCTGTATCCCATAGATCTGGGGTTCTCAAACTTTTTTGGCTGGGATCCGCTTTGAAAATATTTCAGGCTGTGATGACCTCCCCCCAAAAAGTGATGACTGCCCATACCTTGCCACCTTTACTTTTGCGCTGCTGCTGGGGGCAGCGCTGCCTTCAGAGCGGGCAGCCACTGTTCTCTGGCTATCTAGCTCTGAAGGGCTTGGGCTGTCAACCCTACGCATGGCTGACATCCAGAGCCCCGGCATGCACGGGGGCTGACAGCTCACAACCCCCCCATAATAACTTCCTGAGGGGTTGTGACACCCAGTTTGAGAACCCCTGCTGTAGATGGTAAAGAAACATTGCCAGTAACAATGTGGGCACATAGCCACTAAAAACGGAAGTCTTCAGATAGCACTGATCTTTTGGCCATTCATTATTGAAAAAAAAAAGATTTGGGGGTGGATAATTATTTGAACATGAGCTCAAATGCCGTGCTTTGGCCAAAAGAGCTACTGCAATCCTTGGATACGTAAACAGTGAAATCTCAGGTTGGAGTAGAGAGTTTATTTTACCTCTGTGTTTGGCTCTGCTGCAACCTCTGCTCAAATACTGTGTCCAGTTCTGGTGTCCACAATTCAAGAGGATGTTGATAAATTGGAGAGGGTTCAGAGAAGAGCCAAGAGACTGATTGAAGGATTAGAAACTATAACATACAGTGATAGACTCAAGGAGCTCAATTTGTTCAGCTTAACAAATAAAAGATTAAGGGGTGACTGGATCACAGTTTGTAAGTACCTACATGAGGAATAGATATTTGATTAAGGGCTCTTCAATCTACCAGAGAAAGCAATAACACAACCCAGTGTTTGGAATTCGAAACTACATAAATTCAAACTGGAAATAAGACATAAATTTTTAACAGTGAGGGTAATTAACCATTGGAACACTTTACTAAGCATTGTGGTGGATTCTCCATTACTGGCAATTTTAAAATCACGATTTGACTTTTTTTTTAAGATCTGCTCTAGGAATTATTTTGGGTAAGTGTTATGGCCTGTGTTGTACAGGAGGTCAGACTAGATTATCACAATGGTCCTTTCTGGCCTTGGAAGCTATGCATTTGGTTCGTATTTAAAATACTGACCAAGAAGTGAAAGGCAAATACTATATTATCAGCCCCTGGAGCAATCCAGTCTCTTGCTGTTCTAGCACTCTTAAAAAAAAAATCTACTAGACGATCATAAAATGGACTGAAACAACTAATTCTTTTCACAACAGCAATAAAAGTACTATATTTTACAATAATGATGCAGTAACAGAGTGCAACCTGCAGCATTTTGAGTTGTTACGGTATTTTATTTTTAAATAAGGATAACAATGTTCAGTCATAGCTAATCTGGATTCGAACCAGTCATCTGGAGAAGAAAACCTAGTCCATAACCAATTATTGATCCCGGGAGTTATCCACTCTCATTCAAGCAGACATCTAAAAAGAAAACGGTCTCTCTTCAGGCAACTATGTGTTTTAAGTAAGTTGAACAATTACTAAATAATGCTCTCGTCTAACAATAAAACGGACTGTTCTTTTGAGAGTATTTGACGGAAACACTAAGTATTTTGAAATGATAGTGCTTAATTTTGAACCCCTAATGGACACTTGGTAGAGGAAGCCTTTGTAGTGACCTTTATGTGTTGTGAAAATCCCTGATTGTTTCTTACGAAACTAACTTTACTGACATGGAGGTATCACACTGAGATGTAAAGAGGAGAGCCACTGATTAAGACTATACTGAGAACAATACTTATGCCTTAGAGCTGTTTTATTGCTCACCTGTGGTTATGGAGATTTTTCTGACACTCTCTTTTTTTTTTTTAAATAAAGAAGAGATGAAGTAGTTTGCAAAAGGCCTGTGCATGTCGATCCTTGAGTTAATGGGCTTGCTTTCTCATTGTGGTTTGGAGAAAAACAAAGCAGAATGCATATGTCCCAGTTTACACTGCAAATGGAACAATTGTCTGCTTGGTATAAAAGGATAATTTCTTTTTAATAATAAAGCCCTTTGAAACCAATTAATAGTTGACCTACATAGTAAAATGCATATTTCCATGTTTTCGCCCTCTTTTTATAGACGCAATCTTTCAGCAACACGAAAGAACAAATAAATATGTGGGATCATCCACTTCTGTATTAAAAGTTTGAGGTTAAAATTGCAGGTATCTCTTGCATCAGTTTTAAATCAACCGCCTTATATTTGTAACCTGGAATCTGACTCCAAGTACCCAGGGATATCATTCTGCAACAAATCTGTTCATACTAAGGAATTCCATGGCTACCACAGCATAGAACACAAAACCTTCAATTCCAAAAGTACAAACCTTGACCACTTTTGCTAGAAGGGAATCTCTATTGCTTGGGGACCTATAACGCAAAGTTGGGGTGCTTTGATTCCATATAGCAGAGAGCAGTGGTACATGCACACTCTAGCCAATTCATTACAATAGCGATTTCTTGTCATAGGGTGACCAGATAGCAAGTTTGAAAAATCGGGACAGAGGCTGGGGGGTAATAGGTGCCTATATAAGAAAAAGCCCCCAAAATCGGGACTGTCCCTATAAAATCGGGACATCTGGTCACTCTATCTTGTCATCACCATCCTTCTTTTTCTTCCATATAATTATTGACGGGGAAAAGAATCCAACGTATGATTTTTATCAAATGTATTATACACCATGGGAAGGAATCAACAATGTGTTAAATAATAGCAGGCAAACTGGCTGGATGGACAATTGTACTCGTGTACAATTAAGGAAACAGGAACAAGAGAGGCCCAGTTCATTAGTGAAATATATCCGGTGCTGATGGGGAAGTTACCATCTTAGGTTCCGTCTACACTTGGAGCTGGGGTGTGCCACCCAGCTTGCACAGACATACTCGCTCTGTGCAGACTAGCTCTGATCGAGATTCAACACTAAAAATAGTGTAGTCACATAGCATGGGCAGAAGTGAACAGCAGCCAGGGCTACCTGCCCTGAGTACACAAATGCCTGGACCCCGGGGGTATGTACCTGGGCAGCTCACCGGTGCCACCACTCACTGCTGCCCATACTATTTCAGCGACACTATTATTTTTAGTATGCGAGGCCATTCAGCGCTAGCATGAGTCTACATGAGCTGGGGATCACACCCTAGCTCGTAATGTAGAAGTAGCCTTATTCTGCTTCCATAGTGAGACGGGTTGTGACTTAGTGGTATCGCCCTGGAGCGCTTGTGGTGGTCTGAACACAGGATACACCCAGCGGGTAAAGTCTAAACTCAACCCATTCCTGGGGTTTGGATTTATTGGTAACTGAAACGATAACACAATATAAACACCAGGCTATACTTTCTGCTCAAGAGAGGCTGTTCCCAGGGTTTTCCCAGGAAGAACCCTTTGCCCAGACCCTAACTCCCTCTGGCTCTGAGAAAGGCTCCAACTCTTGTTATATCCTGACTGTATCTAACTAAACCCATTTGCCACGCTGACTCAGCAACAATTAGACTGCTCTGGCATGCGGGATTCAAGCGGCAAGCGGTTCCAAAGAGAAGATCTCATGACAAAATGCAGCATTTCACAATGGGTGATATTCCCCCTGTGCAGAGGAGCCAGCACAAGACATATGTACCACTTAAGTCCTCCAAATAAGGCTTAAATGGGCCTTAAAGAATACACAGACCTTGTGCTCTCCTTTGGCACAGGGACGCATGTTCCCCAGTGTGAGCTATTGCTTTCTTCTTGTATTGCTGATAACATTCCACGCTGGGCGAATGAAGCCACATTAAGCAATTAGACTACATGTCTGCCTCTCTTTCAAAAGGAGGCAGCCTTGGCAGCTTTGCTATTTGCATTATACAGGCTTCAAATATAATTTTTGGATCACTGCACCCTGATCTTATTTTCACTTTGAACCAATCTCTTCTCATTTACTGTTCCTCAAATTATCTGTAAAGTATTCTTTTGACATGTGTGTTATCTGAAACTATTACTCATTGTCAACATTCTTACCTTACTCAAACACTGTTTCAGCCGGTCGCTGCTTTGTCTCTATTTAACTCTATTCTGCACCGCATTAAATTTAAAATTAATAGTATTTTACATTTATATACCAGCTTTTAAGCTGAATACATACAAAGCTCTGTCCAACCTGGCTACTGGCATATGATGCAAAGGGTTATTAAATAGAACAAAGCAGTGCTGTGATACAGTTTTGGCCGGGAGTAAAGAAGAATGGCACATCCAGTGGAACCCACAGGAGGGTATTGAGGTAGGCAAACTGGAATTTGGCCACGATGCTGTGATTAATAAGCCTGCTCTAACAAATAATAAGTGTTATGGGAGCTGTAATGACTGCATTGTTTAGAACTTTGAATTTGTATCTCATCCAAAAGATGGCAATACCAAATGAGCTATGTTTCCTAGTATCATGCTGGGGCAATAATGACTCATAGGGGAAATATACCACATTGGCAATCATCAGCGCCATTTCCTACAGCATTTCAGGTTATCTTTGTTGGTCTTCCATCCTAAATACGGACTACCATGTCTGGTCTTTAGCAGAAGGTGATACCTAATTTTAAGCCTATTTCCCCCCTTTTCCTCCTTCCTGTAGAACATCTGGACTGTGAATCCAGTTTATTCAATCCAAATTCTCACTGAAACATCAAGGCAAATCCACCACTGGAAAAGTATTGTATGCAACTAGTGTTGGGTTAGTACACCAGGCTAGTGCTCCTTCTTGGGGCATTGACTTAATAAGCTAAACTGTGTTCATAAAACTTTTCCCAGTCACTGCTCTGGGATTCCGGCTGCTGGCCCCTTGCCAGCCGGGGTCCCCGCCGCAGCCCCACTCACCTTGCTTCCGGTTGGAGTTCCAGCGCAGGCCCCCTGCCAGACAGGGTCCAGGCCTCCGGCCTTGCTCAGCCCTACCGGCCGCCAACTCCACTCACCTCAGCTGCCAATCTGGGGTTCCAGCCGCTGACCTCCTGCCAGCCAGTTAACAACTGATCACTCAGAAGCCTGTGTGCAGCTTAAAGTATCCAAATACGTGCCAGACATCGGAAAACTCAGCAAGGAAAAGCAAGGGCAAGGATCACACTAAAGTGATAAGATCTGCATTTTAATTTAATTTTAAATAAAGCTTCTGAAACATTTTGAAAACCTTGTTTAATTTACATATAACAGTAGTTTGGTTATATAATATATAGACTTATAGAAAGACCTTCTAAAAATGTTAAATGTATTACTGGCACGCAAAGCCTTAAATTAGAGTGAATAAATGAAGACTCAGCACACCACTTCTGAAAGGTTGCCGACCCCTTGGTCTAGCATGTTTCGAGTCAAATGTGCTATGTTCTTTTCCCACCACTGTATATTGGCCCCAAGGTCACTTCTGTGAGATCTCTTGTCTACCTTTCTTCAGATGTCACTGGACTCCACATGTCTGTCTTCCTTCTCCATGGTTATCATTTATGCAAACTATATAGTTTTCAGAGGTTTCCTCTGATACCAGATCTCCAGTTCTTTTCATCCCAACAATATTCCACAGGACATTTGTGCTCTGTCAGGACAGAAGCCACTCCACAGCTGAGAGTTGCCATGGCTGCACAACATGACTCCTGGAAGGTCAAAGGTCAGACTCACTTCCTCCCTGATTGTGTGTTGGCTGAAAACAAATTCACAGAGCAGGGATCACGGTAGATGGAGCCACGGGTTACAAGTGAACTGGCCAAATAATGTCAAACCTTTACTGTCAATATGTGGTTGAACTATTAAGTACATTATCTTTGGCCACATTCACACACTTTGCATCTTAGCTTTCAGCAAACATTCATATGACCAACTTTCCTGGATTTATTAGGCCTTGTCCCCACATACAAAACTTGTACTGCTTCAATTCTACAGGTACAATGAAAGCAGTGGAAAATCCCATCCCTCTATGTGGTTGCAGTTATGCTGGTATAAATGTGCAAGATTGCCTTGCCTCACCATCACAGGCAATCATCCACTTCAAGGTATAAGCAGCCCTGTATTGAAAAACTAACCACAAAGTCAGTACTGTCTGATCATTACCAAAGTTGGAGAAACCATACCTATTGTGAGCACCAATAGGTGCTCCTTGTATTTGCCAGAAGCCGGGAATGGGAGACAGGGGATGGATCACTTGATGATTACCTGTTCTGTTCATTCCCTCTGGGGCACCTGGCATTGTCTGCTGTCGGAAGACAGGATACTGGACTAGATGGACCTTTGGTCTGACCCAGTATGGCCGTTCTTATGTTCTTCACCCTCACTAGAAGTATCAGAAAGCAAACTGGTCTCGCTTTACACAGTTCACTCACCATTACATCACTTGTACATAACATTTATATTAAAGAAGCTGACATGTGGTTCACCAAAGCCATTGACAATTCTGCCACCAACTCAATTTCAAGAGGTTGTGATAAGATCTACATTCCCTGCCTAGATTAGCAGCATGCAGAAGTCTGCAAACGTTATGAAGGAAGTGATGACACTGCCTCATATCTTTTAGACAGCTTGAACGCTTCTGGAAAAGCAAAATGGGAGCAGGCTACCATGGAACTAAACATGTCAAGATCTAGCTGCAAAGCCTGGCCACTGATCAGAAAACTTGATTCTGCTCAGAAGCCTACAGTCCAGGGCCATTACCAAGTCTCTCCAAACAGTGTTGCTACCCACCCAATAAATATCACAAAGGCAGATAAGGACAAAAAGTTTGCAGAAGAAATGATGGCATACCTGAAACTGAAGAAGACTTCCAGACTTTCATCACAGGTAAAATAGAAAGGGCAACCAAAATACTGAAAACAGGTAAAGCCTGTGGGCTTTATAACATCTCCATGGAATTCCTATAGAACATGGGAAAAACAAGCAGACAAGGGCTAGGCATCTTTCTATCTAGGGTCATCCAGAAGAACAAAATACCTAAGATCTGGTGCAGAGCAAAAGTAATAGCTGTGACAAAACCTCAGAAAGACCACCAACTTTCAACCAGTTACTGCCTCGTCTCCTTGCTAGGATGCATGTACAAATTGCTTGAAAGGCTTACTCTTCAAAGAACCATTCAAACCATCATTGATCATATTCTGAGTGTAGATCAAGCAGACTTCAGAGCAAATCTCAGTACCTGTGATCAAATGCTGGCACTCACCACCTACATCGAGAATGGCTTTCAGACCAGGCAGAAGACAGGTGCAGTATTCCTGGATCTTACTACTACTTATGACATGATCTGGCACACAAGTCTCCTGTACCAACTGTCATTGCTCCTATCAAAGTGGGTTGTCAAGGCTGTGAAACTGTTGCTGCTGAGAGCTTTCGCTTGGACAAAAGTCCATCTCCTGGAGGTCCCAAAATAACAGTCTACCTCAGGGCTCTGTTCCAGCACTGACACTTTTCAACCTCTTGATAAATGACCTTCCTAACTTCACTGCCGGGCATTTTATCTGTGCAGATTAAATCTGTCTGGCAATACAAGACCAGGATTTCACTCACCTAGAAGAAGTCCTGAATGCTGACATGAAAGAGATGGCCAACTATTATAAAAGATGGAGACTTACACCTACTATCAAAAAGACAGTTTCCAGCTGCTTCCATCTGTACCACACAAAGGCCAACGAACAGCTCAACAACTTCCTGAATGGACACAGGCAGACCATGACCCACAGCTTGTGTATCTAGGTGTTACGCTGGACTGTACCTTGATGTTTAAGGAACGCCTTGCCAAGACCTCACTGAAAATAAAGACAAGAAAGAACTCTATCACCAAACTAGCTAGTTCTTCATGGGGAGCCAGTCACAGACAGTAGGAAACTCTGGGCTTGCCTTGTGCTATTCTGTAGCAAAGCATTACTCACCACTGTGACTCAGCTTTTCTCACAGAGGACTACACTCGGCTGAATGAAACAATGCCTACAATAACAAGTATCATGAGGACAACCAACCTGCCCTGACTGCTGGTCCTGACTAACATTGCTCCTCCTGACAAGTTGCATTGCAGAATCTGATCTTTAAGGTGTTAGACATGCCATATCTAGCTCTGGTTTAAGATGTGTTTAATCCACTGAGCCACCATCTCAGTTCAAGGCTTCCCATTTGGACAATTCCCCTAAGGAACCTTGGTATTGCCTCTAGGTGGTGTACTAGGTGTCAAGAACAAACTTCAAACATAGCTAATGTTGGACGGATCCAACCATACAGACCCCTGGTTTTGTCTTCCCATGACATCTTTGAGTAAAACTTAATTGTTTCAGGTGTGGGGTGATCACATGTGCTGGTAATGACTAAAAGTGGGGCCTTCGTGACTCACACCTGTAATGCTGTTAGAAGATATAGGTCATATATTTGCAGACTGCACTCATTGGGAAGAGCTGTCTGGTTCCCTCATGGATTTAGACAATGCCCTACCCCCAGCTATTGAGTGGTTAAAACACTAACATGCTTGACTTGACCATCTATGTAGATGCAATTGCAATATATATATAATATGCTTATACCAATATAGCTATTCCTGTATGGGAAGGGGAATAACTTATATGGGTGTAATTACCTTTATACTGTAAAAAGCAACAGAAGGTCCTGTGGCATCTTTAAGACTAACAGAAGTATTGGAGCAGACTAACACGGCTACCCCTCTGATACTTTTATACTGGTATAACTGCCTCCACAGTAAGATATAGCAATATTGGTAAAAACACAATAGCTAGCTCTCCTAGCTGCCATAGTTATATTTAGGACCCTACGAAATTCACAGCCATGAAAAACACATCACCAACCATGAAATCTGGTCTACCCCCGTGCAATCTGGTCTTTTGTGTACTTTTATCCTACACTCTACTGATTTCATGGGGGGGATCAGTATTTCTCAAATTGCGGGTCCTGACCCAAAAGGGAGTAGCAAGGTAATTTTAGGGGGAATTGTGGTATTGCCACTCTTATTTCTGCACTGCCTTCAGAGTTGGGTGGCCAGAGAGCACAGCTGTTGGCTGGATACCCAGCTCTGAAGGCAACACCCCACCAGCAACAGTGCAGAAGTAAGGGTGGCAGTACCAGACCATGCCATCCTTACTTCTGCACTGCTGCTGACAGCGGCTCTGCTTTCAGAGCTGGGATCCTGGCCAGCAGCCACCGCTCTCCAGCTACCCGGCTCTGAAGGCAGCCGCCGCCTGCAGAAGCGCATAAGTAAGGATGGCAGTACCACAACCCCTTCATTATAACCTTGCAACCATGGGTGGTGGGTATCAAAGCCAGGGAAAGGCTCAGCTTACCCAAACTGCCTGTGTGGCCCCACCCACAATCCACCCCCAGGCCCACTCCTGCTTCCCACTGCGCTCTGCTGCGGTTCTTGGCTGGGGCCCGAGCCAGTGGCGCCGTAACCGGGGGAGGCCAGGGGTCCATACCCCTCCCCTCCCACTTTTTGAAAGTGGATGGGCCTGCCTCCTGACCCATCCATTTTTCACCAGGGTGGACCCCGCTCCCTTCCCCTCCTCTTTCCCCCAAGGCCCCAACCCCTGGCCAGGCCAGCGTGGAGCCTGGCCAGGGAGCCCAGGCAGCTGTGGGGAGCCACGACAGACCCTCCACTTGCCTGGAGTGGGGGGAACTGAGAGCAGCCCCCAGCCCATGTCCCCACCTCCCAGGCTAGCTGTCCACCTGGACAGGTGGAAGGTCTGGGACTCCACGCCAGTCCACACAACTGCCTGCGCAGCTCTCCCCGGCCCAGCTCTGGTGGGGAGGGAGCCTCGGAGCTGCAGCCTGGCCGTGGTAAGAGCTTTGCAGGGGAAGCTGTGAGGAGTCACGGACCCTCCACCTGCCCCAGCCAGGCAGAGAGCCCAGGGGGCGGGGACATGGGCCGGGGGCTGCTCGGGCCCCCCTCACCATGGGCAGGTGGAGTGTGCGGTTCCTCACAGCTGACTACCTGGCTCTTATCATGGCTGTGCTTCGGCTCCAAGCCCCACCCGCCGGCCAGAGCCGGGTTGGGGAGAGCTGCGCGGGCAGCTGTGGGGAACCTGGGTCCCTCCACCTGCCCTGGGTGAGGGGCCTAGGACATGGACAGGGGGCTGCCCGCCTTTGCCTCCACCTTGGGCGGGGGCCCCACCCCACCCCCACATTTTTGGGAGGGCTCCGGTGCCCTTGCCCTGGGCTGGGGCTAGTGGGGAGCCAGCCTGCAGCCAGAAACTCCAGGCGGCTGGAGCTCTGGGTGCCGGAGCCGGTGCTCACGCTGCCTGCCCACCCAGGGCTGGGGGCCATGCTGCCCACCTACTTGGCGCTCTAGGTTGGGGTGGGGGCCATGCTGTCCACCTGCTGAACTGGGGGGGCGCGATCAGCTGCCTGCCCACCTGTTTGTCGCTCCGGGGCTCAGACTGGGGGCCGTGCTTCCTGCCCGCCTGCCAGGCGCTCCAGGGCTGGCAGTGCAGGGGGAATGGGGGTGGGAGGGGCAGGGCCCTGGGAAGAAGGGGTGTGTCGTCCGGGGGCTAGCGTTCCCAAGCCCACGGTTCACCTGATACCCATGCTTGCAACCCCCCCCCCCAACTCCTTTTTGGGTCAGGACCCCTACAATTACAGCACCATGAACTTTCAGATTTAAATAGCTGAAATCATGAAAGTTACTGTTTTTTTAAATTCTATGACCATGAAATTGACCAAAATGGACCATGAATTTGGTAGGGCCCTAGTTATATTGGTGCATAGTTATGGGGCCCTAGTTATACTGGCCTGTGTGTAGACCAGGCCTTATACTACAAGAAAGTGCTTGAATGTTTGTGTCTCAGGAAATAGAAATAAACCCAGGCAATTTTTCTGATGCATCACAATTAAAAAACATGGGTCAAATTCAGAATACTCAAACCAGTCTTCTGAACCTTTTGAGGGATGTCTATCACTAAAAAAAAAAAAATCCATTATAAATTACCACCCCAGAAGGAGGAATTCATGTCAACCATTAAGACCAAAGAGGAATGGACCAGTGCTTGTGAAGGAAATCATTATAATGAATTACCTCAGTTTATGAATCTGTCAAATGGCTGAAGTAGAAGAGCACCCCCTTCCTGTTATGAGTGGGACTCAGAGAGGAAGGCTGATCCAGCGGTGAGGGTGATAGATAAGGGCTCAGGACACAAAGGTTCAATTCCCTATTCTACTGCAGCCTTTCTGTGTGACCTGGGGCAAGCCACTTAATCTGCATATCTCCATTCTCCCATCTGTATAATGGGGATAATAGCAGTTCTCTACCTCAAAGAGTGCTCGGAGGCTAAATACATTACAGACTGTCAGGTCCTCAGATTCAATCACAAGGGGCGGACAGATAAGACTTTAAATTAGATATATAGAGCCATTTTGCAGTGCCTAATAATTTAGTTGAAGTTACTATGCTACAGATTCTTATGTGCAAATACATGACACTTTTCATATTAGCTATCTACATAACACACACATAGATGAAGATATATCTCTCTCTATAGCACTCTCATAACACTCCCCCATGGCCTTGTTTAAAATGGCTCAGCAGAAATAGTTACTGATGAATAGATTTAATCTACTCCAGTTTAATAAAAGCACAGACAAAGTCACACAAGTTTACAGGAGGTATTTTTGTGCATGTTTCCTTAAAAATGTATGGGTTTTTAAAATCTCAGAGGGAAAAATCAGCACCATGTGGTGTGGCAGTTGCCATGGTAACTATATTTTTTGCTTTTATTTAGTAACAGTGTGAACTGGCTCCTAAACCTGTCCAGCAACATGACCCGCTGAAGAGTAAATTACCAGGGTTCTACATACGTATACACACCTTTTTCATTCTATCCCTCCCCGCCAAGAAAACATGGATTTTAACATAAAAGCTGAGATTTTGTCTGACTGTTCCCTTTTTAGTGCACATTGCTGCATACTCCCTGGCGTGTAGGAAAAATGAGATAGTCAGTTAGGTGAAACAGAGGGCTCTTAATGAGTCTAAAACCCCTACCATTTTTTTAAAAAAGAATGATAGTGAAAATCCCACCTTCCAGCACAATTCACTTGTATTCAATCAGAATTTTTCAAAGCCTACAAAAATCCAATTCAAGTGACTGCATGCCGTATAAACCAGTTATTTAAAATGTTGACTAGCTCAAAGCATTTTTATGCATGGATTGTTTGTGTCACAGTAGCACCCAAAAGCTCCAGTTGAGATCAGGGAGTTGTGTCAGGCACTGTCCAGAAATAAATTTAGTAGGACTGGTCAGAAAACAAGGATTCTGCTTCGAGGAAAATTGTGAGGTGTTGACATTTGGTTTCATGCCACATCGTAATGATATAATGAGAGTTTTTGATTTTTTTTTTCTGAAAAAATATAAGGGAAAGAGCCCCACATACCTCTCCCCCTGAAGAGCCAACAGCCCAGGGATTAGGGCCCTTGGAAAATCCAGGTTCAAGTCCTGGCTCCAAATCAGGCAGTGTCAGGAATCAAGCCTGTATCTCCCATTTAATGGGTCAGCTTCTGCAGCCTAGAAAGGAAAGGTTAACAGTTATGATAAAAGGAAGGCGGCTGCTGGTACTTAATACATCCTTTGCTGCATTTTTGCTGCAGCTTCTGTGTACCACAGAACATGGTGGCTTTCCGTGTAAGTGCTGCTGTTCAACATGATGTACCTAGCACCTGATGTGTTCTCTTAACATATAAAGGGTGGCAAAGGGGGTTAATTAAACTTCATATTGTCAAATCAAAACATGCAATTTATTTGTCATTGTAAACTTTGGGAATGCTGATCAAAAATGGGTGCAGCAATGCTTTTGTGAATCCAGTGGCAGAAGACCCATGCAGAAATCAAAGGCAGATTTTGGACTCTGAGTTACAAATTCTGCTTCATTCTAATTCTCCTCCCCTCAGAGACTCATAGACAGAGAAGCACTGCATGCCCTCCCAAACATGTCCCCCATCATTTGTTCCTCCTCTTTGCTTGACCTCAGGTTATATAAGAATGTAAGAACAGCCATATTGGGTCCGACCAATGCTCCATCTAGCCCACGATCCTGTCTTCCGACAGCGGCCAATGCCAAATGCTTCAGAGGGAATGACCAGAAGAGGTAATCATCAAGTGATCCATCCCCTGTCACCCATTCCCAGCTTCTGGCAAACAAAGGCTAGGGACAGCATCCCTGCCCGTCCTGACTAATAGCCATTGATGGACTTATCCTGTGTAAGAGTGTGTGGCCATCTCTCCCTGTCAATCTCTGGGGGAGGCCATGCCTCCTCGCTGGCATGCACTTGTGAGGGTGATCTAAAAATGGGGAATTAGCTGCTCCTAGTGTTCAGGTCCTCAGGCCAGGCAGAGCAGTAAAGCAGTTTATGAGCCCCGGCCCTCAGTCAGGGCAGGGCAGCAAATAGTCTAGGGGGCTCTGGCAGGGGTGAGCCCCAACACATCTAGGGGCTCAGGCAGGGGTGAGCACCAACACAGTCTAGCATCCTAGCTTGGTGGACGGTAGACTAACGCAGGCCTCCTTAAGGTGAGGAAGCTGCCATCCCAGGGGTGGGGTGGCAGAGGGTAGGAGGATGCAGCTCCACCCAACTCCACCGTGTCCCAGCCCATGGGCGTAACACAGTGGCTGAGTGGTCTGCCACTGGGTCAGCAGGGATCCACCTGCAACACGCTGACCTAGTCTCAGGCCAACACTCAACCAGGCTGTCGTCTAGTTTCCCTGGGCTACTTCCTATGTCCCTGGGGTTTGGTACCTCTATGGTGTAGTTGTCCTCTGTCTCCCCAGGGTAGGTGGCCAGCTGCAGCCCCAGCAGCTCCTCAGTGTCTCAGTTGGCTTGTGGCCCTGGGAGTGCTTGCCAGTCCTTGGTACAGCTGGGGTCCTCTTCAGGCTCCAGCAGCAAGTTGAATGTGTCTGTCTCCCTTGGCGGCTTCAGCCCAACCGAGCTGCAGGGCTTGCCTTTTATATTTCCTCTTCCTGTCTTGACCTTCCGCTTCCAGCAGGTATGGCATGGCCTTCCTGGCTCCGTCCATCAGGCGGCGGGTTGTGGTCCCTCCCTGTCAATCTCTGAGGGAGGCACGTCTCCTCACTACATCCTGCATGAACTCATCTACTTCTTTTTTGAACCCTGTTATTGTCTTGGCCTTCACAATATCCTCTGGCAAGGAGTTTCACAGATTGACTATGTGTTGTGTGAAGAAATACTTCCCTTTGTTTGTTTTAAACCTGCTGCTTGTTAATTTCACTTGGTGACCCCTAGCTCTTTTGTTATGAGAAGGAGTAAATAACACTTCTTTTGTCTACTTTCTCCACACCAGTCATGATTTTATAGACCTGTATTATATCCCCCCTTAGTAGTCTCTTTTCCAAGCTGAAGAGTCCCAGTCTTATTAATCTCTCCTCATATGGAAGCTGTTCCATACCCCTCACCATTTTTGCTGCCCTTTTCTGTACCTTTTCCAATTCCAATATATCTTTTTTTTGTGATGGGTCAACCACATCTGCACGCAGTATTCAGGATGTGGGCGTACCATGGATTTATATAGAGGCAATGTGACATTTTCTGTCTTATTATCTATTCCTCTCCTAATGATTCCCAACATTCTGTTAGCTTTTTTGACTCCCGCTGCACATTGAGTGGATGTTTTCAGAGAACTATCCACTATGACTCCAAGATCTCTTTCTTGAGTGGCAACAGCTTATTTAGACCCCATCATTTTATATGTATAGTTGGGATTATATTTTCCAATGTGCATTAGTTTGCATTTATCAACATTTGAATTTCATCTGCCATTTTGTTGCCCCGTCACCCAGTTTTGTCAGATCCCTTTGGTACTCTTTGCAGTCTGCTTTGGATTTAACTATCTTAAGTAGTTTTGTATCATCTGCAATTTTTGCCACCTCACCGCTTACCCCTTTTTCCAGATCACTTATGATTATACATGTTAATTGTACATGCTAACTCGAATATCAAGCCATGGTAGGCAGGCCTAGCCATGCAACCCAGATTACACAGAAGGGAATAGAAAGAAAGGAGTTTGCACTGCGATGAACTGATAGACTCTGGTATTTGCCACCCTTCACTGATTCACATAAGATCCTGTTATCAGTGCTAATAATAGGAATTGTTTCAGAGTGGTAGCCGTGTTAGTCTCTATCAGCAAAAACAATGAGGAGTCCTTGTGGCACCTTATGTCACATTTATAAAATCTTGAGGATGAGCATTGTATGCAAACAGCAGGTATAAATTTGGTGATAATAGCCAAATAGCTGATTTAAACATGTTTGATATCTGAAAAATAACACCCTGCTTAGGTCCAAGCAGAGCAGTGAGTGTATCTGTGTGTCTATTCTTGCATGTGTCCTTACTCTGGATATCTTCTGTTCTGTTTGCCTCAGCTCCCTGCAGAAGCTGTTGCTGCTTCTCAGGGTGTAGTGGGATTTTTCATTAGACTCGCTGTTAGACAAGTGCTTGGTCTACTGAAATCCCTGTGCCGTCTCTCTTGCCAACACACACAAACACAGGGGTATCTTGCCCTCCCTGCTTAAAATTCTCTATTTCCATAAGATGTAATTTAAAAAATCCACTTAAAAATTTTAATATCCTCCAAACACAAAGACCTGAAGATTATGGAAGTAGAATGCTACCTCTGGCAGTCACTATTCACTTCAGAGCCAATGGAAGTAGCAGCCTGGGGCTTTGGCTGGCACAGCCGTGCAAAAGAATATGAACACTTTGCAGACTAAAGATCAAGTCTGCTCCAATTTCATATTATGCTTCTTCTTTTGCTTTGAGCTTTCCACTCCTGTGTCTCAACTAAAGGTGGGGTTTGACTGACAAAATGATGGTGAAACTTTGTAACAACGCACATTTCAAGTTGTGCATACTTATGGGAAAGTCCTTTGAAATTTACAATTTAACTTTTATATCAGTGTTTTGTTGTTCTTTTTTAGGAGAAAAGGGAGCATTTAGTAGAAAAACAGAAAATTAAATACCATGTCATAGTCCTCTATAGGATGGTTTAGGAAAAAATAAAAATAACAGCTATAGAAAGGATATTATTCTCTCAAATTCTGTGTAGATATTGTTTTGTTTGTTTTGAGTCATTTCTATAGAATCCTAAAGATTTATTCCTGTTAAATTGTATAGGACTTTTCCATAAGGGTGGATATATAAGTAAGCTGTAATTAGAGGAAAGAAATTCACCTTTTCACCCTGTGGAGAAACCAGGGACCCTCTCCATGTAAGTCAATGGAAAGACAGTTACACTTTATATGAAGGGTACATTGAAAAATAGATTATAAATGGTTAATACACGATTAATACACTTTTAGTTGATGATTAAACAATTGTTTGAGTTCAGCAGAGCAGTATGTTTCCTATAACCATCTATAGCACTTTCTACTGATTCACTTATAACCATCCATAACACTTACTAGGTGTATAACACATCCGAAGATCGAACCAATTCCACAAAAGTATGACCAGTTTTTCAATGTGGTGCGCACTGTCTCAAAGAAGTAAATTCCACAAGACTGAAGAACAACTTATGTGCCATGACTAACATCCAGGTTATAGGATTGGTATGCAAAATACGGGCAACATTCAAAGAAGACCCATTCGCTGAGGATACCATCCCAGCGAGTGAAGAACTGGTTTTTGCAATAAAGGAGGAAAAACAGAAGTCATGGCAGAATCCCATTGAGAGTGTGGACAAGCCCAGATAACTATCCAAAAGCTTAACTATGATCCAAGGAAGGCAGAACAACACTTCTAAGTTACTGCAGACCAGGTTGCACACCAACTCCTAGAAAATGACAGGGCACTGCACAAACAACCTAAGAAGCAGCAAGGAGTCGAGGAGTTTTATAATTTTGGGGCACAGTACACAATGACCAAATTAACCTCCAGAATTAACTCCCCCCAGCAGGATCGGCCCACAACATTTTGGCACCTGAGTCGAGGAGCTCAAATGACGCCCACATGCCCCCTTGCTTGGGCCAAAACTTTGAAACTCTGGGTCCTAGTGGCGCCCTCCCACAGTCTGGCACCTGAGGCGGCTACCTCAGTTTGCCTCATGGTAAGGCCAGCCCTGTCCCTCAGGCTTGTTGAAAAGCATCTAATCCCAGAGCAAGCTGAATTCCGCCCAGACAAGTCATGCACCAGTCAAGTGTTGAACATCACTCAATATATCAAAGATACCTTTGAAAAGGGTATGGTTAGATGTCATGTTTGTTGACCTATCATTGGCATACGACACCATGCATCATTGAAGGCTCCTCACTAAAATATGCATGATGAAAGGTCACCGCCTTTGTTAACTTAATTAAGGGAGACGAGAAACCAACCCCTTACTGCAAACCCGACCCCTTCCCAAATCATTGGTTAGTGATTTATTGACCAAGAACAAAGGTGGCAGGAATAGATGAAAACAAGTAACCATTTATTTAAGGACCCCCTGTAACAACTATACCCAATTATCAGATAAAAACCACTCGGGTGTTAACAAATCAATAGGCTTTAAACCCAGATCCCCAAACCCACAACAATACCAAGGGTGAGTAAAACAAATTAAAAGGGCAAACACATCACCATTCTCATTGACAGGACACAGGGCAGGAATCAAAGGACGCCACCAGGACCACAGGAAAGGAACCATGATCACCGGACACCAGGAGTCTCAGGAACTGGTACAGGAACAGGTAATCTTCTTCTTTCTTCTATCTTGACATGCTGTCTCTGCGGGAATAAACATGCACCTTGGGCTGCCTCTCAGACGGACAGCACCCATCACAGGGCGCAGCAATCTTTTATAAACTCTAGTTGCCAGACAGAACTCTCTAGGTCACTGACCATTTCCCGTCCAAACTTTCAAAAAGGCGCCAATGTTTCCCGCCAAAGGGCTGTTACTAGGCAGATTTACATCCACAGGGGATCTAGACGAGGACACAAGATGAAGGGTGAAGAACAACTAACAGAAATCAAGATGATGAACTTCAGCCACCTTACGCCTGGTACACCTGATACAATTTCTATCAGAGAACCAATGTTTTTAGGTCAAACTACGGTGGGAAGCGGAGCTGAAGGTGGCAACAGAAGAACAGCCTACCACAAGGCAGCATACTCTCGCCAGTACTTTTCAACAGCTGCATGAATTACCAACCAATCCATCTCGGCACAAGAAGCTTTATTTATGCCAAAGAAATATGCATTGCTGCTCAAGCCAAGGATTTTCCCCAGACTGAAGCTGTGTTAACATTGGTGCTGTCTGGGCTCTCAGTTTATTACACCAAGAACTAATTGCACACCAACCCAGCCAAAACACAAGTGAGTCTCTTCTGTCTTTGGAATTGTGAGGCCAATAGACAACTCAGCATCATCTAAATGGCGTATCACTTGCCCACTGCTGGAATCCTTTCTACCTTGGAGCAATGGTAGACTATACTTTCTCCTTCATGCACATGTGGAGAAGACAAAAGGCAAAGATAGGGCCCTGAATAACATACGCAGAAAGCTTGCAAATTCAAAATGGGGAGAAAACCCAGCAACACTTGCACTTTGTTGTTCAATGGTCTAATACACACGTTTGGTGAGGGAAAGATCAGCTCATGCAACCAAGCTGGTATCTGTTCTGAATGACAGCTGCTGATACATCATAGGATGTCTAAAACCAAGAAATGTGAACATCCTTTATGTGCTTGCCAGAACTGTTCCACTGGACAACAAGAGATTGGTCACAAGCAAAATGGAACAATTCAGACAAGTCAAAGATACCAGAGCTGTACATAGCCACATAGCAGCAGTGAGCTGCCTGGAAGTATGGAAAAGCCTCCTAGCTGCAACAGAACCACTGAAAGAATCACCGATGGCCAGACAAGGAAGCTCATCCTGTGAACTTGGAAGATGAATGAAGGAAATAAAACTAAGTCACAGAAAAAATTTCTATCTGTCTTTGCATTTTGAACTCTGACCGGGCCAGAGACTCTAAGCTGAGATGGAGCTTCTCCGTTCCCAAAAGGTACCCCAGTTCCTAATGTATGGAAATCCCTCCTTCCATTCCATCCTCTCGTCCACACATCGAGACTCTGACGTTCTACCTGTCTAACTGGCCTTGTGTGTGGAACTGGAAACATTTCAGAGAATGATACCATGGAGTTCCTAGACTTTAATCTCTTATCTAGCAACCTAAATTTGTCTTACAGGACCTCTCATCTACCTTTCCCTATGTTATTGGTATCTACATGTACCACGATCATTAGCTCCTCTTCAGCACTACACATGAGTCTATCTAGATGTCTTGAAAGGTCCACAACCTTCGGACCTGTCAGGCAATTCACCATGCTTTTCTTTCAGTCAACACAAACCCACTGATTTATATTTTTAATAATCAAATCCCCCATTAATATTACCTGTTTCTTCCTAATAAACCACAGTCCCCTTTGCCAGAGGGGTATCCTCAGTGAGAGAGGATACCATGACATTATCTGGAAGGAGGGTCCCAATTATATGATTGTTTCCCTCTACTCCAGCATGATGTTCTCCTTCCCCCTTTCACTTTCATCCTCCTCAATAACACAGAAGCTGTCAGGCTGAGGGTGGGACTGCGCTATCATGTCCCTGATAGTCTCCTCTGTGTACCTCTCTGTCTCCCTTAGCTCCTACAGTTTAGCCACTCTGGTCTCAAGAGCCTATACCCAGTCTCTGAAGGCCACGAGTTGCTTGCACTGAATGCACACACAGGTCACTTGCCCACAAGGCAGGTAATCCTATATGCTGCATTCTGTGCATTAAACTGGCCCCCACTCTGCTGCTGGTCCTGTGCCTGCTTTATTTTTACTCTTGAGGGGTTTGTTTGTTTGTTTCTTCACTTTTTGATTTTTTGGGGAGTTACTGTGGTGCCCTGGAATCTGACATTCCTATATGTACCCCAGAACTTGATAGTACTGCAGTCAGCCATTTTGTATGTGCAGCCACTGCCAGCTGAAAACCAAACTTCACATAGCTAGGAATAATCTTAGGCCTTTGTGAGACAAGGTCAGACAGCTGTATATTTGCAGTCTATTAATCAGAATGGGAGGATAGGATAGAAAGTTATGGAAGAGACTGAGTGGATAGTGACCGTGGTTTTAGGTGCCCCTGACATATTGTTGTTATGGCTAGAAATATTAGAAATGTTTCGAGGTAATGAGTAGTTTGTTCAAATTAGGAGAATTGGTGACCCAGTAGACGTTATAATGCTGACCCACTAGGAGTCACTATAGGTTATGTGTTTTGTTAGAGTTAGTTATAAAATATTAGGTAAAAGTTAATACCTCGGAGTAGTCTGAGGGAGCTTTTCTTCTGGCAAGGAGCTAACATCTAAACTCCCCATCAGCTGGACGGAAAGAGGGCCCCTGGAAGCCTGGCTGGTGATTACTCAAAACCATCTCAGACTGTGGGTAACTATATCTGGGATGTCCTAAATCTATTGTTTATATCTGTGTGTGCTTAATATCTAATAAATTGTAGTTTAAGATGAGGGCAGGCTTACTTGTATTAATCATCTATCAGACAGTATTGCTGTGTTCCCATTGATTTATTCTTGACACCGCCTGGACTGAAACAGTTAAATTGCCTTCTATGATGAGATAACTGGCTCTATGGATATGGGAAAAGTGGTGACAAATTGGAGAGAGTCCAGCGGAGGACAATGAAAATGATTAGGGGGCTGGGGCACATGACTTACAAGGAGAGGCTGAGGGAACTGGGGTTATTTAGTCTGCAGAAGAGAAGAGTGAGAGGGAATTTGATAGCAGCCTTCAACTACTTGAAAGGGGGTTCCAAAGAGAATGGATCTAGACTGTTCTCCGTGTTGGCAGATGACAGAACAAGGAGCAATGGTCTCAAGTTGCAGTTGGGGAGGTTTAGGTTGGATATTAGGAAACACTATTTCACTACGAGGGTGGTGAAGCACTGGAATGGGTTACCTAGAGAGGTGGTGGAATCTCCATCCTTAGAGGTTTTTAAGGCCCGGCTTGACAAAGCCCTGGCTGGGATGATTTAGTTGGTGTTGGTCCTGTTTGGAGCAGGAGGTTGGACTAGATGACCGCCTGAGGTCTCTTTCAACCCTAATATTCTATGACTGTATGAGTGTTTGGGAGGCACCTAGCACAGAGTGGGTGCTGCTGTAAATAAGTAAAAATATAGACAAAGTGAATGAAATCCGCTTGATCCAGATGGCTTTTCTAATCACAAAAAGAGCAGAGGGCATAGTGTCTATCTAATATACCCTACCTACTTCATGTCTACAAAGAGCAGCAGCAGTGGGAGAGGTTGGACATTAACAAGTGTTATCAGTTAGGTTTTTTTGGCCCGGAGTCAGGAAATCACTTAAGCATGTGCATAAATGCTGTGCTGAACTGGGGCCTTAAAGTAAAATCAGAATCTCTTGCTTCTGAAAGAGGACCGCTCTTGATGCAAAGCCCCGTACGGTTCCCAGGACATCCTACAAGGCACTGCAAGTGACAATGCTTACCAGGAGTTTATATTAGAAAGCCCCCTGCACATTTACCTGTTACACAGTTTTAAGAAGCCTTGCCAACAGAAGGACTATCCAGCTTTTATTGCGCTGGCTGACAAGCCACATACCCAGCAGAATGGGCTTTTTAAAGTCTGGTTTTGCATCAATAACCTTTATCTCCTGCTGCAGGGAAGAAACACTCACTGAACGAGGAGGCTTTAGATTTAGAAAATAATATAGTATCATCTTCTCTTGTGCACATACAGTTCCCCATTTGGCCTAATGAGAGTTACACACACGCATTGAGAGACTATGATATTAATGCTTTACTCTCATTGACACTATGATACTCCTTTTTACCAATTATACTGGATTTTATTTTAAAGGACGATGTAATTTCTCCCCTACAGTTTTCTGTTCATTATTTTGTTTAAGGCTCCATTTACTTCTGCTTCCTCTGCTTTAAATTCACATCCAATCTAGTTAAGGTTATGATCCCGCTGTCAGTTTTTGCAGCACTCAACTGGAGCAGCAACTTCAAATGCAGTTGTAGTTCCGGTGTAGCTCAGGAAAACGGGGACAGGGTGATAGCAGCAGCAGAGAAGTTGTTATAAGGTGCTGAAGTATATCCCTGCCGGTCCCCACCCCAGAGCTGTTACTGCTCTGATGTTGAATTGGGCACACAAGGTGGTTGTTTGTTGGGTTTTTTAAGCTCAAATAAGCAACCCCCATTTTGATCATTATATCCATCTGCTTAATATAAGGCTCCTGGATCTATAAAACAGAGAATCACTTTGCTAAATGAATTCTTTCTGCTGGGCATTTGAATGCCAAAGCAGATCAGTAAGATTATAATTAGCTCTAATTGGTATTCCCACAAGCTGTAATGTTCTCTACCTGCAGCCAAGTGACACTCAGAAAAAAGGTGAGAAATTGCTTCCTACCTTTAAAAATGAGGAAATTCAAAGAAATTGCTTCCAATCTACTCCCTACTTCTGCAACCCCCACTGTCTGGTGTTAGGGACATACATCTAGCACCAGCAGGAAATGGCTTTTGGAATGTCATTGTGTTCTATAAAGCCAAACAAGCACTCCAAGCATTGATTGCTAATCCAGATCCCACAGTACTGACTTTGAAATGGCATGTATAAAAAGGCCACTAACTGTAAGGAGAGAAAGGATAGCCTTGTGGTTCACTCACTAGAATAGCACTCAAGAGATTAATGTTTGCTTCCCAGGTCTACCATAAACTTCCTTTGTTACCTTGGGCAAGTCAGCAGGAGACCTGCATTCTATTCCTGGCTCAACCACTAGCCTGCTGGATAACTTGATACAAGTCATGTTGCCGCTCTGGGCCTCAGTTTCCCCACCTGTAAAACTGAGATAATGATGCTTTCCTCCTTTGTAAAGCACATTGTGATCTACTGGGGGAAAGTGCTGTATCAGAGAGAGATATCTGTAAACTAAGGGTAATACTTCCTTCTTCTATCCATTTTCTACTTACATAGTTCTTTAGGGCAGAGAGACTCTCTCATATTACGTGCATGTGCAGCACTTTGCACAATAGGACTTGGTCAGGGACTCTAGGGCTACTGTCATACAAATGTTCCCTCATATTGTGGCATTCCATCACTCATGTTGTAGTATGACATATGTTACCCTGTTGGAAGGTTTTCACTGCAAAATAAGCATATACCAAGTAGGTACAGGTATTGTATTTATTCTGGAGCACTTAGAGGTCAACGGTAACACATAGCCTTACTTTAAAATAATCTAACTCACATATCTCTGTGTTTGGGGAATCCTGCTTTGTGGTATTTGGTCAGCAGCTTCATATTACAATATTACAAACCATATGCAAATACCTGTTACATGTTCACAGATAAGAAGAGTCTCGTGTGTAAATATTTTTTTTTTTTACATTTACATTCTGTTTTTGGAGAAGTATAATTTCCAATGTTAGCATCAAACATCCTGAAGCAATATGAATCTTAATTACTGTACAGTGGAAGTCGAAGCAACACACGCATGAGATACTTTACAAGGAAGAAAGATGTCCCAATATACACTTAAAGAATATCAGCCATTTCTTTTCTGCATTTAACAAGATTTAAATCTGTTTAATGGAGAGTAATCCCTGAGAAGCAATATAACATGTGAGTAATTATTTGTACTTCAGAATTAATTATTTTTTTTACTGTTGTTCTAACAGTATGACACTGGTTGAGATTCGCGTTGGGTCTGATATCTACTGAACTACAAAACTGTTGTTTAGTTAAAATTAGGCACTGAGCAAATTGAGCAAGGTGGAAGATTTTCAAAGGCCCAAATGACAGTTTGATGCCTAACTCCCACTGACTTTTGACTGGAGTTTGGCACCTAATTGCCATTTTTTGCCTTTGAAAATCTCACCCAAAGACCAGAAATTAATCCCCATATCTGAGCCCTCCTACATACTGGGGAATTCTGATGTGGATATTAATCAGAACTTCTGACTAACCAACTTTTGAGTGGGTAGTTCCTGGCACTGGTACCCAAGGAAGAATAAAGCCACAACATGGGCAGTAGAGCTGAGGGGGGGAAAAATCACAAATTTGGGTTGATTTTGGCAAATTGTTTCTGTCCAACTGCAACAAATGTTTTGGAAATGCTGAACTGGTTTGTTTTGGCATTTCCGAAATGAAAAGTTTCATTTCGTAGATATTTCAAATTCCAATTAGTTTGAAACAAACACAACGCAAACATTAAAAACAGTTTAAAAAGTCAAAAACAAAATGGTTAATTTTGAATCAAACACAATGTTTAATTTGAGCTGAAATGAAATTTTTTTATCTTTTTTCGTTATGCTGAAAAAAATCCCCACCCCTTTTCCCCCTCACTTTGGCAACTGAAAGTGAAAAATTAGTTCTTTGTATAGCTCCAGCAGGGAGCATTGTCATAGGATGGCAGCATGCCCCCAGTGTGGGGGAGGGAACCATGGGGTGTGCCCAGGACACCAATAGCCTTAGGGTATGCCTACACTATGGAAAATATACCGGTTTAGCTATGCTGGCGTAATCCCATAGTGTAGATGCAGCCTAGACCAATAGGAGTTTTTTTTTTCTATTGGTGTAGGAAAACCACTTCCCCAAATGTCAGTAGCCATGTCAACAGAAGAATTCTTCTACCAACATAACTGCGTCTACACTGGGGCTTAGGTCGGCGTAGCTCTATCAGTCACGGGTGTGGATTTTTACAGCCCGGACTGACATAGCTCTCTCAACCTAACTTTTAAGTGCTGACCACGCCTGAATCTGACCTCTCTCTCACTCTACTGGAGGTGCACCCTGGTAGCTCACTAGAGCCCTAAGGCTGTGGTCTGCACTGGTGATGTGGAGGAGAAGAGATGTGCTGAGCACAGGAGGTTGTAGAGCACTGGGGGAAAGGAGCCAGATGCATGAATTCTCTCCTCCTCACACAACTCTTCTACCCTAGCTGTACATTTTAAAATGGGACCTTATCACCTGGACTGATGTTTCCCATGAATCCATCAGCCCAGTTTATGTGGGCCCTTGGGTCTCATGAGCCCTAGAATGAAATGGATACAGATTGCTTAATAGGGCCTTTTGTGACTATGGCTAGGGATAAAAGCAGATCAAACAGCACAACAGAAAGCAAGGACAGGTATTTATTATTATTTCTTAATCCAGCTAATATTGATCCAGAGAGTACTATTAATTTGAGCTCATAGAAAACATACAGTAACCTTATTCTATGCTGCTCCACAGATGGAATTGATCAAATAGCTCCCATTTGAACAACAACAAGAACAACAACAACAAGAGAGAACATCGCTACTTCATAAATTTGACTCAAGATGGGAGTTTCCAGCCAACTGAGAATTAATGTCCCTCCCTTTGTAGGTTTGCAGAACAATAACCCATTGCTCAAAAAAAAAAAAATTGCAAAGAAAGGGACTTTTCTGTCCAGGAATTTTTTTTAAATCTGGTCAATAGTCAACCCTGGGTGTATTATGTGTTTTCTTAAAAGTATGTATTGTGTAACTGTAACCCACACACCTCCTGGGTGTGGTGCTCTGTCCCCTCTAGTGGCACCCAGATGAGTTAGAGATTAATGAGTCTGCTAGAAACTTAGCTAAGGGCCATGTGGCTTTTAGCTCATGCAGTGGAGGCTCATGCATTTAGCTCTAGAAGTCCCAAGTTCAATCCTGATGACTGAGGTCTGTCGGTGTTACATAACTGTTTAGTTACACGTAAGAGGGGGCTACAGCTTCAGGATAACTTATGTTTGCATTCTTCATCCGCATCTCTGCTCCTGATCAGCTTCTTTTGGAGAGTGCTGTCTGCTACTTGCTACAAATAATGGACGTGGTTTTGCCATGAGTTATTCCCATACAGCCCTGTTAATTAATTTTGTCCTGATTCTCTTTCAAAACCATCCATAGAACCAAAGTTGTTCTACAGCATATATTTCATAGCCCACAGTATATTTTAAATTATTATATCCCCCTTTGGCATGATACAGAACTGAAAACTCTGCTCCAAAGCTTTGCATAGCTTCACTTAAAATAAAAAATTGTTCTCTTCTGCTTTGGGGATGCCAAGCTTACCTGAGGGACATTTCTGTTTTCCCTTTGGCCTAGTCTATTATCAAACCTGTCATTATCATTCAGTGAAGAAAGTGCCACAGTTAATATACTGCAAGACAGCTATTTTAAATTTAAAATTGGTACCTGGGCATTTCCTTCTTAGTTTGATATATATTTATTGATTAAGACTCCATCCTGCAAAGACTTAGACACAGGAGCAGACACATTATGCTCAGTGGAGCTACTCGCATGTATAAAGTTACTTGTGTGTGCAAATCTTCGCAAGATCAGGTCTTCAGTTAACTACTTGACATTCTCAGCTTCTTGCTAGCAATATGCACAAGGGTTCCCAAGTTCCAAAGCAAAGGCCAAGGAGGATGTGCAATGTAACAGAGGAGTGGACTTGAGAGTCAGAAATCCTGGATCATATTCCCAGCTCTGCCACTTTGTTATGTGACCTTAAGCTGTTTATCTACCAGGAGATCAAAATTCGAGGGGCTCATCAGTGATGAAATTTTGACATTAAAAAAAAAAAAAAAAAGCCAGTGAAATGTTCACAGGTATTTTTTGATCAGTTATATTTAAAACTTTCGCCATGGCTGCCTAACGTTAGGCACCGATATTCATCTCTGTGCTGCTAAGTTAGTGGTTAGATTAGAAGAGATGTTGAGAACTTACAACTCCCATTGACATCAACTGTAATTGAGTGCTCAGCACCTCTCAAATCAAATAGTAAGTCAGTGAGGTTTCAATTTCTTCTGTAATAGAGTAACTCACCGGTGAGTAGCTTACAGATCCCCCCCTCGGTGCCTGAGCTACAAAGCATGTGTGTCTGTTACAGCCTCTGACAGTACTGCTTTAGCTTAAGGGGTAGTACCTTATGTTTTTTTAACTCAAAAGGGTTCCAGTTCAGTACTTGGTGTGTTGGCCAAGATAAAAGCCATCACAACGACCCCCTCTGTAGGATACCTTCATTATTTTAATCTGAGCTGTGCAACACTTGGCAGTTCCAGTTCTGGGTGAGTACAACCCTTTCCTGGTTGTGCTTTGCGGCGGTCAGTCCTCCAGTCACTCAATAACACAGTGAAACTCAGCCTTCACCACCAAGTTGGGTGCTGAATTTGAATCATCTACCCCTTCAAATGATTGATTTTCCCATGGTTTACACCTGAAAATAAACAACAGATGGGCCAGTGACCAAGCCTGAGCCAAAGTCTTTGCTTTGTAAAGAAATCCCAAACTTGACAAAAAAAAAAAAAAAAAAACGCAGTTCCGTTTCATTCCCAGCATTTTGCTCAGTGCTACCATTAAAACATTCCTCTTTACTCTGTTTTTCCGTAGGCAAGACACCATTTTCTTTCATCAGGGCTTTAGAAATAGCCTGTTGGTTTCCACCTCCTCTCTGTATAGGTGTGCTCTGTCATCCATGGTATCAATCTCCTTTTCTGTGTCTCCTGCCTCACTGTAACCCCAGTAAGCTTGGAGCAAATGAGTCTATTTTTGTCTCTAAAGATTTTATAGCAGATAACACAGTTATTAGGGGCATCTTTTTTCTTGCTCTAATAATGACAATCATGTCTGCAGTAATTTTCCCATGCCCAAATTGCCTACACAGTTGGAGGGACATTTTGACACTTCCTTCTGAGTTTGCTGGTTGCTACTTCTTTCCTTCTGTTTGTGGTATCTATTTATGTCAGCTTTTAAACACACACGTTAGGAGTACTCAGCCCCTGCTGCGGCTACTCCTTTCAATATTTAGCATGAAATAATCAACAGCTACACTGAACCACGACAATGTATTGCTGACCACCTGTTCAATTATAATTCTCTCTCACTCAAATAACATTCTCCCAGCATGGGGAGGGATAGCTCAGTGGTTTGAGCACTGGCCTGCTAAACCTAGAGTTGTGAGTTTAATCCTTGAGGAGGTCATTTAGGGATCTGGGGCAAAAAAAAATAGTTGGGGATTGGTCCTGCTTTGAGCAGGAGGTTGGACTTGATGACCTCCTGAGGTCCCTTCCAACCCTGAGATTCTATGCTTCCTACCCCAAATACCAGAAGGAAATGGTGAGCCTTGGAGCACATTGTGATGGGGGTTAATCCTGATCATCTGGAAAGCAAGGGAAAGAACCTTAATTACTTACATGCCACAGCTGGGGGTGATTAATTGCCTACTCGACAGCAGAGATGAAGCTAGGCCTTATAAATAGATTGGGGAGAGATCACGGAGGAGACAGGTCTTTTTGGGGGTGAGATGCTCTGGGTTAGGGTTTAAGAGACAGGAAACAATGGTAAAAGAACAGTACAGGAGCAGGTTAGGCCCCTGCAGTGGAAACCATGAGAAAGAGCTATCAAGGGAACCACAGCTGGAGATGGGTGGAAGGGCTATTAGTTTGAAGATTTGTTTGGACTTGTTTGTGCTACTCTGGAAGGGATTTAGACTTTTATGTGACTTGGCTGGAAGGCCAAGCCACAGAGTGCAAAGAGGGGGAGTTGGGAGAAGATGCAGGCTGAGACAGACCATTGAAAGTCCAAGGGAGAGCCCTGGGGAAGTGCTAGAGACAAGAACCCTGGTCAACACTGTAACCAAAGACAAGACACCCACAAGGTGAGGATGTGCTACTACACATGTCTGGAAGGCTAACAAATCCAGACAGCGGTATGGAGTTACTGAGCCACGGAGGCTCCCAGGGAATGCCCCTCCCCCTATTCTATATCAAGGGAGCTCAAGTAAGAGTTCCTCCACTGATTGCAACTGCAGTAGCAGGGCATGAAGAAAGGTGTGATCTCTCAGGTAACCCTGCCCCATATTATTTAGGACTTCAGGCATCTGGCTACACTATAGTCAGGAAGTAGGATTACAGCATGTGTAGGAATACCCAAGCTAGCTTTGATGGAGATAGCTTGCTAAAAAATAGCAGTCTAGCCACAGTGGCATGGGTGGCTGCATGGGCTGTGGCAGTGGTTCACAACCAGGGGTCTGGGGGCCCCCCTGGGGGGCCACAAACAGATTTCAGGGGGTCCGCCAAGCATGACCGGCATTAGACTCTCTAAAACCTAGGGCAGAAAGTCAAAACCTTGCCGCGCAGGACTACAACCCAGGGCCCTGAGCCCTGCCATGTGGGGCTGAAGCCTGAGCAACTTACCTTTGCGAGGTCCCCCTGTGGTGTGGGGCCCCAGGCAATTGCCCTGTTTGCTACCCCTAAAGCCAGTTCTGGCTTTTATATGCAAAAAAACAGTTGTTGTGGCACAGCTGGGCCGTGAAGTTTATGTTGCTTGGGGGGGGGGGGGGGGCTCAGAAAGAAAAGAATTGAGAACCCCTGGGGTAGGGTAGGTACTTGGGCAGCTAGCCCATGCTATCATGATTATACTGCTATTTTAGCAAGCTAGCTCAGGCATATGTGCTACAATCACACCTCCTGATTGCAGTGTAGATACCCTAGAAAGTCCAAGTCCACACTTTGAATTTGACCTGAAAGCCTATGACTAGCCAGCATAGCTTAAAGAACACGGGTGATATGTGATCCCAAAGGAAAGGTTCCACTTTACAAGTGAGCTACCCCACTCTGGGTTATGTTCAGCTTCTGAATGGCCTTCAGATATAGTCATATGGACTTCTGAGCAGAATTCAAAGTGTGGTCTTGGGCTTTCTATTCTCAAGGTGGCAAAGGCACACTCAGCGTATTAGGTACAGATGGAAAGAACAGTCAGGTTCTTGGACATGGCTGCTACCTGTGCATCCAGCAGGAGCCCAGTGTCTCTTAAGACCCACTATGTGACAAGTAGAGTTGTTGGAAATGGTGAATATTTTCTAATGAAATTTTCAGTTTTAGGAAAAAAAGAGGTTTTGGATTAAACTGGAACACTGAATAAAATAGAGGCTTTTGTAGAACATACTCGCTTTGGAAAAGAAACATGTTTGTCAAAAGTTTCAGCCGAAAATCTTTGATCTCCTTTAGCTACAGTCTTAATTTACAAATAATGGCCTCCCACCATCAATTATTGTAGCCATGTCAGACCTTTCTCATCTTGAAATTGGATTTACATCAACAAACATCTTTCAGTGTGAGGTCTTCTTCAGGGACAGACCCTTCAGCAAATGTTGCCACTAAGTTTGCAGTAGTGGGATAGCAGAGATAGAAGCAGAACAGCTCAGGGAGCCTCTGATTAACTCCCCCTCCCCACAAAGGGAGTCCTTCAATTACTGGTGGGACCTAGCACATGGGTCAGGCAGTTCTAGCCCTGCACTGATCAGCATTCAGGGCGGCAGAGATCTGACGTGGCACCAGCTTCTGAGAGCCAGTTGCGACCTCCCAAGGACTGCAAATCAGGGAGCCAGGAGAAGACCTTTCCCCACTCAGAGGAGAGGACACTGTACGGGGACCCTTTTAGTTAAAGTCAGCCAGTGTTCACAGTGCTTGTGTCTGGATTCTTCCTTGGTGTACCTCCTGCCTGGGAAGGTGCCAGAGAAGGAGCTGGGGGTTGGGAGAACTTGTGAATGTTGGGAAGTGGGAAATTTATTGATGAGTTAATACTTATTAGTTCACCCTAACTTTTCCTTTCCCCGATCCTATTTTCCTACTTCCTATAATGTGCTCCCCTTATTTTGGGCTGTGTTGTTTCTCTGTTGGGTTTTATGTTGATGTACTTTATTTCTCGTGTACTGGGTTTCATGCTCTTTGCCAGCAGTAGTAGCATTATGTATTGTCCTAAGTGACAACACCCCTTGTGGCTTGGACACAGGCAGTGTCACTTTGGGTGGAGTATCAAGCATCACAAAAAAGAACCCAGGACTCAATTCATGCAAGTGAAGGAGAAGCAGTTAGAATGGTCACTTACAAATACCAGCCTATCACACCGATATTTATGATTCTACACTGGATTCTTCTCAAATACATAATTACTTTTACAGTGCCTGCATATTATACACATCTTGTGATTAATCCCTGAACTATTGAGCAATCCCCTTCCCTGTAACTTCCACTGCCCTTTGGCATGGGTTTAATCTTTTGGAGCAATGAAAGATTTTACTCTTAAGGCTTTCTTGGAGGCTTGTCTTGCCTTCCCGTAGAAGTTCAATTTAATGGTAATGTAGTTTACGTGCATAATGCCGTGCATTGCTTCTGCAGGAAATATGCTTTATAAGCTAATTAAGTCATCATATTATGCTGTCATGCTCCACTATTTCCACTTGACCAGTGAGTATGGGGCTTTGATGATGGAAGAGTTGTAGAAAGAGGTGAATATCTTTTGAATGTAAGTATCCTAAGTTGTTCTTACACATATAGGATGGAATTAGCATGGTCCAGCTAGATAGGACGTAGCACTGGTTAGGAGAGCAAAGGTTCTAGTCCCAGTGCTTGCTGCTGACTTGCTGTGTGACTTTAGGAAAAATCACTTGTTTCTTTGGATGCTATCGAACTTAACCTACCTGTAAAACAATGATAGTGGCTCCTACTAACCTTTTTAAAGCTGATTCAGAGTTATGGATAAAATGAACAATGTAAGTATTGAATATTATATGAGCTCTCGGCATGGATTTGCTGATACCCCTTTTAATGCTCCTTGTGCCAAGTTTTCACAAAACTATATTAAATCAGGTCAAAATTATTTGGCAATTTCTTCAGTGTTGCTAGATCTAAACCATGCTTCAGCGAGGGTTTCCAATTTTGGATGGACATTTTCCTGGAAGTTTCTTTGCATGACATAATCTTTTATTAAAGATTAATCTTTAATTCCTGGCGACTCTAGGCCAAACCTGGAGGGTTGGCAACCCTAACTTCAGCCGTTAGATTCTCTGAAGCATCACTAAGGTATATATTCAGATATCAAGCAGCTAGGGAATGGTCTGACTTCCTAGCAGCCTCATTTCAATAGTGAATGTCACCAAATAGCCCTAGTTATGTATACAGGGCTAAGGCTAATAAAAGTAAAAACTTTATTTTAAGCATGGTACATTTTATTTTTGGCATTAATGGGAACAGAGTTTGGTAACTGCTGGGGGCGTTTGCAAATCCCAACCTATGCTTCCAATGGATATTACATTGGAGGTAGTTCTGCCCATGAAGTGAGGGCAGTTAGCGGACTTGTGGTGGCAGTGAGAAGGATTTTACAGCAAAAGTTCTGATTTTATCTGTATGGACCAGAGCTGGATGGAAAAGGTCATAGAATCATAGAATATCAGGGTTGGAAGGGACCTCAGGAGGTCATCTAGTCCAACCCCATGCTCAAACCAGGACCAATTCCCAACTAAATCATCCCAGCCAGGGCTTTGTCAAGCCTGACCTTAAAAACCTCTAAGGAAGGAGATTCCACCACCTCCCTAGGTAACCCATTCCAGTGCTTCACCATCCTCCTAGTGAAATAGTTTTTCCTAATACCCAACCTAAACCTCCCCCACTGCAACTTGAGACCATTACTCCTTGTTCTGTCATCTGCTACCACTGAGAACAGCCTAGCTCCATCCTCTTTGGAACCCCCTTTCAGGTAGTTGAAAGCAGCTATCAAATCCCCCCTCATTCTTCTCTTCTGCAGACTAACAATCCCAGTTCCCTCAGCCTGTCCTCGTAAGTCATGTGCTCCAGCCCCCTAATCATTTTTGTTGCCCTCCGCTGGACTCTTTCCAATTTTTCCATATCCTTCTTGTAGTGTGGGGCCCAAAACTGGACACAATACTCCAGATGAGGCCTCACCAATGTCGAATAGAGGGGAATGATCACGTCCCTCAATCTGCTGGCAATGCCCCTACTTATACAGCCCAAAATGTCGTTAGCCTTCTTGGCAACAAGGGCACACTGTTGACTCATATCCAGCTTCTCGTCCACTGTAACCCCTAGGTCCTTTTCTGCAGAACTGTTGCCTAGCCATTCGGTCCCTAGTCTGTAACAGTGAATGGGATTCTTCTGTCCTAAGTGCAGGACTCTGCACTTGTCCTTGTAGAACCTCATCAGGTTTCTTTTGGCCCAGTCCTCTAATTTGTCTAGGTTCCTCTGTATCCTATCCCTACCCTCCAGCATATCTACCACTCCTCCCAGTTTAGTGTAATCTGCAAACTTGCTGAGAGTGCAGTCCACGCCATCCTCCAGATCATTAATGAAGATATTGAACAAAACCAGCCCCAGGACCGACCCTTGGGGCACTCTGCTTGAAACCGGCTGCCAACTAGACGTGGAACCATTGATCACTACCCATTGAGCCTGACGATCTAGCCAGCTTTCTATCCACCTTATAGTCCATTCATCCAGCCCATACTTCTTTAACTTGCCAGCAAGAATACTGTGGGAGATCATATCAAAAGCTTTGCTAAAGTTAAGGAATAATACATCCACTTCTTTCCCCTCATCCACAGACCCAGTTATCTCCTCATAGAAGGCAATTAGTTTAGTCTGGCATGACTTGCCCTTGGTGAATCCATGCTGACTGTTCCTGATCACTTTCCTCTCCTCTAAGTGCTTCAGAATTGATTCCTTGAGGACCTGCTCCATGATTTTTCCAGGGACTGAGGTGAGGCTGACTGGCCTGTAGTTCCCCGGATCCTCCTTCTTCCCTTTTTTAAATGTGGGCACTACATTAGCCTTTTTCCAGTCATACAGGACCTCCCCCGATCGCCATGAATTTTCAAAGATAATGGCCAATGGCTCTGCAATCACATCCGCTAACTCCTTTAGCACTCTCGGATGCAGTGCATCCGGCCTCATGGACTTGTGCTTGTCCAGTTTTTCTAAATAGTCCCAAACCACTTCTTTCTCCACAGAGGGCTGGTCACCTCCTCCCCGTACTGTGCTGCCGAATGCAGCAGTCTGGGAGCTGACCTTGTTTGTGAAGACAGAGGCAAAAAAAGCATGGAAAACATTAGCTTTTTCCACATCCTCTGTCACTAGAATCATAGAATATCAAGGTTGGCAGGGACCTCAGGAGGTCATCTAGTCCAACCCCCTACTCAAAGCAGGACCAATCCTGCTAGGTTGCCTTCCTCATTCAGTAAGGGGCCCACACTTTCCTTGACTTTCTTCTTATTGCTAACATACCTGAAGAAACCCTTCTTGTTACTCTTAACATTTCTTGCTAGGTGCAACTCCAAGTGTGATTTGGCCTTCCTGATTTCACTCCTGCATGCCTGAGCAATATTTTTATACTCCTCCCTGGTCATTTGTCCAATTTTCCACTTCTTGTAAGCTTCTTTTTTGTGTTTAAGATTAGCAAGGATTTCACTGTTTAGCCAAGCTGGTCACCTGCCATATTTACTATTCTTTCTACATATCGGGATGTTTTTTTCCTGCAACCTCAATAAGGATTCTTTAAAATACAGCTAGCTTTGCTGGACTCCTTTCCCCCTCATGTTATTCTCCCAGGGGATCCTGCCCATCAGTTCCCTAAGGGAGTCAAAGTCTGCTTTACTGAAGTCCAGGGTCCATATTCTGCTGCTCTCCTTCCTTCCTTGTGTCAGGATCCTGAACTCGACCATCTCATGGTCACTGCCTCCCAGGTTCCCATCCACTTTTGCTTCCCCTACTAATTCTTCCCGGTTTGTGAGCAGCAGGTCTAGAAAAGCTCTGCCCCTAGTTGGTTCCTCCAGCACTTGCACCAGGAAATTGTCCCCTTTCCAAAAACTTCCTGGATTGTCTGTGCACTGCTGTATTGCTCTCCCAACAGATATCAGGGTGATTAAAGTCTCCCATGAGAACCAGGGCCTGTGATCTAGTAACTTCTGCTAGTTGTCGGAAGAAAGCCTCGTCCATCTCATCCCCCTGGTCTGGTGATCTATAGCAGACTCTTACCACAACATAACCCTTGTTGCTCACACTTCTAAACTTAATCCAGAGACTCTCAGGTTTTTCTGCAGTTTCATACCGGAGCTCTGAGCAGTCATACTCCTCTCTTACATACAATGCAACTCCCTCACCTTTTCTGCCCTGCCTGTCCTTCCTGAACAGTTTATATCCATCCATGACAGTACTCCAGTCATGTGAGTTACACCACCAAGTCTCTGTTATTCCAATCATCATAGTTCCTTGACTGTGCCAGGTCTTCCAGTTCTCCCTGCTTGTTTCCCAGGCTTCTTACATTTGTGTATAGGCACTTAAGATAACTCGCTGATTGTCCTGCTTTCTCAGTCTGAGACATGAGTCCTCCCCTCTTGCACTCTCCTGCTTGTGCTTCCTCCCGGTATCCCACTTCCCCACTTACCTCAGGGCTTTGGTCTCCTTCCCCCAGTGAACCTAATTTAAAGCCCTCCTCACTAGGTTAGCCAGGAGAGCCGCCTGAGGTAAGTGCCACTCAGCTGGAGCCTGCACCCGAATCCCCTGCCCCAGGTCAGAACCCCCTCCCGTACTCTAACTTCCTTCAAGACCCCACACCCCCACTGGCAACCCAACCCCAGCCCTAAGCCCCCTCCTGCACCCAAACTCCCTCCCAGGCCCCGCATTCCCGCCCGCACTCCAAACCCCTTGGCCCCAGCCTGGATCCCCCTGCTGCACCCCAAACCCCTCATCCCTGGCCCCACCCGAGATCCCACACCCCCAGGCAGAGCCTGCACCCCCTCACACACCTGAACCCCCTGTCCCAGTCCTGAACCCTCTCCCGCACTCCAAACCTCTTGGCCCAAGCCTGAAGCCCCTTCCTGCACCCTGAACCTCTCATCCCCAGCCCCACCCCAGAGCCCGCAGTCCGAGCTGGTACCCTCATCCCCTCCCATCCCCCGACCCATCCCAGAGCCCTCTCCTGCACCGTGAACCCCTCATTTCTGGTGCCATCCTGGAGCCTGCACCCCCAGCTGGAGCCCTCACCCCCTCCCACATCCCCACACCCTGCCCCAGCCTAGTTAATGTGAATGAGGGTGTAGGAGAGCAAGTGATGTAGACAGGAGGGCAGAAGCAAGTGGGGGCAGCATCTCAAAGAATGGATAGAGCTTCATGGAAGGGCCGGGGCAGGGGGTGGGGCAAGGGTGTTTGGTTTTGTGCAATTAGAAAGTTGGCAACCCTATTTCAGCCACAAACTGATGGAAAAAAGTATTTTAATGTTGAAGAAATCGGACAATTTTCTGGAGAAAATTTCATTTACAGAAAAAACTCTATTTTCTGTCAAAGAAGTGTTTTGAAGGAAAATTTACAATCAGCCTTACAGATGTTAATGTCTCTATTTTACTGACTTCATTCACATACCTTACACAATTTATTATCCAATATAAATGCAGGAGTGGCTTTGCATGATAGTTTATGGCCAAATTCTCTCCCCAGAGCACAGCCTGACTGCACTGGGCAGACGCAAGAAGCAAAATTCTCCTTCTTAAACTAGCTTCTGCAGCTGCAGCCTCAGAACTACAGCGCACTTCCTCTCTACAGTGGATCCATGCAGCTGCATGGTATCAATGCATTTAGGCCCCTCCACAGCTACCATACTGGATTTGCTCCATGATGAATCAGCACAAGAACAGTTGGCAATCATGACACATGAAGGCCCAAATTATAGGAGAACATTTGATGTATAGTAGCAACAGTTTCCGTTAGAACATTCTATGTCATTCTCTCTGGGCAAAAGGATGCATTTTAAACTCAATCTTGTCCACTAGACTTTTGTCTTATCTTTCTGAACAGCATCAGAACAGTCATATACACACACACACAAAATGTTTTATTCATAAACAGTCCTCAAGAACTTAGCTCAAACCAAAAGACCACCAAGTGCTTTAGTTGCTGTCAGTGACAAAGTGTCTGGGGAATGTCACACTGGCCGAATTATCCCATAAAACAAAAAATCCAACCAAACTTCTCTCAGCAATATTACCAGCAAAACTTTGCTCCATATAATCAAAGAGAGTTTCCCAACAACTCTCCTCTTAAGTAACCTCAGAGTACCCTGCTGATTGTTCTAAAAGTGTGATTGTTGACTACATGTCATGAGCACATTCATACCCACATGTATATTCACATACATGTGTGTGTATATACCATATCTATGCATACACACTTCTAAACAGCAAGAGATCAAATGATAAACTGACATCAAATGATTCATACTTCAATCTTAAATTATTCATAGTTTAAAAAAATAACTTAAATTGCCTAGTTATGTAAGACGTTACCAAGCAGAGGATGGGGAAAATATCATCTTCAATGTGTCTGTGCAATTATGCAAGCGATTATATTTCTTTCTGCAGTTTTGTGGCATAGTTAAATTAAATATATGAATGGTGCAAAAAAGATTTATATTGTCTGAAGGCTGTTAAACACTTCAGATTGCTAAAAAAAACATTATCTTAATTATCCGCATATTATGCTCAGAAGAAAATCATTAGCTTTCTCTTTATGGGAACTGTCAGTGCCAAAAATATTCAGTTCCAGAAAACAGGTTTTAAAGATTTTTTTTTTTTATAAACTAATTCATACTTTCTACATGAACACAGTTTCCCCTAGATTTCTATATACACACACAGAGCCCACAAGAAACTATCCAGCTAGACAACTAAACCTGGGGGAAAGGGGTGGTCTAGCCACAACTATTGGTCATTCATTAGATATATGAGAGAGGCCGGGCATGGGAAAGAAGTCATTTGCTAGGCAAATGTATTGTTCCCAGGAAAATGGGGTCTTGATCTCAGTTGGGGCCTCTAGGCATATTTGAAGCACAAATAAATTGAATTATAATAAAGAGAAGGAAAATGGAAAGAAATTGCCAAGACTTAGTAAAATGTCTCAAATTATTTATATTCCAGATCACTTTGGAAGGGTAGGTGAAAACAAGACAAGACAGAAAAAGGTGAATTCATTCTTGGCAAAAAAGGACTAATCCTTTTAAAAAAATTAGTCCATCCAGTCAGGAACATTAGTTGCCATGCCAAATTACAGAATGGGGTCACTGAATACTTCATTGAGCAGTAAATGTGAGACCTTTTAAATCTACACCTTGGTTGAATTATGTACTCACAAAACATGTTGAACAATTGCAAATGGCGGGTGGGGATTAAGAAATCACAGTTTGTTGGCAGACAACTCAACATACTGAAAAGGGCCTAAATGTGCCATATAAATAACTGGTTGTAAATTCTTAGTCAAACGCTAAACCTGAAAAGTATGGCTCTGTGGTTAATGCACTGGGCTGGAACTCAGGAGATGGGTGTTATTTCTGGCTTCCTGTTTGACCTTGGACAAGTCACTTAACATTTCTGCAATTCAATTCCCTATCTGTAAAATAGGGTTATAATACTCTCTTTCTCCCACCCTGTGTCTCATGTACTTAAATTGTAAGCTGTACAAGGCAGGGACTCTCTTCCTTTATAGGACCCCAATTCCAGTTTTGATCACTAAGCACTATAGTAATAAAACATATCCAATCTTGAAGCATTCAGAGGCTATCAATGAAGATTTAGTGATCCTTATGGGTATGGACTCACCCAGTTGCCATGTCTAAGCATAACCAACTCGGCATCCAACACTTGGATAAATGACACCAGTGGTTACTACAAACATAGGCTAAGTGAATATTTTAGGTGTGGAATTCAAACCATTTGCTTCCCCAGCTGCCAAAACTGAACCTGAACTGTCGCAAGTTCAGTTTAGGTGGGAAAAGTGTTGTAATATGCTGTAGTCATGCTGATGGACACCAAAAACTCATTCAAGTCCAGGATTACATCTTTAGAGCATTCAGAAGAGCTCTGAAAGGAGTTTTCTGAACTATGTTGTTAATAGCATGGCTGATGCCTCAGCACAATGATGAGTGCATTGGAAATTAGGAGATTGAATCTGACGGTCTCTGAGCTACCACTGAAGAAAAATTTACTAAATAATTTAATAGACAGAGTTGTGTTCTAGTTCTAGTATAGGACTGGGAGCCAAGATCTCCTGAGGTCTGATCCTTGCTCAGATATTGATTCTCTGTGTCCTTGGGCAAGTCCCTAAGGAACCATTTTCAGAAGTGACCTCCTATTTTGGATGCTTCCACTACTGGATGCTCAACTTGAGACACAATGGGTCTTGTTTTCCAAGGTCAGCAGGAGTTATGGGAATTCATCTTTTCTGAAAAAAGAAGACCAGAAAGGTGTTTCAAATGGATTTGGGTCCCTTCTTTTTTAGATGCCCAGAGGCCCCTTCTGAAAGCTTTGGCTTCATCTTTTCTAGTTCTGTTTTTACCATTTTAAATTAAGTAATTTAAGTATTCTTCACCTCCCAAGAGCATGCTGAGCATTAACTAAGAGTTTCTAAAGGGCTATGCAAGTGCTAAGTTTTATTAGTCATCAGCAGGGCCGGCTCTACTGTTTTTGCCACCCCAAGCAGTGCGCCGAATTGCCGCCGCGGATAGCGGGGGCGGTCCGTGTGCCGTTAGGGCGACACGCGCATTTCTGTGGCGGCGGCAATTCGGCGGCAGCTTCTGTCTTCAGTAGGAAGACAGAAGCTGCCGAATTGCCGCCGTGGGCAGCTGAACATAGAAGCTGCCGCCGAATTGCCGCCGACACCGAAACGCGTGTGCCGCCCTAACGGCACACGGACTGCCCCCGCCGTCCGCGATGGCGATTCGGCGCGCTGCTTGGGTCAGCAAAAACACACGGACTGCCGCCCCTTGCAGAGTGCCGCCCCAAGCACCTGCTTAGAATGCTGGTGCCTGGGGCTGGCCCGGGTCATCAGAAAGATATTTTTCTAAGATATTCATTAAGAAAAAATAAAAACAAACTATTTACATTATTTTTTAAAGAAATTCAGTAATCTTGATGGCAAGTCCTTGGTTTATGCATTTAAAGAAACAAAACACAACATATATAAGATGGTATTAAGGACAGAGTGTATTCTAAGTCAGTCTCATCTTTGAATATTTCTGGCTTTCTTGGTAAAACATATGTTATTTACCCAATGGACCAGAGCATCTCCTCTGGAAAAGATGAGCTTATAATGGAAATGCTGACACAACCTCAGCTATAGCAGCATGAACAAAGCCACTTTAATAACATTTTTATTGCTGTAACATCTTTTAAAAATGAAACACCTGGGACTTTGTTTTAAGAAAAAAATTCAAGAGGGGATTTGTGAGTCCTCCTCTGTTTATAGAATAGGGAATTAATCTAAGGAGCGAAAGACAGGAAGGCTAAGGATTCCATTCATCCCTCCCACCCTCCAAATTTAGAATAATTGAATACCAGAATAATTAATTGAAATGCTAATAGTTTTGCCTAGAAATGCACCCTTTGGTGAGCTATTGTTAAAAACCTAGTATCACAGGGGTAGCCGTGTTAGTCTGTATCCACAAAAACAACAAGGAGTCTGGTGGCTCCTTAAAGAATAACAGATTTATTTGGGCATAAGCTTTTGTGGGTAAAAACCCCACTTCTTCAGATGCCTGCGTGGGTTTTTTACCCACGAAAGCTTATGCCCAAATAAATCTGTTAGTCTTTAAGGTGCTACCAGACTCCTCGTTGTTTTTGTTAAGAATCTCTCACCTTTTAAAGAGTCAAATGGCTGCTTGCTGTAGCTCTCAGCACCTACTGTAGATATGGAGCCAAGTAAGCAGATTTCATGTTATCGGTGACTTCATACACTGTAACATTCTAATGATTATCATTAACAATCACGAAAAAGGAGTTGCAAGCATTTTGTGGAACCACTAAAAACAGGCTTCTGGGAATTAAGGAAGCGACTGGATTATGAAAGGTCTCATCAGAAAGTGATGATAGGCTACCATTAAGCTTTTTGAAAGTAAACAAAATCCTTAACCCTTAACAAAGGCTCTGGGTTAATGATGTCATTTGGAATGTCCTAACTGGTGGCTCTTGAGCTCTTGTAATTAATTGGTGGGTGGAAGCTTTGGGATTTCGGTAACGTTTAATGATAAAGCAGAGCAACACTCTCCTTTAAAACAAGCTGAGCCAATGTTGCCCCATAAAATGGCAGCGGCTCCCCTAAGACAGTAGGGTTCCTATGTTCAATTTTAAAGGTTTGAATATATAAACAAAGTCATAACCGATAAATAATGATTTACACAATAGTATGCCTGACCAACCTGGTTGCCTTCCTTGATGAGATAACTGGCTCTGTGGATATGGGGAAAGTGGTGACAAATTGGAGGGAGTCCAGCGGACGGAGGGCAATGAAAATGTTTAGGGGGCTGGGGCACATGACTTACGAGGAGAGGCTGAGGGAACTGGGATTGTTTAGTCTCCAGAAGAGAAGAGTGAGGGGGGATTTGATAGCTGCTTTCAACTATCTGAAGGGGGGTTCCAAAGAGGATGGAGCTCGGCTGTTCTCAGTGGTGGCAGATGACAGAACAAGAAGCAATGGTCTCAAGTTGCAGTGGGGGAGGTCTAGGTTGGATATTAGAAAACACTATTTCATTAGGAGGGTGGTGAAGCACTGGACTGGGTTACCTAGGGAGGTGGTGGAATCTCCATCCTTAGAGGTTTTTAAGGCCTAGCTTGACAAAGCCTTGGCTGGGATGATTTAGTTGGTGTTGGTCTTGCTTTGAGCAGGGGATTGGACTAGATGACCTCCTGAGGTCCCTTCCAACCCTAATATTCTATGATTCTATGATATCTCTATCTTTCTACATATGTAAATTTCACATAGACAAAATAGGAGGGCAGGGGAGAAAATACTGTTAAGGTCGTTGTCACCAGCTGGAGCTGTTACACATAGACTTCCAAGTTTTCCCCTTAATGCGTAAGCAAATATTCAGTTTTGGAAAGACATGTTATGTCTTACTAATTTTATTATGCCAGGTTCTGGAGACAGTATTGCTGTGCAAGTAGCAGGAGGGTTTACTCTCTGCCTTGGTCTCTGGTTAGAGTCAATTCTTTAGGCACACTAAGTAGCTCCTTGGGAACTGGGTATTGGGTTTAGGCTGAGATTCCTGAAAGAAAGAATTGGTTGCATGTTGTTTGACCACCTCTGTTCCAGAATTGGTAGATAAAACAAGTTACACTTCTAATATACCTGGGTTCTGCATCACTGATTTCTCCTCAGTTGGGGAACCAATTTGTAAAGCCCAAAACATCTATTACCATTTGGCAGAGGGACAATATTCATATAAGGACCTCCAGACCTTCAGTTTTGTAGTTTCTTCTGCACAAGTTGACTGCCAAACTTAGAAGGCATAAACGAGCTCTTCTGTGTCTTGCTTTGGAACAGCTACACCTTATAACATGACATATATATATATATATATATATATACAGTGATCACTTGGAATACTCCATTGGGCCCCAGTTCAGCAAGGTACTTCAGCACATGCATAACTTTAAGTAGGTGAGTAATCAAATTAACTTCAGCACATGTATAGCTTCAAGAATACGAGTAGATCTGTTGAAATACCATGCTGAATCATGGCTCTCAATACTTCCTTTTACCCAGAGCGGTAGCCTTACACTAACATAATCTGTCCTTGTTAATCCAATTGTCAAGTCATTTCAATAGCTCCACACACACATTGTGTCACTTGACTTTGTAAATCATTTTGCAAGTGCTATCAATTGGAATAATTTTTAGCTATAATTGTTTATTCAGATTTATAAGAAGTGCTTATCCAGCACTCCAGGCCCTAAGTAATGATACGTACCATCAGAAAGTAACAGGCCATCCCTGACCAACCTGATTGCCTTCTATGATGAGATAACTGGCTCTGTGGATATGGGGAAAGCAAGTGGACATGATATACCTTGACTTTAGAAAAGGTTTTGATACAGTCTCCCACAGTATTCTTGCGAGCAAGTGAAAGAAGTATGGATTGGATGAATGGACTACAAGGTGGATAGAAAGCTGGCTAGATCATCAGGCTCAATGGGTAGTGATCAATTGCTTGATGTCTAGTTGGCAGCCGGTATCAAGCGGAGTTCCCCAGGGATTGGTCCTGGGGCTGGGTTGGTCAATATCTTCATTAATCATCTGGATGATGGGATGGATTGCACCTTCAGCAAGTTCATGGATGACACTAACCTGGAGGGTAGGGATAGGGTCCAGAGTGACCTAAACAAATTGGAGGATATTAGGAAAAGCTATTTCACTAGAAGGGTGGTGAAGCTCTAGAATGCATTACCTAGGGAGGTGGTGGAATCTCCATTCTTAGAGATTCCAACTCCAACTCTAATCTTCTATGATTCTATGAAAATGGCAGAAGAAAAACTCCAAATTCATCAAAATGAACGTTTTCCTCCTACATCTTCTAACTCCCTGAAAAGCCCAGGAAGACAGATCAGCCTTGCAGTGTATCCTGATGAATACCATATCTGAGCCTTATTACACTGAAGGGTGAGGAATGGTGGGAGAAATAAGTACTAGAGTTGCTGACCCCGTAGTAAGAGTATCCTACCAAGAGCTCTACTAAAATGAGAGGTTGTTCGCTTGAATTCTACAGATGGTATCAGCTGCTTTATGGTGATATTACTGATTTAGCAGCATGCTGAACTCTGCTCTTCATGAATCTTCAAATGTGTGCTCTCTTATTGACACATTGCCCTTTATATTACAATAAATTTTAAGTGACACACAATGGTACCCTTTATCACCATTTCCAACAGCCTCCTTACAAATGAAATCCATTCATACAGCTATCTGATTTGATGGATTTTTCTGTTGGTACTTTCGTAAATGTGGAGAGAAACTAGTATTTCTTCCCGGGGCTTTTCGCAAGCTTTCAAAAATATCAGCACCCTCAAAAGGTTTTCCTATTGCACATACTGAATTTATTAGAGGCTGCCATTTTGCTCTTGATGCAGCAGGTGAGGCTCTATGAGACCCCTTTATTTGTGTTACTCAAATACTTGCTTGCTTACTGTCTCTCTTGCTAACCACCTCCAGCCTTCAACTGACTAGCCATTCCAAATGATCCTTGAGGAAGTTATAAAACTGGCTTGCCAATTAGCTGTTCTGTGGTCTTAACAAATAATATTTGTGAAAAAAAATACAGGGGGAAGGATAGCTCAGTGGTTTAAGCATTGGCCTCCTAAACCCAGGGTTGTAAGTTCAATCCTTGAGGGGGCCACTTAGAGATCTAGGGAAAAATCAGTACTTGGTCCTGCTAGTGAAGGCAGGGGGCTGGACTCAACTCCATGACCTTTCAAGGTCCCTTCCAGTTCTAGGAGATAGGATATCTCCATACATTTATATTTGGGATAGTAGGCTGCCCTATGGGTTAGGGCACAAGGCTACAAATCAGGAAAGGTGGGTTTGAGTTCTAGCTTCACCACAAGCTTCCTGTGCCATCTTGGGCAAATCACTTAGTCCCTATGTGCCTTAGTTCTCCATCTGTAAAAATGAAGATGTCAATGCTTCCCTACATCACAGGGCCGGTGTGAGGGAAAATACATTAATGACTATGTGGCACTCAGATAGTGTGGTGCTGGGAGCCATAGAGAATAGATAGCAGATTAGAAACCGTAAAAAATAAATAAATAAAGCATTGATGGAACACAGGGAGAAAGTGACAAACAAATTGCCTGAAAGGTGTTTTGCAGCCAAAGTTACTAAGTATATAGATGGTTCCAAGGCCCAGTCTTTGCACTGGGACCTGAATCTGAGTTCAGCTGGGTCAGGATTGGATGTTCCATTTCACTGCAGTAGAGGGGTAAATCTTAATGTTTGGATTTGAATCTGGAGCCAAACTCCCATAAATGTTGGGATTCAGTGCTCCCATTTGTCTTCATCTCTATTCCCAACTAGGTGGTTTGGCAAATTCAGATTTATTAGTTGTATTATTGCACAATAGGTAGTTGTTCAGAATCTCCCTTAAATTTTAATTTAATTAGTTTGCTTACCTTGTGGGCAAAATTTAAAAAAACCCCTACCCTTTAAATTAAGTTTGTTTTTTTAAAAGCCCACAGCATTGGCCTAACTCTGCTTCTATTGAAGTCAATGCCATTGGGTATAGGCCAACATTGAGTTCTCTGATTTGCAAATCTCACCCAACATAAATTAAAAAGGGATGAAAGACAGAAGCACCCCTCCCCCCAAAATAAAACAGCCAACATGCTGAAATCTCCTTTCAGACCTGCGTATTCTTTTAGATAAACAAAATTTGAGCCAGATCATAATCTGGTACAAATTGATAGCACACCATTGTTTTTAATGGAGCTCCAGCAATTAACACCAGCTGAAAATGTGGCCCTCCATGTTATATTGCTTTGGTCATAGGACATACACTTTTGAGAGAATCCTCACTGAAATTTCTATGTGAATAAGTTGTAAGAAGGAACAATGTGTCCTTGAAAACCCTTTTCATTTTCCATTCTGCATAACTGCATCTCCCATCTCCTTGAACTTCCTCTTCTGAATGCACGTCAAAGAATTCATTCAAGCTCCTAGCAACCTCCATTTCCATTCTTGCTAATTTTCCAATCACACATCTCGAAGAAGGATGTTCATACAAGGGCAAACATTTTTATACGCAGACTAAATCATCTATTTTGTTGTTCCATCCTTTGTTTTAACCAACCAAGTTACAACAGAAATGGATTCAACATAAAACCAGCAAAACAAGCTCCTTGCCTGTTATTCACAGCTCCTGATGTTCATTTTGTGAGAATATTCAAATGAATGATGTGTTGTTTGTAAACAGCAGATTCATGCAATGCCCATGAAATTAATAGACTCCCACTGACTTCAGTGAGGATTGGATTGGGCCTTTAATGTGAAGTCTTCAATACATCTGGCTTCCTCTGCCCCTCATTCAGGAAGTAACTGCGGTATTTAAAAACATATTTTTTGCCAAAACAGGACAGGAAACTTTTCATATTGATATAAAATTCATTTTTCTTCAAAAAAGATTTGATGAACAAATTTCAATAGTTCTAACTTCAAGACCTTCTTATTATTTTCCCTTATGTCCAGTGGTATATCGTATTTAATACTTTAACACTTGAGGGAAGTAATGCTTCTTTAATTTGTTTTTAGAACTTCCTATTAACCTTCTTCCCTGTGATTTTAGATTTTCCATTGATTACTTTAACTCCATTACTTGTTTGAGTCTCCTTATATAGCCACATTTTTCTTTTAGTGTAAATAATTATACATAACATACTTACTAAGTGGCATATATAGAGTCAATAGACAAAATTCCACTCTCCACTTCTGAATAATTTCCCCCTGCTCTTGCTGATTACTAGAAATAACGTTCAGCATTAGCTATTTGTGGTGGTTTAGAACTGGCCCTCTAGGATACGTCTCCACAGCTACTGGGGAGGGTCCTTCCTAATGAGGGCAGATAGATTTGTGCTGGCTCTGCTCAAGCTGGTGCACTAAAGGAGGCAGCCTGGCTACAGGGCATGAGTGATGGGTATTCACCTGAATATGAAACCAAGAGGTCAGGCAGGATTGTACTCCAGCAGCTACCTTCAGCTGGCAGTTTACTCCATAAGCCACATGTGTCTCCATTCCCCTCAGAATATGGAATTATCTTATTTCTCATTGAAAACCATCTGCACCAGTGATATTCTTAGTGATCCATGAAGATAACATTCAAGGGGCAGTGCCAGACACACCATGGTCTTCTTCCATTAATTTGGTTCATGCACCATTGGAAGCATTGATGGCAATCATGGGCACCGTCTGTGACTCTGACCCCGGCCTTTCCTGGATGGGCAAAAAGTAGAGAACCCCTATGATGTACTCTAGGTTAAACAGGGATTATTTCGGGGAAGTTCTATGGCCTGTCTTGTGTAGCAGATTAGACTAGATGATCACAGTGATCCCTTCTGGCTTGAAATCTATGAATCTACTAACAGGCTGTCAACAGCCTTCTTTGAAGGGGCAACTTCACCTTATCCGCCAAAACATGCAATTATCCATAATCCAACCACTATTGTTTGTTATTTACAGTGGGTTTTAGAGGGATTGGGCTCTTATGTGCTAGGTGCTGCACAGACGTGAAGTCAAGAGACAGTCCCTGCCCCCAGGAGTTTACAAACTACATTTATCATAAGACATAACATATGAACAAAAACAAACTGATGGAAAGGAGGAGGGAGAGGCAAAGAAGATCTGCATGGGAAGCAATAGTTGTACCTCAGCATCTGCCTGCTCATGTCCAAAGAAATGACTGCTTGGCTCTAGAGAACTCACAAATTACCATCTCCCTTTCCTGAGTAAGTTTATAAAAAGGCTAGTATAAACAGACTTCTCAGAGTAGGATTATTGTGTTACAATTTGAAATACGTTTAAGGGTCATCTTATCCCAATTCCACCGATCACGATTTATTAATGGCCCCTTATAGTTGTGGCATGATTTACCTGGCAGGTCAGAGCTCGGGGGTGCTACACCACGATAAAAGTTATTTAACTGTAGCCAAGATAAAACAACTGTTTTTTAAAAAAAACTAACAGGGATTTTCTTTAAACCGGAACAAAAGGAATTGGATCCCACCACTTACAATAATATTAACTAGATGAAGATTTAATTAAAAAAATGGTTAAAATATACACATATACACACTTACTACTAAGTGTACTTAACTAAACATAACCCTATAAATAAAGAAATATATCTATATCTATCTCCGTATGCACAGGCTATCATCTTATAGGTTACTTTTTTTTTTCCTAGTTCAAGGTTCCTCTTTCCCCAAATATCTCACTGGGCACTGTCTAATGCCCAAGTCAGTCTTCAAGCCTGAAGCATCTCTCATGACTTCCTGAAGAGATGGACTCGACTCGAGTGGTGCTTGCTTGTGAGGGGACACATTAGACCAGACCTACTGGATCTGTAGGACCTTTGGTTCTCCTCTTCCAAACAAACAGATGATAGGAAATGACCAGAACTGATGATCAGGAACAAACAGGAATGGATGCTCAGGAACAGGCCCTCAAACAGGGACTGACTTTCATAGCCAGCTTTAAACCAAAGGGACCCTCTTGCGTACATCTTTCTGTCCTGCTCATTCTCAGTTTCCCTACTTACTCTTGGTGTCTCTGAGTCCCAGTTTCCCTCCATCCCTCTGTCTGACCTCTCCCCTCCCCCTCTTTCTCTCAGTTTCCTCAGACTCTCTGTTTCTCTCTATCAGACTCTCCACTCTGCCTCCTCTCTTCCCCTTCTCCTCCAACTGTCACTTCCCTCTCGGAGGGAAGGGCTACCTACTCTCCATAGAAAAATGACAATGCATTCACTCAGAACACAACCTAAATCATATATCCCATACAGGGTTGAATCCCTTCACCATATTTACACTAGCATAAAACAGTCTCCAACACCCCCTGCCTGCCGCCAATGTCCTAAATCTTTCCCAGATAGGCTTCAGGTCAGGACCTAGTACAGTGATGGCTCCTGTCTTCAGACAAGGGAAGCCCATCCATGTGCATCATTCTAGACATCTTTCTGGCATTTCATACCACTAATCACCACTTGTTCCTGTTCTTCCTCAAAGAGACTTCAGTGCTGTACATAAATGCTCAGGCCTTTCCTCTCAGCCTGAAGCCCAAGTCTTGCTATGGGCTGTTAGGGTCTGTGTGGACTGTCTGTGTATCCAAACTTTTTTAATACCAAGTGTTTATGATTTTGAGGGATGTGTTGCCATGGAGAGGATTGTTCTATGAAAAGGCAAAGCACAGTGAGACACAAGTTTTGTGGCATAAGTGAGGTAAAGAAATCCAACAATAAGATCTTCAGAGATAGTTAGGAACAATTTAGTATATATTTTCCACAATACAAAACTTCTTTGCTTCAACACTAGAATTACAGCAGCTGTTACTGTCATGAACTGAAAGTAGTTAAGATTAGCTTTTAGTTTTCTTCCAAATGAAATGACTGGATTACAAAATTTTCCATTCAGTATTTCTCAGTGCATTTACTTTATACCAAAAAGTATGCCTCCTGCACCCCTTAAAAAACAATAACAAATCTCGAAGTACCGCGGCCTACACTGCCTCCATGCCATGTATGGAAGAATTAAAAATTACCCATTTAGAGTTTCATAAAACACCTTGGGCTAAAATTTGGGTGCACAAAGTTAAACAGTTTAAATAACAGGCCACATAAATAGTCAGTGGGAGCTGCAGGTGTTCTGCACCTATGAAGTAACTTATGTAGCTATCTAGATCGTAGTTCAACAGGGTACTTAAGCACATGTGGAACTTGAAACATGCAGATCGCTTCATTAAAGCCAATGGGACTGCTCACATTTAAAATTAGGCTTGTGCTTAAGTTCCTTGCTGAATTGAGGCCTCAGCTTGGAAAAGTTTATCCTAAATTTAAATTAAACATTAGAGCTGGCTGGAAATTTTCCAACATTATGTTTTTTTCATTGGAAAATGTTGATATGTTGAAACAGAAACTGTTCAGGGAAAAGGGTCGGTTTAGATTAATCTCCCAATATGAAAAATGTTTGAAAGAAGTTTCGAAGTTGTTGAAAAGTTTTCAAGTTGCTTCAACGTTTCCAAAATGACAAGGTTTTGTTATCTCCTTTGAAGTGACTTTTTGTTTCAAAATTTAAATTCATTTATGGAAAAAAGGTTAAAATATTTAAAAGATCAAAAATCATTATTGACACAAAGCATTTTGATTGACATGAACCTTTGCAAAAAAAAATTGAGATTGATTTTTCAGAAGGAAAAAACTTCAAAATCTTAAACTCTCATGGACTAGGAAAACCATTTCCTGCCCCAGACTCATAAATAGGGCCCTATCAAATTCATGGCCTTGAAAAATGTGTTATGGACCATGAAATCTCATCTCCCCCTGGGAAATCTGGTCTTTTGTGTACTTTTACCCTACACTATACAGATTTCATGGGGGAGATCAGTGTTTCTCAAACTGGGGGTCCTGACCCAAAAGGCAGGTGCAGTGGCGTCGCAAGTTTATTTTAGGGGGGTACGGTATTGCCGCCCTTACTTCTGCACTGCCTTCAGAGCTGGGCAGCTGGAGAGCAGTGGCTGATGGCCAAATGTTGAGCTCTGAAGGCAGCGCCCCGCCAGCAGCAGTGCAGAAATAAGGGTGGCAATACCATACCATGCCATCCTTCCTTCTGTGCTGCTGCTGGCAGAGACTCTGCCTTTAGAGCTGGGATCCCAGCCAGCAGCTGCCGCTCTCCAGACACCCAGCTCTGACAGCAGCACCGCCGCCAACGGTAGCACAGAAGTAAGGGTAGCAGTACCGCAACCCCCTCCTACAATAACCTTGTAACTCCCCCCCCCCCCACTCGTTTTTGGGTCCAGACCTCTACAATTACAACACCACGAAATTTCAGATTTTAGTAATTTTTTAAAGCTTATGACCGTGAAATTGACCAAAGTGGACAGTGAATTTGGTAGGGCCCTACTCATAAACAGCCCAAACAACCAATCTTTAAAGGGAGAGAAGTCATTTAGTTGTCCTCCTTACTCCTAGTATCTAGATAGACCTCTATTTTACTTTCTCAGCAGAGCACTGAGCAGTAGACTAAGCCACACTGCTTTATTTACAAATGGTCTTCCATCTGAAGCTGTTTTTAACTAAGGGCTTGTTCCTGCTTTCACTGTAGTCAGTGACAAATCTCTCATTGACTCAAATGGGAACATGATTAAGCCTCTCTGAGGCAGACACAGGACTCCAGCGTTGTAAACAATTTTCTCTTTTGTTTGATCTCAAGTTGCAGACATTTGCTAAACAGGAGGAACGCAGACATTCCCATGTGCCTACAGTTTCACTCAGGTGTATACACTGTAAAATAATTAACCCCATAATTACTAGAATAAAGTGTTATCAACCAACTATTTATTTAATACCAACTGTGCAATGTACATATTCAACTCTATAAATTGTTCTGATCTAAAATCAAAGTACAACTGCCTAAAACAAAAGTCGACCCAATTTCTTTGTGGTGTCCAAGAGCAAAAGATGAACATGGTGTATGGGTCAATATCCGGGTTTCGTTAAAAACCCCAAAGTTCACCTGCTTATTCTAAGCCTTGAAAAAAAGGTTTGGTTCTAGACATGAATTAAGTTTTCTTGGCAGGATAGGTTATTCTTTACCTAACTGGTACTTTCATCTCTACATTTCAAGGCAACCATGATTATTATTACAAAATCATTTATATAGCACTGCATGCAGTTTTTATCTATTTTGGTATCTGCAGTAATATAAAGTTGGAGCCTACTCAGACCCCTAGCTGCCCTGACACAAGTTAGGAAAAAAAGAAATAAAATTAACAGCATTGTACACATTGACAGCTAACGGAATGGAACCGCTAACAAAACATCATACGCAAAACTCCCCTCCCCAGCACAGTTCTTACCCCACCCTCCAACAATTTGCAAAAATAGCTGCTCTGAATGCCAGCAGACCTGGATTATTATGGACTGACATATTTCAGACACAGACAGCCATGTTCCTTACTTTCAAAAGCTAATGGGAACTGATTTGCATGATGGCCCCTTTACACCACTCTAGCAGGGCAAAGGGGCCATATAATAGGTATAAGTGTGATTTATAGCCCCTCTGCACTGCCAGAGTGGTCTAATGGGACTGTAGTGCAAATGAGAAACAGGTCCACCACCTATAGACTTGATCCTCTCTAGAGATACTTGTGAGGTAACTCCCTTCTCTTCAGGAGTCATTATATAATGCCTGCATCTGTAATTTTCACTCCAGGCATCTGAAGAAGTGAGGTTTTTCCCCATGAAAGCTTATGGCCAAATAAATCTGTTAGTCTTTACAGTGCCACAGGACTTCTTGTTGTTTTTAAGCACCCATAGCCTCAAGAGAACATAGTAGTAGTAGGATTTGAACCCACGCCTCCATATGGAGACCAGAAACCCCAGCTGAGGGGGAAGATAGAGGCTTGAGTCTAGTGCCTAAGACCACTGGGCCATCCTTATACTGCCACCCTTACTACTGATACCCTTAAAGACCCTTAGCTCCCAGTGGGCTAGATTCTCTTCCCATTGAAAAAAAATGGGGGGTTTTGCAATTGTGGGTGCAGAATTTTGTCCAAACGTAACAGAAGCTAAAGGTATTTCTCATCACTTTTCAGGGCAAGGTCCAATATAAGTACAAGACAAACAGGGAATAATAAAACACCAGTCAAAACAGTCTCATTGTTACCTTTTCTTCCCCTCTCCCTCTCCCTCTCCCCCTCCCCCTCCCCCTCCCCCTCCCCCGCCTTTGTTGTATCCACAACTTATCTCTCGTCTTGTCTTAGACTTGTCTTTAAGGGGCAGGGCTGTCTTTTCGTTTTATGTTTGTACAGCGCTTAGCACAATAGGAAGAACTCCTAATCAATGCCTCTAGACATTATAATAATGCACTGTTCAGAAGAGAAACTTCAATATATATGATGAATATTATATATGGAGAAGCAAGTTTTCCCTTATTTAATTAAGTCGCTATTGGCATTCCCTACAAAACAGTGTTTATTCGAAATATTTTATATAAACTAAGGAATACAATCTTTGGCAAAAGAAGAACTTCTGTAGGAGAAAATACTGTTTGTGCTATGAATTATGTACTTTAAAGCTGATCAGATTTTTAGATGTGACTCCATCATATAGTGATGGGGATGTGATTTTTCCCATTTAAAGTAATAACTGAATCTTATAAAGTACTCTGTAACAATGGAAAATTTTCACTGTGATTGAGCTAGTAAACCTATGCCAACAGCTCCCTCTATGTACCATAACATAGATGCTAGTTAATTCATCCCCTGAAAGAAATATGCCAGAGAAAGTCAGCACTAAAAGAAAAATAAATAAATACATAAAATATAATCATGTGTATGTCATTTAATCTGTCTGCACTGTGGCTTAGGAAAGTCTGAAGAAAAAGATTCAGTTGGTGGTACCTGCATAATAATATAGATTCATTTTCATGTTTAAAAATTACTTGATTATTTATTTTCACTGGTTGATCCATTCAATTTCTGCCTTAATCTCATTTCATACACATAGATTATTGAAATACAGGTAGTTCTCTGAGTATACAAATAAGGGAAAAATGAAATAAAGGGACAGTTACTAAAAATCAACTGTGCAAACCTAGGAAAATGGAAGAGGAGGAGGAATCAAGGATTTATCAAATGGGGGTTATATGTTTGCATGAGAAGGAAAGATATGCTGTTAAAAGAAGAGAGACAGTGTGAATAGTGCAAGGTCTGGGCGTTAGGAGACCTGGGTTCTATATTTGATGTTGCTACTTAACCACTATGTAACCTTGGGTAAGTCACTTATCCTTTCTGTGCCTTCACTCCCTTTTGTGTCTTCTCTGTTTAGACAATAAGGTCTTCAGGGCAGGGACCGACTTTCAATATGGATATGGCCAGTACCATCACAAAAGATCTTGGCTGAAGCTTTTTGGCACTCCTACAGTATTGATAACAAAAGTTAGTTATCTCCTGAGATTTGAATTTAGATCATTCCCAAAAGTACTTTACACTTAACAATTTGTAAGCAGGTCAGATATTTTAGTTAAGAAAATAAATGGAATGGCACACACTGAAAACAAGCAATGGTTTCTCATCCAGAGATTCACAGTCACTTACTGGGTACTGTTTATGTCTGGTTGCAATAGCATCTATGAATCCCATAAGGAACCTGAACATGACATAACCACCATGTGCAAGTTTTTTTGGCAGAACGACTCAGAAGTGCACATTGTTATTATTCCACTAAAGTTCAAAATTAAACCCCATCCAGAGCTCCTGGAGCATAATAAAAAAAATTCCCTTCTCAGATTGAGTCCGGACACAGTGTACTTCTAGCTTTATGTTTCAGAACATTAACATGGGATTTAGCCAGGAGAATTGTTACGTGATTATGCTCTGATGCCAGTGCAGAACAGCTTTTCAGTATGCATGGGCTAGGCTGGGGGAAAAAAATGAAGTGGGAAGAGTTAAGACAGACATTCTGAGCTGCCATTTTCCCTTTCAGTTATTTACTCTCTAAAGGGTACATTCTCTCCCTGAGATATACACCAACTTGGGCCACCGTTTGCTTTGATTTCAGAAGCAAAGTAGTGTCAGGATTGATCCACATATACAGGCTTCTAAGAACAAACATATAAGCTGTTGCAGGAAGCAAAGATGTCACCCTCTGATGAATATTATTTATTTGTATTACAGCAGCAGCTAGAGGCTCCAACAGAAACCAGGGCTCCATTGTGCTAGGCTGTACAAACACATGATAGACAGTCCCTGCCCCGAATAGCTTACAATCTAATAGACAAGACCAAGGGCAGGAGCAGACACTGAGGTGAAGTGACTTGCTCAAGGTCACACAGTGGCAGAGGCAAGAATAGAACTCCCATCTTCTGCAGAACCTCAGTACGGTCCACCAGATAACAGTGCCTTAGATCTGCCTTTGAGTAACTTCACTAGAACACCATCACCCTGGTCATCGAATTCAAATTTCTTGGTCTGGATTTCAAGGTCCTACAGTAGAGGACATACATCTCTGACTTGGTCTCCTATTCAGCAATCCTTCCCCCTTCGCTCCACCCCAGCCCTGGATGCCTGCTTTCTGTCATACCCTTCCCCAATCCATCTTCCATGCCATTTCTTTGCGCCCACAACTGTGTATTTACTTGGCTGTGTGCTGCACTCACAGGCCCACCACCTGAAACACTGCAATCAAGCCGTCAACACAACCAATCAAGGCCTGACCTGCAGCAGTTTCCTAGGTAACCCGAGCCACAGCCACCGAAACAGACTGTAGACAGTGGAAGGAAACATGTATTTTAAAAAATTGCAGCATTTTAGATTTTTCAGTACTTCTGAGTTGTTAAAAAACCACTTCAAAAGTAGCAGTAATGACAAATACTCTTGTTAAGAAAGATTGAGCTTGGTACTGGGCCACTCCAGTGCTGATGGTCATATAAGTAAGTACTTAAAGCTAGACAGAGCTTATAAGAGCAACAGGACTCCTTCAGTTCCATTCCCCGCTCTACCGTCAATCCACTTTATGGACTTTTCCCCCTTCCAGCAAGATTTTCAAGTCAATATGAATTGAGGATCTAGTGGAGCCAAGGACCCCTGGAAATTAGGCCCAAATTGTCTCAAATTGAGGGTTTGAAAATAAATCAGGGGCCACTTTTGAAAATTTCAGGGGCCTCTATCAATTTCCCCATCTATTCAAACGGGGGCTTTGGGGGGCGGGGAACATCTCCCATAGTTGTGAGACTTACCTAGTTAATGTTATCTATTTAGTGCTTTGGAAACTGTGAAATGCTATAGAAGTATTATGAAGCCTGCCCTCTCAGAGTTGGTAAGATAACTCCCACCTGTTCATGCTCTCTGTATGTGTGTATATATATCTCTCCTCAATATATGTTCCACTCTATATGCATCCGAAGAAGTGGGCAGTAGCCCACGAAAGTTTATGCTCTAATAAATGTGTTAGTCTCTAAGGTTCCACAAGTACTCCTGTTCTTTCTGCCCTTCTCTAGTATTTTTAGTGCCGCTCTTTATTCATTGGTGTACATCTGTAGACATATTAACTACGAGCCAAATTTAGGCTGCTCTAGCCTCAGGTGCATACGTGGGGAAGGGGACACGGAACATTTTCCCTCACCTTTGTGAGACAGGTGGGCTATAATTGGTTAAACTTAACCAAAAAAACTTAACATAGTCACATGGCCCGGGACACACTATTGCAGTGGCACCTTTTCTGTCATCTCATGCCAACACTCACAGCAGGGCCAATAACCAGCAGCAAAGACTGAGAAGAGAGCCAGGCTAGATTGCAGCAGCAGCAAAACTGTCTTTACAGGTTATTCCCAGCTGTTTGTTCAGTCAACAAGTTAACCTCAAACATGCCTCAGTTATCACTGAAATGTTGGAGCTGCACTTGCCATCTTGGTACCTGCATTTCCTGAGAGCAATGTCCAAGTACCCTTAGCTAGCTGCCATGGCTAGACCACCCAAAGGGATGGGAAAAGGTCCCAACCTCGTCTCACGCTACCCTGGGGAAGTGTGCACTTTCTCTTGTCACAGGGTTGGCGGTTGTTGCTGGTGCGTGCACTCCCTTCCCAAACCCATTCTGCCTAGCCCGTGGCAGGGTGCTTGTCCTCACTGTTGTGGCAATAGCTGCTAATGCCCCAGTGTGGCCCTAAGGATGGATGAAATGGATCTGGCAAGATAAGAATAGTCTGGAACTTTTGTCCATCCTGTAAACTGAATTCTTCTTCCAACTCATATCTTTTGGGATGTCCCCCACCCCTCCTCTTACCATCTATTTCTGTCCCCCCTCCCAATGTTACATCCTTTCCATGCCCTCTCTCATGCCCTGAGTCCCCCTTCTGCACAGACACACTCTTTCTACTCTTATCTGAAACCTGCTCCCACTGCTTCTTCCCCTTGCTCCCTTTTAAAAAGGGATGCAGCAGCACCGTTGCCAGCTTCTATTCTCCTTGATTCCCTAAAATTACCAGCTGTCCTCACCGTACGCAGCTCCAACTTCAACTGGAGACTCCGTGATGCAAAAATCTCAGGCTACAGCAGCCCATTACTCTCCTGGTAAATGGTACTTATGTCAAATATGAAATGCCCTGGAAAAAATCTCTTTGTGTCTGTATTTTTGGAGTCAAGCACCTTGTTAAAAGTCAGAGCTGTAGTTAATGTGTTTGCACCCTCTAGTGGCTACAGGGGTAATAGGTGGTTAAACTACACTCAAGAGAGTCTAGTGGCACTAGGTGCTGATGCTCCGTCAGATCAAGTGGCACAAGCTACTGCTTTTGGTCGAGAGAAACCTCCAAATTCCAGCAGAGACAGACTCTTCACTCAGTCACATGCCTGAAATATGTGCTTCTGTATGAGGATGAGCCCTGCAGAGTTTGTTCAGTTTAATCAACTTCTTTTAAATACAGCACCCAGCAAATGATCTCATCTGCCAGAGCAACATCGACTGGGTGTTCAGAATCCTTACCAGGCGAAGTACAGAAAAATGTGTGCAGCTGTAGCCTAGAGAGACCAGGTGGGTGAGGTAATATCTTTTATTGGACCAACTTCTGCTTGGGAGAGAGACAAGCTTTCCAGCTTACACAGAGCTCTTCTTCAGGTTTGGGAAACTAGCCTCACAGACACAGGGGCTTAGGTGTAACACCAGTATCTTCATAGTCAAACAGCGTAGCCATTATACATTTCACAATAGAAATTGGGTCAGGTCCTGGACCCCACCAAGACAGCTTTGCTCCCCTATGGTGGCACAGTGCAGATTTAAAGCTAGCCTGAGAGGCCAGTTGAAGATTCCCTTACTATAAGGAGCAATCCGGGGGCAGTTTCTCCCAATCAGCATAGCTGGCCCTCTGCCACCTGCTTTCAGGGACATGTTGAGAGTGTGGTCAGAGCTCCCTACCCCTCCAGTGATCCCTGATTGGTTTAACATCCCTTAAGGGATCTGTACAGGTCAAAGCAGCCCTAGGACTATAGAAATGATGGTTATTAATTTATAATAAAAATAAATCTTCTCTGGGAGAGGCAGGATGGTTCATTGGGTAGGGTAGTAGCTTGGAAATAACTTCAGTTCCCTGCTCTCCCAGGACTTCCTGTGTGACCTTGGGCAAGTCATTTAGCTTCTCTGTGCCTCAGTTCCCCATCTGTAAAATGGGGATAGTAGCATTGCCTTGCCTCAGAGGGGTGCTTTAAGATTAAATACATTACACACTGTGAAGCTCTCAGATACTGTGGTGGCGTAGGCCATATAAGATTTAAGACAGATACAGTGGCCAAGTCTTTGCAGTTCTAAAGGCATTACAATTCTAAAAGTATTCCCCACTTTAAGTACAGGAAATATTGCTGAAACTATGACTGTTCCTAAAACTGGAATGACCTTTTTTTTCAGTGCTCCCATTATATTTATGCTAGCCATATCTAGCAAGGTATGTACAGATAGCTATATACCATCACTGAAACCAAAACAGGCATTTATTTTCAGACCTCATAACCTTTTCTCTAGCTTCTCTAGGGAGGTTTCCTAATCAGAAATATACGTCTATATAGAAAGATAGAACATAAATACATCAGAGCTATCACAGTAGCATCTAGAGGCCCCAGCCTAGGGTGGGAGGAGAAAGAGAGAAACGGATATTTATCAGAGAAGCAGCAAAGCTAAGAACCTGACTTCCACTCTAGTACCCTAACCACTGGGTTGCACTGCTTCTCTTTAAATGGTGTTTTGATATCATTTCCATTTTCCCCATTCAATACATTACCTAGAATTGGTCCCTAAATATAATTTTGTATTATGCCCCTAACCATTCAGCTGTTTTGCTGTTCCTCGCTTTGATAACCCTCTTATTCCCCCATGCATAATGCTCTCCTGGACTCTGCTTCTTGATTATCTGGGGGTGGTTTTGCTGCTGATTGACTGGCCATATCTTTTGTTCCATTTCTGTTTGTGTGGGTGGGGGTTAAATCGTTGAAAAGAAGGAAAAGATGAAGGTTTACAGCTAGCAACTCAGCACTTAAATGACTGACATCATGGTAATTAGATATTGGCAAGTTCCAAGTAGAGCTGTTGCATGGTTATCATAATGATTTAAAATCCAAACGGCCTCTTTGTATCCTCCAGTGTTTCCAACATACGTTCTACCAATTCCCCTAGATGGGTTCTCTCTTGAAACACAGACAATTTGTGCTAGTATCTATCTACTGCCGATTGTGTCCTAGTTACTACAAACTCCTTCGCTGGTTTGTTTAATCAAAGGCTTTATTTTGTGGTAAATTCTCATGCATGGTGGTTGAGTTGCTTGAAAGCAAGTCGCCGTATTGCCTCTGTGCAGGGTTGGCTATCCTTGTCACTAGACAACTATCATATTGATTTTCAGGGATTGTTATTCACATACAAAGCTTAACTGTCTGGCACCTTGATATCTGTATGACCTTTTCAGAGGCCCTGTTTCCCAGCATGCCCTTAGGTCAGTGAACAAACTACTGCTGTCTATTGTGTCCATTTGTCTAGCATCTCAAGGGGATACAAAGGAATCACAGTTATACACCAAGGTTCTGGGGCACTCATCTAAAAAAATATTAGCAAGTCTCTCAGCTTTTAAGCCCCAATTCAGCAAAGGTACTTAAGCAGATAAACTACTCATGTGCTTGAAGTTAGGCATATGTTTAAGTACCTTTGCTGAATTGGGGCTTTAATACTATTTAAATGACTGTTGTGATTTAATTGACTAGATTTTGATACTGGTGGTGAAATGCTGAAATGTAAAGAAGTGATTTTTTTTAATACACCACTGTTTCATTTAACAAATAAGATTTTTTTTTTTTAAAAAGAAGAATTAATTTTGTTTTGAATCTTGCTTTGAGTTGTGAAGACTCATCTACTGGTGGGAATGGGAGGTTGTGTACACAAATGACCCTGTATGCAGAACTGGCGTGCACAGGTTGGGGGCGGAGGGGCTACTTGTAGGCAGTTTCAAAAAGTTGTCCCAATAGGTCTAATTGACATACAAACCGCTGAGTAATGTAAGAAGGTAGCAAGGGACATGAGCATTATCATATGGAAGTGTTCATTTATTATTTAAATTCTACAGCTGCCTATGGGTTGCAGTCAGGTATTGGGACTCAAATTATTTATTCTGATTAAGTAAGAAGAAGATGCCTGTACAAGGCTCTAGCTGCCCTATCGCAATCAATTCAGGAGAAACTCACTTATGAACACCAGAGTTAGGAACTGACCGGTCCACCACAAACCTCATTTAGAACCAGAAGTGCGCAATCAGGCAGCAGCAGAGACAAAAAAAATACAAAAAATACAGTACAATGCTGTGTTAACGACTAAAAAAATAAAGGGAAAGTTTCAAAAAAATTTTTGACAAGGTAAGGAAACTGTTTCTGTGCTTGTTTCATTTAAATTAAGATGGTTAAAAGCAGCCTTTTCTTTCTGCAAAGTAAAGTTTCAAAGCTGTATCAAGTCAATCTTCAGTTGTAAACTTTGAAAGAAGAACCAGAACGTTTTGTTCAGACTTACGAACATTTCAGAGTTATGAACAACCTCCATTCCCGAGGTGTTCTTAACGCCGAGGTTCTACTGGACTATGACAAAACTGCAGCAGCATTAAAATAATCACTCAACAGGAACTCTGCGGGTGGCAGGCTGGCAGAAGAGCTCATTGTTACGGTGCTAGAATCTGTACAAACGTGCTCAAGAGAGTATCTTCCACTCTGTGGTAACTGTGACGTCTTCCTTTCACCCTCCTTCCCCTTTCACTTGTGGGGGAGAGCAAAATAAAATGCAAATAAAATAAAGCCATATGAAACAACCACAAACTAACACAGTCAATTAAATACACACACCGAGATGTCTAGGGTGGAGCTGTGGGAAGACATCCTGAACTCCCTAACATAGGAGAGAATTATTCTGCCTTTTGCTCATAGACTTTTATAACCAGCGGGACCCACTAGGATCATCTAGTCTGACCTGATGGATAGCATAGGCCACAGAACCTCACCCAGTAACTTCTACATCAAGCCCATTACTTCTGTTTGAGCTACAGAGTATTGTTTATAAACATAGCCAGCCTTCATTTAAAGACTTCAAATGATGGCGAATCCATGAGCTCACTACATAAGTTGTCCCAGTGGTTAGTTACCCTCACTATTAAAAATACCCGCCTGCTTTCTAGTCAGACTTCCACATCTAGCCCTGGATCTTATTCTGCCTCAGTTTCCCCACCCATAAAATGGTGATAAAGAAAACTGACCTCCTTTGAAAATCGTATTGAGATCTACTGATGAAAAAGTGCATCAGATATTATAAATATTAGAGATCATTACCATCCCTAAACTTCTATGACTTTCCAATCACAAAACCTCTTCTTGATATTAAAATACCTTGTCACAGGCTGGCAGGCCTTTTGAGACAAGCTGGGCTCAGAATTTGCCCAGGACTTAGCAACTATCCCTCTGCCTCACTTATGAACTGGTAACATGAGGGCCTATTAGTGATCCCAGCTGTGTGTAATGGGGCTTAATGAGAAATACTTACCTCAGCTGTGGTGATGGATCAGGGAAAGCACTACTTAAATAGAGCTGGGAACTCAGTAGAGGGAGGAAGGTGGGGATTTTGCCTCTGGGAAGACCCTGAGGTAGGCTGAGTAACCTACAGGGAACAGCATAGGCTTCTTATGTGGGAGAGCCCTGAGTTAGGCTTGCAACAGGAGAAACAGATCTACAGGGAGAAGAGTATGCTTTTGTCAGTGGGGAGGCCCTCATTGGGCCTAAAAGGAGCAGCATGGTCCTCAAAGGTGAACTGCTGGAGTCCCTGGTGAAGGGAGGCAGTAGGGGAATTCTGCTGGGGAAGAAGCAAGATCAGAGGCTCTCTGTAGGAGCCAAGAGAAGTAGGCCAAGAATGCAGAGTATAGCAGTGGGGCCTGCGAGAGGCAGAAGAACTAGTTTACACATTTGATTTGGACTTTAAGTTGGACTTTTGTAACCCCAGGAGCGGGAGTGAACTGTTGCGTGACTTGACCAGAGGGCTGAGCCACATAACTCCCAAAGAGGGAGTCAGGAGAAGACTCTGGCTGGGACTGGCCATTTTGGCCAAGGATTTGGCCATCAGGGAGGGGGGCATGAGAGGCAAATTCCCCTGCAGCACCGCATCCAGGTATGAGAGAGCGCCCTACAGGTGAGGACATGCCTCCTTTTGCAGTGGCTGGTTGAAGTCGACAGACCCACTTGGAGTCTGTTGCTGCTAGTGTATGTGAGTTACTTCTATCAGCAGAGGAGCACTATCAGTGAGCAGCATTCTGGGTGTGCTTAGGCAACAGAGCCCCAGTGTTCTCCTTTGGTTTTGTACAGATGGCTGCTGTTCCTCCTGTGGGACTGACTCTTGTGGTTGATTCTGACATAGGACCTTGGTGCAGATCCTGGCAGCTTTCCAGCTGCTTTCTGTTTGGAATACAACAGTCCCTTCCCTGTACAATGATTGACTATGACAAGAATGCCATGTTCTGGTTTCTTGGAAGACCGCTCTTTTTGTAAGGGTGAAGGGTAATTTTCTTTGGTTCAAGAAGCATGTTGGATGCTGACATAAAGGGTTTTTGTTCTTCTGCTAATCCCACTTGTTTCCAGTAAGATTTGGAAGTGCTGTAGTTACCTCTACCAGTCCCCTTCCAAAATCAGTGATTCGGGTGGCTTCATTTGCTCCATTTTTGCCAGCAGATTGAATTTGTTTCTGATGCCACATAACAAAGGTGCAACACACAGGAGCACTCAATGGAGAATTTTTTTTTTTTTTAATTTCCTGGTCCCAGTTACCTGATAGGGGACACGAGTATGGAAGGATAACACTTCTCTCCATACCTCACAACCTGCCTATGCCCAAATGCTTGACAAAGACCCAAATTTAAAAAGAGTCAGGCAGGAAACTTGAAATTCAGTGAGCTTCCTTGTTTAAATAACCTTCTATAACCTAGTGTCAGAGGGGTAGCCGTGTTAGTCTGGATCTGTAAAAAGCGACAAAGAGTCCTGTGGAACCTTATAGACTAACAGACGTATTGGAGCATAAGCTTTCGTGGGTGAATACCCACTTCGTCAGACGCTTCTATAACCTGCGTTTCATTCATCTTTCTCTGATGTAAATAATGTTCAGCAATTAAAGTGAGGGACAGCAAAGTTGAGTGGAACACACATAGCTTTGGGACTAACATGAGTGATATTTGTCGAAATGATGACATCTGCCACGTCAGAAGGAATTAGTAGCCACTGGAATCAGTCTCCACTATTATAGTTGGTGGAGCCTGAAATCTGTTCTCATTAATGGCTGCTCAATGACCTTCGTGAAATGAATTCAGTATCCATCCAGTATGTACCATGCTACTTGATCTCTGCATTATATAACAAAGATCACCACATCATATGCCTGCGGGGTCACCTTTGACACCATGGAGAACACATGCAGAGACTGAATTCTTTTCTGCTCCCATGATGTGTTTCTTTCAGGTCAGTATTGAAGAATATTTGGTGGGGTATCCGAGGCAAGTTTGCACTGCTGCTCCCTGCATTCTATCTGCTCTTGGGACAAAGAGACTTTGGTTTCCAGGTGTGTCATTGTGGCACAGATCTGTAGCAATAAGTTCCCTTTAAAAAATAATAAACTTGTTTCACAGCACATCAAAGGAAGTTCAACATCCTTGAGAAAGCCAAAAGAACTTCAGTGTACTCTGGGTCATGGTCTGGCTCAGACAATTGCCTGGAAGAATGAGCTAATCTCATGTATCAGGAAGGAAGGAAATTGTTCCAAAAAACTTAATTAACCAGGACATCAGATAGTTTGTAAAAGAGTACACTTGCACTAGCATAGCATATTTAATGTTCTAAGTGCTACATAACATCTCCTTAATCCTAACAACAGCTCCTTGAGATATTACTACTATATTATTACTACTGCCATTTTACACATCAGGGAAAACATGTCAGAAATGTTATAGGCCAAATATTATTAGGATGAAAGACCAATGAATTAAGAAACACGTTTACCAAAAATGCCACTCCACCATCAGCAATCCGGTGGTTGCCAAAAGCTTTGCTGCATGATAAGATCACCATTGACAAACATAGACCGAACATCCAACTGATAACATCAAAGACTATTTTAAGGACCTAGCTGGGGGTTTGCCATGATGATGATGAACCTCTCTAAAGTGTCCTCTTAATTGTCAATGCCTCCATTTTTTGAGTCTCCAACTCTGAACGCCTAGGCTAAAATTTTCAAGTTTGGGTGCCCAAAATTGAGGCACTTTTATCTATATTTAGTTACCTAAACAAATGGCCTAATTTTCAGGTGTGTTAAGCACTTGCAGCTTCTGGAAAAGCTAGGTGTTTAGGTGCCTAAAGATGGATTTAGATGCCCAATTAGAAATATGCAAGATTGAAAGGGTTATCCTCCAAGTCTAAGGGTGGGGCACCCAAATTTAAAGGGTGGCCTGGAATTTTTGGAGCTCAGCAATTTGCCCAAGGTCATAGAGGAAGGTATGTCAATACTGGGATTAGAACTCAGGAGTTTTTAAAACTCAGAGCCAGTGCTCAAGTTACCAAATAAAACATCTCACTTCTGTTATGAAGTGCTATCTCTGAAGAAGATGAAGACAGAGTTTCAGTGACAATGATTTCTTTAAAAAGCTGTATTGATATGGATAGAGACCCTCATGCATCAGGGCATAAGCAGACTTCTAACTGTCGGGGTCGGGAAGAAAATTTTTCTTGGGCAGGTTATTCCATAAATACCTACTGTAGGTTTTCTTGCGCCTTCCTCTGAACTGGCTAGTACGATCCATTGTCAGAGACAGGGAACTTAAATAAAATACTCATCTGATATAGTATGGCAGTGCCTATGTCATATAGTGATGTACAGTGCTTAAGTTTAAGCATGTACATAGTAAATTAAAAAGCTCTATATAAGAGCTAAGAATTGTTATCAGTAGATCTCAAAGTACTTTACAAAGCAACTAAGTATTCTGATCTCCATTTTACAGATAGGGAAACTGAGGCACAAGGTAAGTCCTACTGGCTTTAATGGAAGTTAAAAATCTGCTTATGTGTCCTTCCTGATCAGGAATGCTTTCGTGAACTGTGAACCAAACACAGATCCACCGAATCCAAATAAAATACCGAAACACTTTTTTTTTTTTTTAAACATAAGCCAATCGTTTTACCATCTTACACAGGGAACCAAATTATCTGACACTGCTGTTGTGCTCGCTGTTTAAAAGAGAAGCAGCCAAAACAAGAAATGGCCAAAATTAAATGGAGGAGGGAGGAGTTTTAAAAATTATCTGTCTGTTTCACAAATGATTTTTTAAAAGCTTTCATTCCAGGAATAGGGCACCATTACAATGAGAAACCCTTTAATTATGTTGTAAAGGTCTGGTATTCCAGTGAAATGTCATTTCAAAATAAACTTCTAACAGTTAATTATCAGTGATATTTAACTTGTTGGAAAATTAAATATCACCACATACTCCTGTGATCATTTTATTGCTTTTGTAGACATTTTAATATTTTAATGGTTTCCAAGTAACCACGTAAAAGACTTGCTACCAAGCACATTTTCCTGGCTTTCTGTGCATAGCCATCTAACCTTTCTTTCAGCTTCTTTATACAAAACAGACCTTTGAACAGAAGGGGGGGGGGAATAAAAAGACCATTAGAGGATAGACATGGAATCATGCCACCATTCCTTTAGCAAGAATGATTCCTAGGCATTAAGTTTTATTAACCATTATAATATAACTGGAAATGTAATACCAAATGAACAAATCAAGAAATATTGCAGGCCATGGCAGTGGTCAGTGGAGAGATCAGATTAATGTGCATTGCTGCAGTGAGTAACCTATATTTATCTAGTGTTTCTAAAATGTAGTGTGCAATTCGGCCTCCAGAGGTGTGTAGTGACCCATACCACTGGTTGACAGCTAGGAATTGAGACCCTTTTATACTGCATCACCATCTAAAACATAAGCTAAAGAACCGAGCCACTTAGCAGAGAGAGCACAGATTCCGTTTTTAAGACAGGCCAAATGATAGCAGCAGTTCTCAATTCTCAGTGGATCAGCTATAGAGATGGGTGTACGTATCTCGCACTGTTTGATCCATAGAGGATGTGAATCTATTTCAGGTGACAGCTAAAAAACATGGCTCTTTAGCACAATCTGTAGTGCACTGTGCTTCTGTAGCTAGAGGTTGCTTGGTTCAGTTCTAAGTATTGCCAACTGGCAGAGGGCATAGGGGTGTTTAAGGGTTACAGGGATCTCCTAGGTCTGCTATCTACATATTAGTTTGAAAGAGTGTCTCATAAAGTTTTTACTGAAAGCTGGCCCTCAATCATTGTGCAGTGTATGTCTGGTTAATATGTAAGGAGGTCTATATATATACTGAAAATTATGTTCTTGGGGCTGGTCACCAAAAGGTGAGAAACAGATTTCTTTCAGGCCAGGAATGTTCATCAAGTCTGTCTAGCTGTAAACTGAGTATTGTGTACTTCACAATGAACACCTGTTTATGATAGGAGCAAAATGTTAATCAAGGGATTGCAAAGTCTCTAGGGCAGCGGAACTGTGCTTGGTTTACCCTCAGCTGAACTGCACTCACTAAGCAGGGTGTAGGGGCGTCAAAGCCCAGTGGAAAGACACAGAGGGTGGCGACAGGTGTTTCTAGCTGGTGGGATGGTCCCTGCTTAAGAGTCCTAGATACCATTTGACTCTCCCCCTCTGCGCTGTTTAATGACAGAGCTGATTAAGGCTCAAGTGACAGTCTTTTTGTTGTGGATCAGTAGAGCTGAAATCACTGATAGGTTGGTCTAAGCATTAGACCCGCTATGGGACAGCGTTGCCGATGAAAAGGCTGCCCTGCCTGCACTGCAGTGAGGCTCCCCCACTAACTGCTGAAATGACAGAGCTGTGGTAAGTGGTGGAACCTCAAGACATTGCAGAGGTTGCAGTAGAGAGGGCAATGGTGGAGCGAGTGACTGATGGAGCAGCTGATGGTGAAGTGAGTGGCCAGTGGCAGAGCGAGCAGCCGGTGGTAGAGTGGCAGCTGAGGCATTGCTCAGTATCTCCCCACACACACACTCCGGGGGGAGGTGAACTCATATGAATACAACCTCTGGTCTTTGCTGATCAACTGAGTGGGGTGTGGCGGAGGATGAGGGGAGTGGCGTGTTAAAGGGACATTTGTTTATCAAACTTTCACCCTGCAAGGTGAGAAACTGAGGAAAAGGCCGCTGCCCAGTGTACTCTGAGGTGGGTGTTTTGTTCATGGTCATATGTTTTCGAATGAAGCTTGTGGTGTTTTCCCACTTAAATGCTGGCTTCCTTTCCCCTTTTACTAAAAGTTTTTTCTTTTCCCTACACAGACTCAATGCCTGTGAGAGGGGAAGTATGGTCTCTTAGAGATGCTTGGGGCAGTGTGTAATTTTTCCAGATTACTGGGTGGGGGTTCTGTGTTGTATTGTCCAAAGGAACCCCTAGATATTGAACGTGGCCCTTGTTGCTGCCGACATTACCTGGCAGAGGGGTTACATCTGTAAAGAGAGAGCAGACCCTGTGTAGGCCTGGAGGACGGCGCTTGTGTTGGAGGCAGGTGGTGTTGGGGAACTGACCGACAGCGGGCACAGAGGAGGCTGTATTCCACTAAGAACAGGTGGCAGTGAGTTGCCTCACAACCCAAGGTACCCTGGGAAGCATAACAGCAAACATTAAAAAAAACTATGCGCTAGGCTTCGAGATATCATGAAGCTTTAAACAAGACAATAAGTGTCAGAGGCTCAAAAACCAGAAGACAAACAGAATCTAAGATGCACCTGGGTCGTGTTTTCAAGCTTTTCTCCTGAACTATTGCACAGGTGTAACACATTAGGCTGTAAAAAGAACAGGAGTACTTGTGGCACCTTAGAGACTAACAAATTTATTTGAGCATAAGATTTCATAAGCTTACTTCATCGGATGCATGTAGTGGAAAATACAGTAGTCTGTGTGTGTTACAGGGTCTGCACTATGCCCAATTCCCTGAAGATAAGCGTATGTCTCAGCCATCCCTAGCAGGCCTTGACTCTTGAGATCAAGCTATGGCAGCTCCCACTTTTAGTTCAGGATGTCCACAGTTCAACCCTTGGTGTGGGCTAAGATGGCAGCTGTCACAACTACACATGAAAGAGAATCAGATCTTTTATTACCAAACATGGTACTGATTAATGCAGGGACTTTCTTTTTGGTGTTCCCAACTCATCTGTTACATTAAAGTCAGGCAGTTTAATTTTATAAGCACTACATTAGTTTAAATTACATTTTTAAATCATGCATTTTTCTTCCCATGGAGACAGGCAAATCTTGAAACCACCAAAATAATGTTGCTTGCTAACTTATAAATAAAAAATCAGCCCTTTTAAAAAAAAAAAAAATTCAATGCCTTAAAAACTGTTTTCTGAAATACATTTTGAATGATCTCATAGGAAACAGTGCTTTTTTGGCAGACATAACAACTTAGAGAATTATGGGAAAGAAAAAAATAGATTGCCCATGAGTTTAACATAGTTTCATAATATCTACATTTACAATTTGGATAAAATTCGGAAACATCTGACTCAGTAAGGAGCAGCAATAAGAAAAGCAATCCAATTTCCAAGTAGAGGTAATGGATGAGTTAAAGGATAATATTTTAATGATATATGAGTAATTATATTGGACTAGATCCTCAGTTGGCTTACGTCACTGTAGCGCCACTGTCTTTACCAGGGATCTTTAATTCAGGATTACCACAGATTGTTTTAGAAGCTAGACATACACAGTTATCACCTCTCCCACCACTGACATGCTGCCACCTCTGAAGTGAAATTCACAGCTAATAGTGAAAAAACACACCCACAATGGTTTGTTATGGGAACTACTGGGCCTTATCTGACCTCCTGCATAACACAGATGATGACACTGGTCTCTTCAGGCCTTAACATCTAAGACCTGACGCAACATTGTGCTTTGGAGTCTTTGTGCCAGCTAGGCAGATTTTTACCTTTTTAATTTTCAAAGTCACACGTGGCCCACAGTACCATGCAAAGTGCAATGCAAAAGATGTGGAGATTAACAACATGCAGATAAAGACACTGATTAAAACTCAGGTGATGTATATCACAATATTCTAATTAAGGATGCTTAAGGACTTACTGCAGCAAGTCCCACCCCTCTTCCCCCTTCTCCCCCACCCCCAATACATAACAGCATTTATCAATTCATTTGGGAACACTGAAACTCTAGAAGTTACCCATCACCAAGTGCTATCCGTGTAAGTTAAAAATGCCAAGATATCCAGATCTAGATTTTACAATTCCTCTGCCAGAGGCAGAGGCACCTCTTTTCATAAAGTGGTATCTTCCTCCTTGAACTGCTTAACCAGTGCTCCTTCATTACGAAGAATTAGGGGCCAGATCCTCAACTGATAGAAATCAGCAAAACTCTGTAGAAGTCAGTGGAGCTTCATTAATTTATACCCTCTCCCCATCATACTGGGGCTCCAGTAAAGAGGTTTTACTTCTACCACTAGGCACTCAGCAGCACAGAGCATGATTTTAACGTAAGAAGCAGCCCTTATTGATGTATATGAAATTCTGAAGAGGGAAACGAGGATTGATGTTCCATGGATTTTTAAAACATTGCCAGGTGGAAAGACTGAAGCAAAGGAAAGAGCTGGACACGCAAAGAGCTTGGGCAGAATTTTAGCCAGAGACCAGTTACACATAATAAACTAACAAGGGCAACAGCAGAAGGAGCTAATATAAACCGCATTGAAGAAGGATGGCAAGTGTTTGGAAAAAATACCACAGGGTATAAATGCAAGACTCAAGGGACATGAAAGAGGTGGTTGGACTTTCTATCTTCCATCTGCCATGAAGTGCCCATATGTACTGTATAGGCTACCAGTTCAGCACAGGTCTGTGGTTCTAACCTCCTGGCAAACACTACACTGAATCAGCAGCCAAGCTCCTGTCAACAACCCAAGGAGAAGGATATAGCTCTTGTATCTATAATTTTGCATACAACCCAGATGGAAGTACAAGTACTTCTATGTTGAAGTGCCAAACAACAACTCCCTCAGGTCTTATATTATCTTTCCTTCGTCTTGCCTCAGAACAACTTCCATACTGCTGGGAACTCTGCAGCTGTGAGCACTCCAGTAGAAGGCTGTGCATGGCAAGCCAAGCTTTGTGTTTACTTTCAGGCTTCTGGTTAACCAGGTTTCCCTTGTCGCCATCTTCAACAAAAATTATTCCAACAAGGCAATGCAGCTGCAGAATCTTCACACTTCCTTTAAAACAAGTTTTAAAGAAACATTCACTCATTTTGTGAGAGCACTTCATATTGTGAACAAAAAGGTCACCATTTTGATGCTTCCATAACTAACCAGGAGACAGGTTAGCAAAATAATATAAAGCCATTGCAAGGGGAAAAATGGAATTCAGCTGAGCTGATATTGTTTTTCAACATGAAATTTGTATTTTGAATATATTGATTTAACCTTGCCACTGGTGTCTTGTTTTTAAGAATGGAGGGCTTTAGCTGCACATTCCCATAAATCAGAGGATTAAGAGGCAAGTGTAATATGGAATTATTCCTACACTAAAAATATCAGTGTTGAACATATTAAGCCTAGATAGAGTGGATTTAATGAAAAACTACAAGTGGTATTGGCTAAATAGTTTCACTGACCTGTTCACCTAACATGAGTGCTGATTTTGGATAAGAGAAGACCTTTATGGTCTTGTATCAACTTTATCTATTTCATTTTTGTGCCAGGGGATACCCTGACTGGAATAAATTCATTCCTCCCTAATACACCAATATGCAGACAGATTACTGTTGAAGGGGTAGAACAAACCATATACTCATTATGCAGGCATTAGCAGACCAGTTTCTGTAATAGGAGAAGTTTTGTTTGTGTTTCTAGTTTTAAAGTCTGTGTTTATGTATTGGGGATGTTGTCTGACGGGCTTGGGTTTGAATCCCACCTGTGCTCACTCTGCTGTCCTTAGAATGGGCTGTATGGGGGGGATGGGAATTGCTCCTTTAGTCCTCAAATATCACCTTACTATTGATGAGAGGAAATCTGGTCCCATGGTTGGGTGCTGGCCTGAGACTGTAAAGATGCAGGATCAATTCCTTATTCCACGACAGACTTCTTGAAATGCCACTTAACCTCCATGTGTCTCTCTTGCCTATATGTAAAATGAGGATAATAGTCTTTCCTTCCCTTATAGGGGTGTTCTCATGATGGTAATGGGGGACATAAGTAGCTAAGTCAGAGACACTGAAGGAGGTTTAGTTTGTGTTCACATGGGGAATTGTGGGTGAGAGGGTGATCTGAGACTTTGAGTTGCCTGGTTTGCTAGTAGCAAATTCTGTTGAATTATACTGCTGCACTCTTAGTTATGTCTCGGCATTCATTTTGTTGTGTCTAAATTATGTCAAGATACCTGAAGATAGCGATAGATTTATACACACACTAAAAATGGGCACCTAACTTAAATGTATGATATTCGTTGGTGACGGAGACAGGTTTTAGGGTTAAGTTCTTTACCTACCTCACAAGAACAAATAAACATAAAACAAGAGGATCCCAACGCTGCTGTATTCTAGTCTGGCTTTATGCTCTATCTCAACCTCTACAGTTAGTTTCTGCTTCTGTGTTTTGGAGAGTTAGCAGTAGAGCTGTGTGATAAAAGAAGGGGGGAAAACAAAGCATTTTATTCCCCCCCCCCATTCCACTCTCTGCTTTTTGGTCAAAATGTGCATGAAAAATTAGATTGGTCCAAACTACAACTGTCTACTGATGATATTGATTGATTGATATACAGACAGGTTTCTTTAGACATGGCCCTTCCCCTTTAATGCCTAGATCGTCTATAGACAGTTTCTACTTGATGCAGGGAGCTGGCCATTCCTATGAGGGAGGTGCTTTCAAATCTACCATCTATGAACCTGATTTAAAATAACCTTCTGCTTTCCAAATCTGTGCAGAAAGGTTATTTATTGTGGCTTATTGCCTTTGTAAAATAGGCTTCCTGGACAAGCAGCTCCACTGCTCTCTGTGGACAACAGGAATAAAACTCAAACCCTCAAATGAAGCATGGTCTTTAACAACCTAATCACTACCGGGCAACAATCATCCACATTCAAGCAGAACCTATTTCACCTTGTAAAGGGCAATACGCATAATCATGCTGGTGGAAAAATGGAAACATTGATCAGTTTTATGAATAGTATCTAAGTAAAGAAATACATTCATTAAATCAATAAGATGCCTTTGTATAGGAGTACCTAGCAAATTATATGGTCTCCTCGATTCAAAGGCCAGAAGGAGCCATTGTGATCATTTACTCTAATCTATCCTACAACACAGGCCACAGAACTTCCCCCAAATAATTTCTTTTGAATTAAAGCATATATTTTTTTTAAATCTAATCTTGATTTTAAAATGTCCAGTGACAGAATCCACCACGATTCTTGGTAAATTGTTCCAATCATTAATTACCTCACTGTTAAATGTACACCTTATTTTCGGTCTGAATTTGTCTAACTTCAGTTTCCACCAATTGGATCAGGATATCTTTGTCTGCTAGACTGAAGAGCCCATTATCATATATTCAGGACTGGCTCCAGGGTTTTTGCCGCCCCAAGCGGTGGAAAAAAAAAAAAAGCCGCGATTGCAATTGTGATTGGTGGCACGCCGGCGGCAGCTCCATCATGCCGCTTTCTTCTTCAGGAATTTGGTGGCAGGTGCTTCCCTCCTAGAGGGACCCGCAGCCGAATTGCCGCCGAACAGCCTGACATGCCACCCCTTCCCCTTGGCCGCCCCAAGCACCTGCTTGCTGGGCTGGTGCCTGGAGCCGGCCCTGCATATATTTGTTCCCTATGTAGGTATTTGTAGACTAATCAAGTCACTCTGTAACATTCTAATTGTTATGCAAAATAGATTGACTCAAGGAGCTCAATCACTATAAGGAATGTTTCCTAATCCTTTAATCATTCTCTTCCCTGAATCCTCTCCAACAACATTTTTCTTGAATTGTGGATACCAGAACTGGACACAGTATGGCAGAAGCGGTCCCACCAGTCAAATATACCATGTAAAATAACCTCTCTACTACTACTTGAGATTCCCTGCTTATGTATCCAAGGATTGCATTAGCTCTTTTGGCCAAGTGTCACACTAGAAGATTATATTTATCTGATTATCCACCAGGACCCAAGTCTTTTTCAGAGTCACTGATTCCCAGCATAGAGTCCCTTGTCTTGCAAGTATGGACTACAGGCTTTGTTCCTAGAGGTATATATTTACATTTAGCCATATTAAAACACATATTGTTTGTTTGTGCCCAGCTTACCAAGTGATCCAGATCGCTCTGTATCAGTGACCCATTCATTATTTACCAGTTCACCAATCTTAATGCTGTCTGCAAACTTTATCAGTGATGGCTTTATGTCTTTTTCCAGGCCATTAATTAAAATGTTAAATAGCTTAGGGTCAAGCACCGATCCCAATAGAAACACCTCATCAACGATGTTTCCCTGTCTTTAACTACATTGTGACCTATCCATTGAATGTGTGTCATGTTAGTTTTATTTCATCCTACTTTATTTAGGTCAAAATGTCATGTGAAAGTATATTACACCAACGCTATTACCTTAACCAACCAAACTTGTAATATTAAATCAAATTATTGATGTTGATTTGTATTAATCACATTAACCTCCTTTACCTCTATTTAGTTGATTCCCTTTTCAGCTGCTCTATTTTACTTAAATTGAGACTGGTGTCAGAATGACAGGTTTAAAATTACCAGGGTTGTGCGATTTACTCTTTTTAAATATTGGCACAACATTAGATTTCTTCCAGTCTTCTGGAACTTCCCTAGTGTTCCAAGGTGTATTGAAAATCAGCATTAAGGGTCCAGCAAGTTCCTCTGCCAGCTCTTTTAAAACTCTTGGATACAAGTTATCTGGACCTGTTGATCTAAAACTGTCTAACATCAGTGGCAGCTGTTTAACATCCTCCTGAAATACTAGTGAAATGGAAAGAGTGTTATCATACGATACAATTACTTCATCAGTTTCTTTCCCAAATACAGAACAGAAATATTTGTTGAACACTTCTGCCTTTTCTGCATTATTGGCAGTTCTATCATTTCCATTCGGTAATGATCCAATCCCATGTTAGGATGATTTTTGTTCCAATATACTTTTAAAAACTATTGTTCTTAACCCTGCTGGCCATAGATTTCTCCTGGTGTTCCTTTGCTTCCCTTATAAATTTTCTAAATTCCTAGCTTCTGATATATATTCATTACTATCAACTTCCCCATTCTTCCATTTCTTATATATGATTATTATTATTTTTTATAGTTTCCTTCACTTCCTCTGTAAACCAGGTTCATTTTTTAACCAATACGGCATTCTTCCTCAATTGTGGGATTGCGACTTTTTGTGTCTCTAGTAAAGTATTCTTAAGCAATTTCCAATTATCATTCCATTTTTCTGATTAAATTCTTCCTCCCAGATGATTTTGCTCATAACTGGTTTCAACTTTATAAAATTGGCCCCTTTAAAGTACCCAGTATATGTATTACTGGTCTGGGTTTTATGATGAATAGAATATTTGGCTACAGACTGGCTAATCTAGAGAGGAGGGCTTTAAACTAGGTTCAACAGGGCAGGTGACCAAAGCCCACAGGTAAGTCAAAAACATGGAGACCTGGGAGAAGGGTCAGAATCTGGGGGGGGAGAAGCATGGCCCATTATAGCAGAAATAAGGGAGAGACAAGACAGAACTGGGGTGGAGGAATCAAATCAGTATCTTAGATGTCTGTATACTAATACGAGAAGTATGGGGAATAAGCAGGAAGAACTTAAAATGCTAGTAAATAAACACAACTATGACATAGTTGGCATCAGGGCCGGCTTTAGGTTTTTTCCGCCCCAAGCAAAACAAATTTTGGCTGCCCCCTGTCCCAGCCCTGGGCTCCTCGCCGCACCCCCGTGCCGCCCCAGCATGGGGCTCTCCCCCACCACCTGCATCCTCCTTCTGCCGCAGCCCTGGGTCACTGGTAACTCGCTCCCACGGCAGGTCATTCAGCAGGAATTTTAGATGTGCATAGAACACAGACAGGATTGGTTCCCATATGGTTACAGAACTGCAGTAAAGTGGAACAATTTTCAGCTTGTGTGATTGGAGGATATCTGGATGCATATTATAAGACTGTCCTACATAAATGAGGAAAAGTTGAGGTGCCTTTATTATTCTTTTGTTCCACTCTTTCTTTCTATGGGGAATTTGCCAATGCAATATCACGGTCTTCCTTTTAAACAAACAAACAAAAGGCAATGGCTGTTGAAAATAGCAATTCCAGTCCTAATAACCACTGGGAAGCATTTCTTGCTCAATTTTATCCTACTTTTTCTACAGCAAGTTACAGTGGATCAGTAGATTTGATTTGGGAGAAATGAAGTAACAGCTGCCCAAACTGAGCTTGAGCACTCCTGAATTTTGAGGTGTTCAAATCTGGAAGGCAAGTGCTGGCGGGGGGGGGGGGGGGGAGGAGGGCTGTAGCTCTGCAGGGGAGCACGGCAGCATGTATGCAGCAGCGTGTCTGGCGCTGCGCAAAGCCAGACACGCTGGTCTGAGTGGCACGGTAAGGGGGCTGGGGGGTTGGAGAAGGGGTAGGGAGTTCCGGGGGGGGCAGTCAAGGAACAAGGAGAAGGGGGGTTAGATGGGTCGGGGTTTTGGGGGGGCAGTCAGGGGGACAGGCAGCAGTTGGATAGGCATGGGAGTCCCAGGGGTTTATCAGGGGACAGGTAGGGGGTGGGGTCCTAGAGGGGAAGTTGGGAGGGGTATCAGGGGGGCAGTTGGGGACAAGAAGAAGGGAGGCTTAGATAGGGGGTAGGGTCCCGGGAGGGGGCAATCAGGGGACAAGGACTAGTGGGGCTTAGATAGGGGGTGCGGTCCTGGGGGGCAGTTGGGGCAAGGGTCGGATGGGTTGAGGTTTCTGTGGGGGGCAGTCGGAGGGAGTGGATGGTGGCAGGGTGGGGCTACCCTCCCTCCCCATGGAGTGTCCTATTTTTTGAATGTTAACATATGGTATCCCTACTCACAGTGCAGCTCTCCATTCATAGCAAGCTGCAGCATGAGGTCTCAGCTTCCTCACTCCCTCCCCCTCTTTCCTGTTGGTAGTGAACAAGGGAATGCTGGGAAATGTAGTTCTTTCCCTGCTCCAGGGCTGTTTCTATAGGCAGGGAGCTAACCAAGGAACTACAGCTCCCAGGTGCCCCTGTTGGTTCTCAGCTCCCATGCTGGATCCCTGCCACCCCTGCAAATGGGCTGCTCCAAGCATGTGCTTGCTTTGCTGGTGCCAAAACCCTCCCTTGGTTGGCATCACGGAGACTTGGTCAGATAATACACAGGACTGAAATGTTGGTATAGAAGGGTACAGCTTGCTCAGGAAGACAGGGAGGGAAAAAGGGGAGGAAGTGTTGCCTTATATATTAAAAATATATACACTTGGACTGAGGTTGAGATAGAAATAAGAGACAGACTTGTTGAAAGTCTCTGGGTAAGGCTAAAAGGGGTAAAGAACCAGGGTGATGTCATGGTAGGGGTCTACTACAGACCTCCAAACCAGGAAGAAGCGGTGGATGAGGCTTTTTTTTTTTTTAAACAACTAACATCATTCAAAGCACAGGACTTGATGGTGATGGGGGACTTCAACTACCCAGACATCTGTTGGGAAAATAACACAGCAGGGCACCGATTATCCAACAATTTCTTGGAATGTATTGGAGACCATTTTTTATTTCAGAAGGTGGAGAAAGCTGCTGGGAAGAGGCTGTTCTAGATTTGATTTTGACAAATAGGAAGGAATTGGTTGAGAATTTGAAAGTGGAAGGCAACTTAGGTGAAAGTGATCATGAAATGGTAGAGTTCATGATTCTAAGGAATGGTAGGAGGGAGAACAGCACAATAAAGACAATGAATTTCAAGAAGGCAGACTTTAGCGAACTGGGGCAGTTGGGAAGCAAGTCTAAGGGGAAAAACAATTGAACACAGTTGGCAGTTTTTCAAAGAGACATTATTAAGGGCACAAGAGCAAACTATCCCATGACGTAGGAAAGGGAGATCTTCAATGATCTAAAACTCAAAAAAAGAGTCCTGCAAAAAGTGGAAACTCGGTCAAATTATAAAGGATGAATATAAACAAATAACACAAGTATGTATGGACAAAATTAGAAAAGCCAAGGCACAAAATGAGATCAAACTAGCTAGGGACATAAAAGGAAACAAGAAAACATTCTACAAATACATTAGAAGCAAGAGGAAAACCAAGGACAGAGTAGGCCCATTACTCAATGAGGGGGGAAAGACAATAACAGAAAATGTGGAAATGGCAGAGGTGCTTAATGACTTCTTTGTTTCAGTTTTCACCAAGAAGGTAGGTTGCGAATGGACGGCTAACTTAGGGAATGCCAGTGAAAATGAGGTAGGATCAGAGATTAAAATAGGGAAAGAACAAGTAAAAAGTTACTTAGACAAGTTAGATGTCTTCAAATCACCAGGGCCTGATGAAATGCATCCTAGAATACCCAAGGAGCTGACTGAGGAGATATGTGAATCATTAGTGATTATCTTTGAAAAGTCATGGAAGATGGGAGACATTCCAGAAGACTGGAAAAGGGCAAATATAGTACCCATCTATAAAAAGGGAAATAAGGACAACCTGGGGAATTACAGATCAGTCAGCTTAACTTCTGTACCTGGAAAAATAATGGAGTAAATAATTAAGCAATCAATTTGCGAACACCTAGAAGATAATAAGGTGATAAATGACAAAGCCATGCTGATTGTTAAGAACAAATCATGTCAAAGCAGCCTGATAGCTTTCTTTGACAGGGTAACAAGCCTTGTGGATAGAGGGGAAGCGGTAGATGTGGTATATCTTGACTTTAGTAAGGCTTTTGATACTTTCTCACATGAACTTCTCATAAACTAGGGAAATATAACCTAGATGGAGCTACTAGAAGGTGGGTGCAAAACTGGTTGGAAAACTGTTCCCAGAGAGTAGTTATCAGTGGTTCACAGTCATGCTGGAAGGACACAAGGAGTGGGGTCCTGCAGGGATCAGTTCTGGGTCTGGTTCTGTTCAACATCTTCATCAATGATTTAGATAATGGCATAGAGAGTACACTTATGAAGTTTGCGGATGATACCAAGCTGGGAGGGGTTGCAAGTGCTTTGGAGGATAGGATTAAAATTCAAAATGATCTGGACAAACTGGAGAAATGATCAGAAGTAAATAGGATGAAATTCAATAAGGACAAATGCAAAGTACTTCACTTAGGAAGGAACAATCAATTGCACACATACAAAATGGGAAATGACTGCCTAGGAAGGAGTACTGCAGAAAGGGATCTGGAGGTCTGTGATGGGTAGGCACCCCAACGCCCTTTTGCGTCAGGGGAAGATGAGGTGCCAGGCCCTCTCCTCTCTAGTCTCTGGGCCTGCCTTCGTTAAGGGTGTCCCAATAGGGTATAAGGGCAGGTCACCCCTCCTTGCGAGCTTGAGTATCTGGGCCGCGTGGCCCAACGGCCACAGTCCATACAGTTCCCCTCAGTAGCAGGGTAGTGTGGCCCAATGGTCAGAGGTGTAGGGGGACCCGGGCCCTCCCTCTCCACTGGGTTCTGACCCAGGGATCTCCTAATGGCAGGGTTCCCCTTGCCGTTGGCTTGGCAGGGATCCGGCCGCAACACGCCGAGCATCAGTGTTGCTCTAACACTTCTTATCCCTAAAGTTCCCCTGGGTCACTTCCTACCCTCAATGTCGCAGTCTCATCTGGAGACCTGGGCTCTGGTCCATTCCCCTCTGGCTGGTCCCCCGTCTGGGATACAGGTTGCGGGCTGGCTTCTGGAGCCCAGAGCGTGGGCTGTCCCTCCTCAGGAGCTGGCTGTGTGCATCCTTCTCCTCCGGTGGTCAGCCCCAACTGAGCAGCTTTGCAGGCTTTTATACCTAGCCTCCAGTTGAAGCATGCCCAGCAAGGCTTCTGGGGTGGGGCATCCTCTGCCAGGAAGGAAGAGTTAACCCCTGCTGTGCCAGTGCCGGGCCGCTCTGCCCCGTCACAGGGTCATAGTGGATCACAAACTAAATATGAGTCAACAGTGTAACACTGTTGCAGAAAAAGCAAACATCATTCTGGGATATATTAGCGGGAGTATTGTAAGCAAGATATGAGAAATAATTCTTCCGCTCTACTCCACGCTGATTAGGCCTCAACTAGAGTATTGTGTCCAGTTCTGGGCACCACATTTCAAGAAAGATGTGAACAAATTGGAGAAAGTCCAGAGAAGAAGAACAAAAATGATTAAAGGTCTAGAAAACATGGGAAGATTGAAAAAAAATTGGTTTTGTTTAGTCTGGAGAAGAGACGACTGAGAGGGGACATGATAATAGTTCTCAGGTACATAAAAGGTTGTTAGAAGGAGGAGGGAGAAAAATTGTTGTTCTTAACCTCTGAGGATAGGATAAGAAAAAATGAGCTTAAATTGCAACAAGGACAGTTTAGGTTGGACATTAGAAAAAACTTCCTAACTGTCAGAGTGGTTAAGCACTGGAATAAATTGCCTAGGGAGGTTCTGGAATCTCCATCATTGGGGATTTTTAAGAGCAGCTTGGACAAACACCTGTTCGGGATGGTCTAGATAATACTTAGTCCTGCCTTGAGTGCAGGGGCCTGGACTAGATGACCTCTCGAGGTCCCTTCCAGTTCTATGATTCTATGTTTGCACATTATAAATGTGATCAAGTGATGATCACTTGTACCTAAACTACAATTAATTTTGAGTTGTGTGATCAGTTCCCCTTTTTCTGTCAAGATAAGGTTCTCTCACGTTGGATGTGACACCTTTTGAGTTTTAGAGTCCATATTTTTTTATGTAAATAAAACAATCCACAACATTACATACGAAGCAAAAATTGTCGCAACATCTGCGGATCTGTCCAACCATCAAACTAGAGAGACAATATTCTGGAACCAACATGGCTACAATAACACTGCCCACAACAGTCAAACTGTCAGCCAAAACTTGCTGATCCAACTTTCCTGTTACACATTTTTGCCCCAGGGCAAAATTCTAAGAGGATCACACACAAGAATTAAAAGAGGCTGACAAATATTTCATTAAGAAACCAAATGTTTATGGCAACATTGACATTACACAGACATCCATGCACAGAGATCAAAATTGAAATAATAACATTTAGGAGGGTAAGATTTGTCACCGAGACATCTTTGTCCCTCTGTTCTGGTGTCAGGCAGTAAATGCTGCCTGACCAAGTGACAAAAGAGAATACTCTCACTTCATCCATCTAAGCAATGAGGGTGGAAGAAGACAGGAAGAGTAATCCTTCTTGCTCCCTTTCAACAATCAGATTATGAAATTTGCTAACCAAAGCTCAGTCTTTCTCAAGTGCTAGCACTATGCAGATGAGACACATCTCTGCTTATCTTCTACCACATGATCTAACACTACCACCAAGATGGCCACTGCTTGGACAAAATTGGCTGATGGATGAAGAACAACTGGATGAAGCTAAACCTGATCAAGACGGAGGTTATGCTTGTTGTCAGAGGAAAACATTTTGAAGACCTTGTAGCCATGGTGCAGTGTTCCTGAGTTGAAGGCATGCACCCACAATTGGTCAATTCAGTCTGTATTTTGTAGTGCACTTGGATTCCTCACCGATACTAAGATCTGACACAGCAGCATTGATAAGAAATATGTTGGATTGTTTCCTGTTGGCTAGGAGACCCCCTCTCAAGCTGCTGAATGATGATCTGGCATCAGTTATTCATGTTTTCATCACGTCTCAGCTGGACTACCTCAATGCAATAAAGCTGTGGGTGAAGCTTTCAGCACTTGGGAAACTCCAACGAATACAGAACAGCTCCTCAGTAACATGGGCTATTCACATTTCTTTGACCTGCCTTCTTTAATATAAACACAGAACAATCTCTGTATATATTATATATTAAAAAAAAAACCCTACAAACAAGACATGACACTGCACACACTTCTCCCTTCTCCTCCTGGGGAGAGGATGAGAGAACAAACCACATGACACTTAATGCTCTACTGGAAGAGGTTAGATACCATAGTGATGAGCATGATATAAGAACTTATATAGAACAGATAGTAAAAAGCATGGGACATGCCCCCCTGAAAGGTGCAAAGGACAGTCTTCAATTGTTTTCCAAAGTCTCAGCTTTGATTGTAAAAAAAATGTCTCTAGATGTTAAGGCTGTGAAGAAAACCTTGAAAATGTGCCTCGGGTGTAATTTGCAGCTATGACCTCCTGAGTTTGCAGACAGCCTGAAACAATAGCTGTGAGAGGTGTGAATTGCCCCATTCATTTCAGTAGGTGCTTACTCAGATGCCTAAATGACAACAGCTAACAATTTAACTTGTGAGACAGGAGCGGAAATAAGCTATTATTAAGAGCTGCACAATCTACTCAAAGTGACGGATCATGTTGGATGCCCTTAAACAACCGAGGGCACGGATGAAAGAAGGTGCAGCTGTGGGAGTTGTCCTGAAGTGTGGGCTCAGCTTTCAAAAGTCTGAGAAATGCTACCTCATAAATCAACATCGTACAGCATTTGACTCAATCACCTATGGTGCTAAATTCCACAGGTCAACAATTTAGGGTGGGCATAATTTCCAGAATCATTGAGCCTCTGCAGTTCCTGCTGAAGATAAGGGTAAACGTTGGAGCTCAGAATCTCTTGGGGGAAAGAGTGGGAAATCAAGCATGGTGCCGGTTATATCAAATTGATTCATTTGACATTTACTAGTCAATTTTATCAAGTGCCACCTTCCCTTATTTTTTTTTATTTTTTTTTTTTTTTGGTGGTAGATTGGTGGTAACTACTGCATCAAGCAAGGTATGAATGAAATTGAAAGATAAAGGGTTAATGCTCTGCTGTTCTATGGCATTTACAGACTTGGCATGATCCTTTCTTATACTCGGGGTGCTTCTGCTGTGATCTACCGGCTGCGGCTGGTTTAATTCTCCAACAATGAAGCTTTACTTCCATGATTAATGAACAAATTGCTATTTTCACAAGGGCTCATAAGACAGTTAGTTGTTCCTCTCTGGTTATTTAGGGGGCCCTTAAGGCTTTCTTTGGGGACCTCATTATTTTCTATGTGGCTTCAAAAAGAAATAAACAAAACCCTAAAGGACGTTTATGTATACATAAAGCACAGTGAGTTATCCCTCTAAAGGGAATGGGGAAGAACTGGTGAAGGAATCAGGAGGCATACAAGTAAAATTCTTAAATATTCCAAAATTCTAAAAGGTCCAGGCATCCTCCCTGAATATTAATGTTAGAAAAATATTAATAACATGCAGACAATTCTACTCAATCATTAACATACTCAAGGTTAGAATTAATCTGCAGAGCAGTTTATTTTATAAGCAAAAGGCAATGGACCAGATCCTCGGCTGGGGTGAATCAGTGGAGCTAAATGGAACCATGCAGATTTACACCAGCTGCAGACCTCGCCCCAAAAGGGTGCAAAGTCCAATGCATGCTCCCCACTGCCCGGACAGGTGAACGATGATGTTGAGGAATTTCACTGCTTGTTGCCACGCAGTGCTTTGTACTCAGTTGTCGTCTGCTGCTCCCCTTTCCCTGATTATGTTCAGGAAACAAAAATCTGAATTTGCAAGCTGCACACAGATCACTCCAATGTGAATCTGTGGGCCAGATCCTTGGCCAGTGAAAGTGGATGCAGCTCCACTGAAACTACACCGATTTATACTAGCTCAGGCTCTGGCCTACAATGTTTTCTTTATTATAGACTTTGAGCCCGTCCTTCTAATCTTCCTCATTTGGGGCTATGATGTTCATAGAATCATATAATATTAGGGTTGAAAGAGACCTCAGGAGGTCATCTAGTCCAATCCCCTGCTCAAAGTAGGACCAACACCAACTAAACGTTGTTAGCCCTTGTCCAGGTGTTCAGTAATAGAGGAGAGGGTAAGGAGACTCCCGTCTTGAATGGTTCATATAAGGGCTGGGCAGGAAGTACAGTCACTGTACTCAGGGTCTGCTCCCTGGCTACCCTCATGGACAGGGAGAGAATAGGTGGAACCACAGGTCTGCCTGCCCACCCCCCTCAGATCTAGCTATCTGCGCAAGGGGCATTCCTTAAAGGTCAGAAGCAGCATGTACTTTTCCCCTGTCTACTGGGGAATTCCAGGAAGTGGAATGAACAGTTACACCCAAGGTAGTTGAAGGCAAAGGGAGTGGAAGGCACTTGCTACATGCTGCTTCAGAATGGGCTGTGGACCACACAGCAGAGTCCTGAATTGTATCTTTTCCTGGAATAGGAAGGAGGCCACCTTCTGAACGGACCTGAAGGGAAGAGCATGTGTCCTGGCCAGTTCTCTCCCAGGTGGGACTGGCTGGCCTGGAAAAGTGTACAGAATGTTGGATGCTTCTCTAACTCAAGAGAGATTTACAAAGGGTCTGTGGTTTGTTTTCCTCGTTGCTAAAGTCAGGGGCAACACTTTTCTGATGAGAATCAATTACTCTGGGTATTTAAGGGAAGCTTATGAGGAGCTCCAGAACAAGTTACGGGGGAAAATAGGATGGGGAGGAGGAATCTCAAAAATTGCAAAGTTTGTTTCTGCTTTTTTTCCCCCGTCAAGATTCACCATCTCTAAGAACTATGGAAATAAAATCTTTTTTTTTTAAAGTAAGAACAAGGTCAAGCAGATGGTGGTAACAATTTGTCCTGCTTGCATATATAATCCACACACCTCCTGAGTGTGGTGTTCTGTCCTATCTAGTGGCACTGAGACTACTTAGAGAGAGAGATTAATGAGTCTGCTACAGCCTTAGCTAAAAATCATGTTCATGCTGTAGAGGCTCATGCACTAAGCTCCAGAGATCCCAGGTTGGATCATGCCCACCGATGACCGGGGTCTGTCTGTGTTACAAGTGGGGGCTCAGCCAGGATTTCAACTGGGAAGTCTCTGAAGCTCGAGACGTGCTTCCTTGGCTAGGGGAAGTATGTAAGCCACACATTGCATTCTGTCCCATCTAGTGGCACCGAGACCTCTTAGAGAGAGAGATTAATGAGTCTGTTCTACTGCCTTAGCTAAGAGGCATATGGGGATGTGTGAAACTAGTGTCTTAGGGCAGGTCTACACTACCCGCCTGAATCGGTGGGTAGAAATCGATCTCTCGGGGATTGAATTATGGCGTCTCGTCGGGACGCGACAATCGATCCCCGAATCGACGCTTCTACTCCACCAGCGGAGGTAGGAGTAAGCGCCGTTGATGGGGGAGCCACAGAGGTCGATTTGCCGCCGTCCTCACAGCGGGGTAAGTTGGCTCCGATACATCGAATTCAGCTACGCTATTTGCGTATCTTAAATCCACCCCCCCCCCCCCCCGTAGTGACGACGTAGCCTTAGAGTGAAGAATCAGATCTTAGGAGACTTAATGAGGAAATCAGTGAAGACATCTCCTCAGTGTTTAGCACTGAAATTGAAGGCTGAATTAAGAAGTGGATGGAGAATAATTTGCAAAATATTATTAGGCTATTATAGCAATCAATTGCATTCAGTCACTCTGAATATGGCATTCAGGTTTGATCATTTCATCTTAAAAAAGAAAGTACAGTAACAGAAATAAAATCAGTTTGGAGAAGGGCAACCAAAATAATTAGAGGGAGGGGGAGGCTTCCATCAATAAGAGATTAAATAGACTAGATTGATTATTTCATTTGGAAAGAAGAGTAATGGGAGACATGATAAAGATATATAAAATAGCGGAGAGATCATCAGGCTGGATCTTATATATACCCTGCCCCTTGTTCCGTTGAAGATCTAGGAGTTTAAATTGGAAGCAGGTGCAGATCAAGAGACTAGGGTTGTTTGGTGGTATGCAATTTGGTCGCTTGAAGGGAACTAATGTGCTGAAAACTTTCCCCTTTTAATTCAAAAACATTAAAATATTCTTCTAATTTAAGTGACCTGAAAACATTTTTCTGGAAGACTCTCTCCATATTTTTGAAGGCTCACGTCTATATTCTGGTCTCAGTTGGTCATATCAGTGCCAGCTCTAGAACCATATGACAGTCAGTGGACTGATGTGTTTAACAGCCAATGCCAAACAGGGGAGTAAATTGGAGATGGGGGCTGTCTGTCTTCAAACTTGGGTTAGACACCTGGTCTCATGCAGAAGATTTTCTCTGTGATCACATCAAGTCAGAAACTTGGTTTTAAAAAATAAAGCTGAAGTTTGGTTGAAACTGATGGGATGGCTTGAGAGGATGCTCAATCCGCTCTTCCTCTGTCTACCCCAGAGATGAAATTAAGAATGGATACTAAGATATACATTTATGTACAACGTATAATTAACCTACCAGTGAGAAGCCTGCTGCTGCAGGATATTATTAAGGAAGAGCTTAGTAAGATTTTTTTAAAAGGACTAGACACGTATGAATAAGAAATAGCATCTGAATAGTCACTGTACATTAGTTAGGCTGAAGATTTTAAAGGCTATCATTCAATACTCTTGCTTCAGAGCATAAACTGAACACCCCATCTGGTGTCAGGAAGAGATTTTCCCATGCTATCGTACTGAATGTAATGCCAAGGATTTCTGTGTAGGGTGCCGCTATCAAATAAAAAATCCTTCTCTTAACATCTCAGCTATCAGTGTCTTTGTCTAGGAGGTTGACTACGATTATTGATCATCTCTGATGACCTAAGGCCTTTCAGATTTATATTTTTAATTAGCTTCAGAAGCAAAAATAATTTGACCTTAATCAAAAACCTCAGCTATCTTGTCCATTTGGACAGACACTGAACAATCTATAATATGCTTTCATTGGTGAAGTTACCAAGTGAAACCTACACACCTCTTGGGTGTGGTGCTATGTCCCCGCTAGTGGCAGTGAGACCACTTAGAGATTAATGAGTCTACTACTGCCTTAGCTAAGGGTCATTTGGCTTTTAGTTCATGCAATAGAGGCTCATGCATTTAGCTCTAGAGGTTCCCAGGTTCGAACCCGTCTGCTGACAACTGAGGTCTATCGGTGTTGCAAGTTGGGGGCTTGTCTGGGATATCAATTGGGAAGTCTCTGAAGCTCAGGACATGCTTCCTCAGCTAGGGGAAGTATGTAACCCACAGACCTGGGTGTGGTGTTCTGTCCCCTCTAGTGGCACCGAGGCCACTTAGAGATTAATGAATCTGCTACAGTCTTTGCTATGTTCCATGTGGCTTTTAGCTCATGTAGTAGAGGCTCATGCATTTAGTTCCCAAGATCCCAGGTTCGATCTCACCTGCCGACAACCGGGGGTCTGTTGGTGTTACACAAAGAACCAAGTGAGAGCCCAGTACCTGGATACAAACTATCCACAAATCTGTTCTAGTGCTTTTCTAAAAGCATTCCGCTCTTCTCACAAATATTGAGTGTCAGCTGGGTGTATCTCAACGCTTCCGGCAGTGTGCATGATGGACCTGGACTGCACAATATGATGGGCCCAATTCTCTACCGCCTTGCACCTTGTGTAGTCAATTACACCTCTGCAAAAGGAGTGCAAAGTGGGGGTAAAATTGCCAAATAAGAATGTTTCCAGTTCACACCCACTTACTACAGGCATATAGGCAGAAGGGCAGTACTGAGAATCTGGGATAGTCTGGTGCAGGCTCTCTCCAGCTAAGAGTGTTCCATTTTTAATAAGTACTCAGGGGAGGATGTCCTTGAATCTGTGTCTTCCAGGTAAGTACCTTACCCACCAGGCTATAACGTCATACTCCTGTATGTTCCCTAGCCCACTTGCTATTCATTATTGACTTGCTCCAGCCATTTTGTGACTTTAGTCCTCCCTTTGCTTTTTAATTAAAATTAAAAATTCTGAATCATTTTGACATTTCCAAAATATTTTGATTTTTTTTGGGGGGGGGGTTTGGTCAAAACTATTTGGCAAACACAAATTTGTGAACAATTCTGGGTCAAGTGAAATTGCCTTTTTTGGCGAATAAACTATTAACTGTTTAATTTTTGCCCATGTCTAATCTTCACATTAGGTGACAAAAGAGAATACTCTCACTTCATCCATCTAAGCAATGAGGGTGGAAGAAGACAGGAAGAGTAATCCTTCTTGCTCCCTTTCTAGCTTGTAGTCCTTCCTGTGGCAATACTCCCACTTAAGTTACAGGGGTTTTGCCTGACTACTGATCAAGCTCACAAGTGAAAAATGACCTCTAACCAAACAGAACACAAAGCTGGTCCTGAACCATGAGAGCAACCAGCAGATCTCACAAATATGCAAACCACACAGTAATAACAAATACTTTGTACTTATCTGCCCAACCAAGCTTATAACAACTATATCAACTCCTGTAGTATCTATACCTTAGTCTAGCACTTCTGACACCAGATCTCAAGGTACTTTAATCATTACTATAATAATTTTATATGATATTAATCAGAATTGAGAATGAATGCTGTATGATACTGACTGGATAGTCCCTGTCCTGATTAATTTTTATGTGAAGTCAAACATTAGTGAATTAAGCCTGTGAGGTGGGTATTATCTGTATTTTGCAGGAGGGGAAACAGAGGTACAGAGCAGTTAGGTGAGCTGTACAATATCAGACAAGAAGTCTGTGGCACAGCTGAGAATAGAAACCAGATGACTTTTTTCCCCCTCTCGCTTTAATCCTAAGAACAAACAAATACCAACATTATCCCTTGTGATGATAATTTCACTGGATCAGCTAGCCCAGGAGTACACTTCACCATGTGGAACTAAATGCTAGCCAGATTTTACTATTAGCTGTGATGTCTGATGAAAGGAGAGTGGTTACTTAACAAGTCTCACATTTGATGCCTTTTAAATATAACACTCTGGGATTCAAAGCAAATTTTCTACTACACAAATTCACGGGCATGTCATGTGAATCCAGCACCTGAGAAACATCAGATATCCTGTGGGGGAGGTTATAATAGATATTTCCCCCCTCTGCATAATTTATGATTTTAAGGGAGGAGTAAGAGGGCATTTGAGCAAGCAAGGCACACTGCCTTTCACTTGTGTACTATTACCCTTTTGCTGCTGACATGTCAGTGCAGCAGAGCAATTGCTTCTGGTTTATTAAATAAGGCCCTGCACTGATTTAGCTACGACTATGTAATTCTTTCTATGGGTAAGGGATGTTTTCCCTTTGCCAATATTTGATTGCTACATTCATCTACACATTTGCTTAACTTTGCAGCAGGGTGCTCTACCTATGTGTGTCTATCTTCCTTTTTTTTGAGTAAGGATCACAATACGGCTGTATCTCATCTCATGCTACAAGAAAAGATCTGTAATCTAGTTAGTTCGTGCGCACTTTTAAAGAAACAGGCACATCACTTTTAGCGGTTCATGCATCTTGGAGTGGAGCCCTAACAAAATACATATATCTTTCAAAAGCGCTGCCACATATTCCTCTCTTCCAGCTGTGTGTTCCATTTTGCACAGACAGTGGAGATGTTAAACCATTGTAATCAAAAAGCACTCTCATTTCTGGCCAAGGTAATCATTTAAAAAAAAAAACTGGAAGGGCACCTTGCCATGAAGCATGCAGCATGTAGAACTGAAGTATGCTGAGCTTAAAGAAAACTTTGGAAAACATTCCATTTAGAAACCAGTCTGCTTATAATAATAGTAACTGCGTTTGCATAATCCCTTTCATGCAAAGATTTGACAAAGGGCTATTAATTAGAGCCTCAAGACAGCCCGGTAAAGCAGGTATTGTACAAATGGGCATGATGAGGCACAGAAAGGTAAATTGATTTTGGGCAGGTGTAAAGACCTGGGGCCAAAATCTGATCACCTTTATTCTAGTGTAAATCCAGAATAACATAGATTCAGTGGAGTTGATCTAGATTTTAGCAGTGCTAGTCTCCAGGAGTCCCAATTCCCAGTTCCATGCTGTAAACAATAGGTGATAGCACTGTTTTTCTGACTGCATCCTATATCTAGTGGGGCAAATCTGCTCTCCTTCACTGTTGTGTGTATCCAGAGTGTGCAGCTTAAATCAATTGTTTTTCTCTGGATTTAGGCCATGTAACCAAGATCAGATTTAGGCTCCTTATCAGGTGATCTATTGTTCACACCTTCAGAAGAAAACAAGAGACTAGGTGCACATTTTACTTAAGCCCATGCTAAACTCGGCATCTGGCCCAATAACTTTGCTTTTTGAGAGTTCACCCACTGCTATTACTGCTCACCTTGGTTATAAACCTGTACCTTTGTCATCATGGACACCCAGAAAGGTAATGAAACCATACTGCCATGATGCCCATCTATAAACAGCACAAGTAGCACATTTCCAAGCGTGCTAGTTCAGTGGGACTCAGGGTAATTTGGATGCTGTTCTGACTCCGTAGTACAGGCATCACCAATGCCAGTTAATATTTCCACCAAGTTTCTGGTGGAAAGAGGTTTCCAAAGACAGCTTTTGTTTGCAATTAGCTCGGGTCCACTCGGGAAGTTCTGCTTTGAAGCCAGTGACATGATATGGCCCAATGTGACTATAACAGATTGGAGGTGAGAGGTGGGCTGGAAGAACGTGCCTTAATTGACCCACCCCCTTTAATCTGCCCACCCCAGGCTGCAGAATGCAGCTGATGCATTAGGAGAGTCGTCTAGCATGGCATGTATATGGAGACACCCTTGGAGAGATGGTCTCTCAGGCAGGAACAATCTCTCCAGCATTTCTCTCAGGGTGATGCAGTTCTGCACAGATCCTATGGAGTGGAATGTCATCACACCCATGCTCTAGCTCTCAACATGCAGGTGGGTGTGGAATATGATCTTGGAGGGTGTTTATAGAAGGAGGCAGGATTCCGAAGAAACAACACAGGCCTCAGTTCTAAACACAGCTACACTTTTTTTTTTTTGGTTGCCTCATTTTGCCCATTAACTTATAGATTCATAGATTCTAGGACTGGAAGGGACCTCGAGAGGTCATGGAGTCCAGTCCCCTGCCCGCATGGCAGGACCAAATACTGTCTAGACCATCCCTGATAGACATTTATCTAACCTATTCTTAAATATCTCCAGAGATGGAGTTTCCACAACCTCCCTAGGCAGTTTATTCCAGTGTTTAACCACCCTGATAGCTAGGAACTTTTTCCTAATGTCCAACCTAAACCTCCCTTGCTGCAGTTTAAGCCCATTGCTTCTTGTTCTATCCTTAGAGGCTAAGGTGAACAAGTTTTCTCCCTCCTCCACCCTTTTAGATACCTGAAAACTGCTATCATGTCCCCTCAGTCTTCTCTTTTCCAAACTAAACAAACCCAATTCTTTCAGCCTTCCTTCATAGGTCATGTTCTCAAGACCTTTAATCATTCTTGTTGCTCTTCTCTGGACCCTCTCCGATTTCTCCACATCTTTCTTGAACTGCGGTGCCGAGAACTGGACACAATACTCCAGTTGAGGCCTAACCAGCGCAGAGTAGAGCGGAAGAATGACTTCTCGTGTACTTAGATGTATAGGTTCTCCATGATTTTCCTTGTTGGCTGTTTCTCAATTTTCCCCCTGATGTTAGCCATTCCCAGTTTATTTTTAATGGGCTTCTCTATTGTGGGAAGCTGTAGTGACTTGATTTTTACATTTTCTGATTCCTTGCATTCAGATTGTCCAATTCTATGTTAATGGTGTGCCCTGTCTATAGTGTGGAGAAATGGTTAGAAGCTGGAAGTCAGGATGACTCCTAGGCCAAGTTGTGGGAAGCATTCTAGCCCTTTAATGCCTCACTGGTAACATAAAGGAGCTAGAACTCTGAAGTCTTTCGGTACTGAAGAGTCCCCATATAAAGAGTTCCTCAGTGCATGTTAACACTGGTAAATCAGCTCACCTCAGACCCTGACAAAAATGTGGCATAGGAGTCATCAGAGGCAGGACAATATGCAGCCAGAGTTTCATTCTGTGCTGGAGTAGGGTCCAAAACTTAGAGAAGCCCTTTAGGCCCTTAGAAATTGTGCTAGGAATGGGCCCAGAATTTGGAGGTCAGAAAGGTGACAAGCCACTACCTTAGGGTGTACCTCTTGAGCTGTACTACTCAGGATGCCCTACTGATTTTTAGTTGATTTTCTAAATATTACATTTTTGACAAATTATAATTAATCTGTGTCTGCTACTGACTTGCTACCTAACCCATGACAGATGCCAGACACATCACATAATGCACAAGCAGAAAACGGTCACATACCACGATCATGGGCATGGTATAAGAATGTGAATACCTCTGTGCTTCACTTTACTCCTTTGTAAAATGGTTTTAATAACACTTGCCTCGCAGCCCTGGTGTGAGGTTCATTTAAGGTTTTCAAATTGCATCAAGATCCACAGATACTACAGAAATACAAATAGTATCCACGTGGAATGGTGGTACTCTCTTTCTCTTGGTTTATAGAAGTGTGTAAGTTTAGGTCTCTTGCACATTGTTCTGATATGTGGTTGCATTAACGTTTGCTTTCACAGGGTTCCCTGATTCCTGCTGCATACCTACTCAGTCCGAACAAACGATAAGATGGAAAACATTATGCATATAACAAATACAGTTCTACTAAGGCATTCCCTTACATCAGATACTTAATTTAGATAGCACTCATTGTACTGTTCAGTCATCAGCCCCGCATGCTGAAACAGATGGACAACACAGATGAGGTTATTGTTGGTCCCCATGGAAACCAAAGTTCACATGACAAGTTGCCTTTGGACTTGATCTTGCAACATTACTCCTTCAGTTTAAAGGAGCAGATGCCTTAGAAAGCAGCTAGCGTCACTTCTTTCCTACCTTGATATACACCACTGTAGACTCATGGAGGCTCAACTCCTTGAGAGTCAATGGATTCTCTGAAAAGAAGGAAGGTGTTAACATGTTATATTGACTCTCTTTCCTCCTCCTGCATATTCAGAGCCTATCTGGGCTTTCTTCCTTCTGTGCTTGCCTCCAGGTTGTGGATGGAAAGGAACCATGTAGGTCATTGTGTAATGTAATTCTGAGATGAAAAGTTGAGTTATACATCCATAAAATCTCATTTCGTGTCATCTTCGAAACACCACATGCATATCAACCAAGATAGCTCTTTTTTCTTCAGATGTTTTATCTCACATAACTGGGCTGGTCTTGTTTCCAGCTATGATATGCAAATTTGTCTCACAGCTGGTTGTTCCTACCACCTGTTCATGATGTAGATCAGAGGTGGGCAAACTACAGCCCGCAGGATCGTTCTGCTTGGCCCTTGAGCTCCCGGCCAGGGAAGCTAGCCCCCAGCCCCTCCCTCACTGTCCCACCTCCCCCACAGGTATGCCATCGCGTGGGCAGAGCTCTGGGCGGTGGGGTTGTGTGCTCCCGCTGAGCAGTGCGGCAGTGTGTTTAGCTCTGGCCGGGTGGCGCGGCTGCCAGACATGCTTCTCTGAGCGACATGGTAAGAGGGCTGTGGCTGGGGGGTTGGATAAGGGGTGGGAGATCCCAGAGGGGTAGTTGGATGGGGTGGAGGTTCTGGGGGGTGGTCAGGGGATGGGGGCAGGGGGGGAGGTTGAATAAGCGTGGGAGTCCTGGGGAGGCCTGTCAGGGGGTGTGGGTGTGGATAGGGGTCAGGGGACAGGGAACGGGGGTGGGGTGGTTGGATAGTCATGGGGTCCTGGGGGGCCTGTCAAGGGGGGTGTGTGTGGATAGGGGTCAGAGCAGTCAGGGGACTGGGAGCAGGCATGTTGGATATGGGGTGGGGTCCCGGGGGCAGTTAGGGGTGGGGGTCCCGGGAGGGGGTGGTTAGGGGTCAAGGAGCAGGGGGTGTTGGATGGGTCAGGTGTTCTGAGGGGGGCAGTCAGGGGGCGGGAAGTGGGAGGGGTTGGATAGGGGGCAGGGGCACAGCTTCCCTACCTGGCCCTCCATAGAGTTTTGCAACCCCAATGTGGCCCTCGGGCCAAAAAGTTTGCCCACCCCTGATGTAGATACTGACGCTGAGGTCACTTGCACCAGTTTAACTACATTGACTTCCCCTCTACACTAATGTAAATGAGATCAGAATCAGGCCCTTGTACTGTCTATGTACACATTAATTTCAATAAAAATTGGCTTTGTTGCTGCTGCACAGAAATGTGCAGACTTCTAAATATTACATTTTTTGATAAATTATTATTAATCTTCCAAAATTGCCAAGAGGACTCAACTAAAATTATGTCCCCAGTGTATTAGTGCTGTACATAGTAAGATACAGTCCCTACCCTGAACAACTTACATTCTAAATAGGCAAGGCAGACAAAGGGTAGGAGGAGAGCTAAAGGACAAGGAGATTGGGAATTGAGCCACAGAGGAGCTAAATGACTTGCCTACAGAAGCCCGTCACAGAGCAGGCAGTGAACCCTAGGTCTTTCTGAGTCCCCATGCAGTAACTTAACCAAAGAACCATCATTCCTTCTAATCAGTACACATCTCTTTTTCTGTCCTCAGTTGCTGATTATGAAATATTTGCTTACATATAGAGTGAAAGCTTCTGCTCACACATTATCAGGAAAAAAATCAGGGTATCATTGGAAAGTAGCGCACCGCTAATAATAAAACACCCAGAGTTTGGGGAGAATCTGATGGGGGAAAGCCGACTGCTGCAGAGGAGAATGTGGATCGGACAGAGACTTCTCTTAGGGGAGAGTCTAATGATAGAGAATCTCCAGGTTATAGTCAGGAGCAGAGGATGGAGGAGGATAATGTAAGGGCCAGATCAGATGATAAACATTCACATAAAGAATCGGACACATCAGAAAAGGGCAGACAAATAAACAGTGACAAGTTTTTAAAGTGCTTGTACACAAATGCTAGAAGTCTAAATAATAAGATGGGTGAACTAGAGTGCCTCGTGATAAAGGAGGATATTGATATAATAGGCATCATAGAAACCTGGTGGACTGAGAGCAATCAATGGGACACAATCATTCCGGGGTACAAAATATATCGGAAGGACAGAACAGGTCATGGGGGGGGGGGGGAGTGGCACTATATGTGAAAGAAAATGTAGAATCAAATGAAGTAAAAATCTTAAGTGAATCCACATGTTCCATAGAATCTCTATGGGTAGAAATTTCATGCTCTAATAAGAATATAACATTAGGGATCTATTATAGACCACCTGACCAGGACAGTGATAGTGATGATGAAATGCTAAGGGAAATTAGAGAGGCTATCAAAATTAAGAACCCAATAATAGTGGGGGATTTCAATTATCCCCATATTGACTGGGAACATTTCACTTCAGGATGAAATGCAGAGATAAAATTTCTCGATACTTTAAATGACTGCTTCATGGAGCAGCTGGTACGGGAATCCACAAGGGGAGAGGCAACTCTAGATTTAGTCCTGAATGGAGCGCAGGAGCTGGTCCAAGAGGTAACTATAACAGGACCGCTTGGAAATAGTGACCATAATACAATAGCATTCAACATCCCTGTCGTGGGAAGAACATCTCAACAGCCCAACACTGTGGCATTTAATTTCAAAAGGGGGAACTATGCAAAAATGAGGGGTTAGTTAGAAGTTAAAATGTACAGTGACTAAAGTGAAATCCCTGCAAGCTGCAGGGGTGCTTTTTAAAGACACCATAATAGAGGCCCAACTTCAATGTATACACCAAATTAAGAAACATAGTAAAAGAACTAAAAAAGAGCCACTGTGGCTTAACAATCATGTAAAAGAAGCAGTGAGAGATAAAAAGACTTCCTTTAAAAAGTGGAAGTCAAATCCTAGTGAGGCAAATAGAAAGGAGCATAAACGCTGCCAGATTAAGTGCAAGAATGTAATAAGAAAAGCCAAAGAGGAGTTTGAAGAGTGGCTAGCCAAAAAATCCAAAGGTAATAACAAAATGTTTTTTAAGTATATCAGAAGCAGGAAGCCTGCTAAACAACCAGTGGAGACCCTTGATGATCGAGATATAAAAGGAGCGCTTAAAGACGATAAAGTCATTGCGGAGAAACTAAATGGATTCTTTGCTTCAGTCTTCACGGCTGAGGATGTTAGGGAGATTCCCAAACCTGAGCCGGCTTTTGTAGGTGACAAATCTGAGGAACTGTCACAGATTGAAGTGTCACTAGAGGAGGTTTTGGAATTAATTGATAAACTTAACATTAACAAGTCACTGGGACCAAATGGCATTCACCCAAGAGTTATGAAAGAACTCAAATGTGAAGTTGCGGAACTATTAACTAAGGTTTGTAACCTGTCCTTTAAATTGGCTTCTGTAGCCAAATACTGGAAGTTAGCTAATGTAACGTTAATATTTAAAAAGGGCTCTAGAGGTGATCCCGGCAATTACAGACCGGTAAGTCTAATGTCGGTACTGGGCAAATTAGTCAAAACAATATTTAAGAATAAAATTGACAGACACATAGAAAAACATAAAGTGTTGAGCAATAGTCAACATGGTTTCTGTAAAGGGAAATCGTGTCTTACTAATCTATTAGAGTTCTTTGAAGGGGTCAACAAACATGTGGACAGGGGGGATCCAGTGGATATAGTGTACTTAGATTTCCAGAAAGCCTTTGACAAGGTCCCTCACCAAAGGCTCTTATGTAAATTAAGCTGCCATGGGATAAAAGGGAAGGTCCTTTCATGGATTGAGAACTGGTTAAAAGACCGGGAACAAAGGGTAGGAATTAATGGTAAATTCTCAGAATGGAGAAGGGTAACTAGTGGTTTTCCCTAAGGGTCAGTCCTTGGACCAATCCTATTCAACTTATTTATAAATGATCTGGAGAAAGGGGTAAACAGTGAGGTGGCAAAGTTTGCAGATGATACTAAACTGCTCAAGATAGTTAAGACCAAAGCAGACTGTGATGAACTTCAAAAAGATCTCACAAAACTAAGTGATTGGGCAACAAAATGGCAAATGAAATTTAATGTGGATAAATGTAAAGTAATGCACATTGGAAAAAATAACCCCAACTGTACATACAATATGATGGGGGCTAATTTAGCTACAAGTCAGGAAAAAGATCTTGGAGTCATCGTGGATTGTTCTCTGAAAATGTCCGCACAGTGTGCAGAGGCGGTCAAAAAAAGCAAACCGGATGTTAGGGATCATTAAAAAGGGGATAGAGAATAAGACTGAGAATATATTATTGCCCTTATATAAATTGATGGTACGCTCACATCTCAAATGTGAGTACAGATGTGGTCTCCTCATCTAAAAAAAGATATACTGGCACTAGAAAAGGTTCAGAAAAGGGCAACTAAAATGATTAGGGGTTTGGAACGGGTCCCATATGAGGAGAGATTAAAGAGGCTAGGACTCTTCAGCTTGGAAAAGAGGAGTCTAAGGGGGGATATGATAGAGGTATATAAAATCATGAGTGATGTGGAGCAAGTGGATAAGGAAAAGTTATTTACTTATTCCTGTAATATAAGAACTAGGGGTCACCAAATAAAATTAATAGGCAGCAGATTTAAAACAAATACAAGGAAGTTCTTCTTCACGCAGCGCACAGTCAACTTGTGGAAATCCTTACCTGAGGAGGTTGTGAAGGCTAGGACTATAACAGCGTTTAAAAGAGAATTGGATAAATTCATGGTGGTTAAGTCCATTAATGGCTATTAGCCAGGATGAGTAAGGAATGGTGTCCCTAGCCTCTGTTTGTCAGAGGATGGAGATGGATGGCAGGAGAGAGATCACTTGATCATTGCCTGTTGGTCCACTCCCTCTGGGGCACCTGGCATTGGCCACCGTCGGTAGACAGGATACTGGGCTAGATGGACCTTTGGTCTGACCCGGTACAGCCGTTCTTATGTTCTTATGTTCTTATGAATAGGTAATTATATAGGTTTAAGATATTTAATTATTTTATCACATCATATCACAACATTTTTCCAGCATATATAAGTGTGTGTACAAACATTTAGTGAACAGGCATTCAGTTTTTAAGGGAGAGAGACACAGTATTGCCAACTTCAAACATTCAAAAATCATGAATCAGCTCCCGCAAAACCAGGAGACTGTCTTAAAAATCATGAGATTTTTTAAAAATTGTGAATTTGAGTTATTTTTATGTGTGTTCTGGTTTTAAGTTTCATATTTTCAAGATTTTCTTCTTAACCCCAGAGGCCAGAAAATTATTTTAAAAAAATTGAAAACAGAGATTCTCATGTCATCACCTGACTCCAAGAGTGGGGCCTTTAAGAAAAACACCACATATCTTGAGATCTGGCAACACTTGGAACAATCAGTAGATGTAGATGAATATGGCATCAGTAATATTTGCCAGGATTGCATTCATTCCAGTGAAAACCGTAAATTTGCTTGTACAGTACGTATAATCCCACAAAATTTTGCATGAGAAAGAACATTATGAATAATCACACAGCTATGTAATAACATGAGCATTCACGTCAGAAGTGTTTGGCAAATAGAACAGCAGAAGCAATCCTATGAGATTTAGGTGGCTAATTACACAGCATAAATATTGAATTACGAAGGCTCAATATTCAGAACAATAATCATATCAAACAACTCATGGGCAACTGACCAGCTAAATACATTTGCATAAATCACTGTCAGTGCAGCTGGGCGAGAATTCTCTCATTTTTAAATTTTTACACAAAACAGAAAAAAATCTCATGACTTTTTTATGATTCCCCCCACCAGCCATTTTTTGATCTACACTAATTTTGAATAATAAACTTGTTAAAAAAATGAAATCTCATAAGGGATAACTTTCATGCCAGAAAGGAAGCTAAAGTTACTGGATACATGTTTTTTGCTGTGAATAATTCATCCTAGTCTCATACTCATATATTGTAAATATATTTAAATTATTTAAGTAAAAAATCTGACATAGCTAATGGAGAAAAGTTAGGAAATGTTTTTTTCATTCCTATTTTTTTTTTTTTTTTACCTTTCAGGCAGATAATAGGAGCTGACCTGATATTATAGCTGAATATTAATAAAAGGACACTGCATATTCACATGGCACTTCACTGGTAAAGAATAGGCAAGGTCCCTGGATTCTGTCTACCAGCTATATTTATGAAGACCTAGCACTGTAGTATTTCAGCACTTGCTGTGGGTTTAAGTTGGACATATATGATGGGTAGGCCTTTTGGTGGTCCTCTGTACCAGGGAGAATCTCACCTTTTTGTAGTAGGAACACAATTTAATCTACAAAAACAACAAGGAGTCTGGTGGCACCTTAAAGACTAACAGATTTATTTGGGCATAAGCTTTCATGGGTAAAAAACCCACTTCTTCAGAAATTCAGCAACGGTTTTTTACCCACAAAAGCTTATGCCCAAATAAATCTGTTAGTCTTTAAGGTGCTACCGGACTCCTCGTTGTTTTTGTGGATACAGACTAACAAGGCTACCCTTCTGATACTTGGCACAATTTAATCTATGCAGACAACACAATGAGTAAAGTTATTACCAAGGCAGGGGAAATGAGTAAGTAGATGAAACAAGGGGACAGAAAGGCAACCTTATGATATCTTTTGTTTTGATCTGCGTGTCCACTTTTGTGTTTTGATTTGCACGTGGACCACTATCTTGGCCCACACCTGGGATTGATCCAGGGACCTCCAGAGCTAAAAAGCATGTATCAATCTCTTGAGCTGAAGAGCCAAGCTCACTAATAAAAAAGCTTTAACAGACTCACATTCTGTGTGAACCAGGCAGCGAGATGGACGTGATGGACACTGAGTAATGGGTTATATACACACCAGTCAGTTGAATTGTCATGCTTTGTTCACTTTCATCCTTTATTGAGCCATATTTTGTGTAGTAATCCTAGCGTGATTCAGACTGGCTGAGCACACGCGGCAGTGGGGAGTGTGTCTGAAAGGAGCCTGGTGGTAGAATAGTACATGGAAGTTTTGAGAAGGGACTTGAAGGATAAGAGTGAGGTCACTAAGCCAACTAGAAAAGGGAAGCTGCTCAAGGGTAAGAGAGAGCCTAGAAATGCAAGTAGGTGAAACAGAGAGTGGGAACATGAAAGTGAGGGAATCTAGCTGGGGGAACAATAGTACATGGTGAGGGTTTGGTAAGATAATGTACTTGTCTTCGCTATCGGGGTAAATTGACCTTAGTTACACTACTCCAGCTACGTGTCTTCACAGCGCTGCGATGACGGGAGATGCTCTCCCGTTGACTTACCTTACTCTTCTGGGGGAGATGGAGTACTGGGGTTGACCGGAGAGCGCTCTGCCATCAATTTAGCGGGTCTTCACTAGACCCGCTAAATCGACACTTGCTGCATCGATTGCAGCAGCATCGATCTCCCTGGTACTGAAGACAAGCCCTAAGACGCAGTTACATAATCACTCTATACCAGTGGTTCTCAAACTTTTGTACTGGTGACCCCTTTCACATAGCAAGCCTCTGCGTTCGACCCCCCCTTATAAATTAAAATATCTTTTTTATATATTTAACACTATTATAAATGCTGGAGGTGAAGCGGGGTTTGGGGTGGAGGCTGACAGCTCATGACTCCCCATGTAATAACCTCATGACCCCTTGAGGGGTCCCAACCCCCAGTTTGAGAACCCCTGTGCTATCCATATCAGTGACTAATTGAACTCTTTCTCTTAACTTCATTGGATCAAATCCTTCCCCCATTGACTTCAGCATGGGTTTTTCTTCACTAAAGATGACAATATTTGGCATATAGTTCATTCAAAGCACTTGATATCAAATTGCCATTAAAATTCATTGTATTGAGCCACATCACTTTCTTTCTTGTAGACTCCACCATACAGTCTTAACTGCCACTTATCACTGGAATTATTAGAGCATATTTTATCTATGATTATATAGAAAACTGAAAATTGTCTGCCAGAGGATTCTCCCACTGATGAAAGTCCCTGAGCCTATTCATATAAATAACTTACATATTTATATATAAAAAAGCACACATTAAAGTATATTTGATCTACATATAATGTATCTTAAGTTCTACATTATACTAAAGAGGCCTTTGTAATTATTGTTTCAGGTTGGCCAAAGGGTTTCATTTCATTTTCAACTTTTAAACATTGTACATTATAATTCAGAATATAAAATAAATTTGGCAGTGAAAAATCCTTTAAAAAAAAATTTGAAATGTTCTATTCCAGTAAGGTCAAAATGATACCAAGCTTATCAACGCACTTCATTTTGATTTGTTTCCCAAATTTTTCATCCAAACTGACACATTCCCACAGAAAGTTTCAATTTCAATGGAAAACTCTTCTGTAGGAATTGTTTGACCAACTGTACTAAGTAGTACCACCGACACTTTTATAATCTGGAACAGTATGTTTCTAAGGAGTAGTTAGTGTAAAACTTACTCTTCAATGATTTACCATCTACCTGTTAATATGCAATATGTTACTGATTTCTGTATCTGCTCCCAATACATGCATACAATTATATTTGTATTTTAAAACATATGTATTTAAATCAAGAGGGATTTAATTTCTCCCACTGCAGAATATGTCAAAAGGAATATATTTGTCATCAAATATACGAAACATGCATTGTTCTTTGAAACCAGGACTATAAACGTAGGGCCAAGGCTTGCACCTATTCAAGTCAATTAAAGTTTTGCCGTTTACTTTAATGGGAGCAGGAATAGGTCCTTAGAATGCAACTGAGGGCTCATCCAAAGTCCATTCAAGTCAATGAAATGACTCCCATTGACTTCAATGGGTTTCAGTACAAGCCATTAGACAAAGGGGTGGGAAGAGGAATGGATGGCTGAAGGATTTAGGAATTAGACAGGGAACATTTCACCTTTAGGTCATTGTTAATGTTAGGTAATTGAGACAATGTCAAAACTGAACAGACATTACTTTCTTCTAGCAAATGGCAGTTCACGGATCTGTGTGAAATAAGCAAGTGGTCAGAAATCCACCCCCGTGCAGAGAGCCCACACAATGCTTAAGCCTTCAAAAATAGGGCTTAAGTGGTGCATAGCTAGAGGTTTCTAGCACTCATGGTTGCAGAGAAAAGCTTGAATCTTTGACCCAAGTGCACTCTAAAGTCTCAGAAATTGGAAGAAAAATAAAAGGAAGGCACGATTTATTTAAATAGTGATTTAAGCCACTCATTTGGGGGGGAATGATTCATGATTTTAGAATGTTTTGAGTTGGCAATACCAGTAATGCATTATTATCTGAGAAACAGTATATGATCCTGTAAAGGCTGAGATGAAATCAAGGCTTCATTGTAGACAGTGGGCATTTTGCCACTGGATTTAAACAAGATCAGGATTTCACCTTTAGTATGATTTACTGTATACCTTTGGGTTGAGGTATTCTTACACATGCAGCCTTAATTTTGGCATATACTGCTTTTTGATGGAATTATTACATGGAAAGATACAGCGACAAAGTGAAAATGTACAGCAATATATAGAATTACATGTTACTCTGTACAGTGAACTAGTTTCTTACTTGCTAGTGCATTTCTTCTAAGTGACAAACAGGAAAGACTGGCAGATTCAAATTAGGGGTTAAACAAAGGGTAGCTAAGAAGAACAAGAAACAAATACCCTTGTTTAAAAATAGAATTAGATTGAAGCTAGCAACCTGAGCGAATTGACATGAAGCCGATTATAAGAAAATTGGGAAGGTTCTTTTCTTACAGTTTAAAACAGAGAAGAAATGAAAAAAGTACCTGCTTTACAAGATTCCAGCTCTGCCTTCAGCCATGCAGAAAAGCTAGTGGTATCAAAACAATAAAGATTAAAATGAAACTCGAAGGCAAACAGAGACGGTCCATTCCACCATCTCTTTTTCTGTGTTCATCTTATAACAATGCAAACGTACAAAGCTTTATAGGATGGATTCTTTCCCTACAAGATGATCAATTATAAAGGTTAACTTGCATTAAGATTTTAGAATTAAAGCAGAAACTAAACAGCTTTTTTGTTACAATTAACTTGAAATGAAAGGAGATATCCTATCTCCTAGAACTGGAAGGGACCTTGAAAGGGCATCAGGTCCAGCTCCCTGCCTTCACTAGCAGGACCAAGTACTGATTTTGCCCCAGATCCCTCAGTAGCCCCCTCAAGGATTGGGCTCACAACCCTAGGTTTAGCAGGCCAATGCTCAAACCACTGAGCTATCCCTCCCACTAAGGGTTTGATTATTCAAGTTAACTTTTCACACTGTTTCAGCTTCTTCTTTCATTTTCAAACCACTTGTGGTTGAATGCTGACATCTGAGAAGAGAATGGAGAAAGACAGTGCATTGTTGAATATGAGAAGATATTCACAGAAAACCCTCAAACAAACAGGCACCTTAGCAGGATAAATTGAAACTGTTATATTCTTGGGGGCAACAGAAACGTTTCCGGTATATGATGTGGTTTCACAATCTAGTAGCTATCTGATTTAGCTGCCTCTTGTCCTGTTCTCTGTGGTAAGAGAGAACATTTTTCTCCCTTTTTTTTATGGCAGCCTTTCCAGTATTTGAAAACCACTATCATGTCCCCCCTTGAGTTATTGTCTGATTTATTGTCCCTGCAGTGTCTGTGCTAACTGATGCTTTAATAGAATGTGAATTTCCTTTATAATGCACCTAGCCAATTGTGCAATGCTGAAGAGTGTGGGATGGGGTGTTTTTTGAGTTTCAGTTCTTACACATCAGTGTAGATTAGGAGGATCAGGCATTTTAGGAAGAGCTAGAGACAGCTTTGGATTGGAGCATGTTAGTTGAGCCCATTCATCCCTTGGATGGCAAATATTAATGATGAAATATTGGGTTTCTTGTTGGTGAAGGCTGTTAATTCTTAAGTGGGGACAGGGTATTGGTTTCGCTCAGATGGGTGTTTGTTAGACCGTAGCTCAATATATTATCTCTTAAGACTAGTAGTTTCTAGAGCTGGCCAGAAAATTGAATTCTAGGGGGAAAAATTGCCTTTTTGATTAACACGAATTTTTTCAGATCCCTGACAAAAATCCCCCCAAAATTGGAGGAAAGCAGAAACTTTCTGTAAAAAAAAATGTTTAGTTGAAAATCCAATATTCAGACAAAAAATTTATGAAAAAATTTTGACCAGCCCTAGCTATTTGATCATTGCCCTTTGTCTAACTTTCCCTTTCTGAGAGAGGTTATTGAGAAGATGGTGGAAAAGTCACTTTGGCAAAAACCAGAGTATATGGTCCTCCATCCATCGCAGTCTGGTTTGGGGTCCACGTATGGCTTAGAGACGACACAAGACTTAGTGAAAATTGATCTCCTCGCAATGGATAACAGTCAGGTGGACTGATCTTTTCGTTTGTTTGTTTTGTTTTGTAAATCATACGGTCAGCACCCTTTGTTATGGGTGACTGTGTAGGATTGATCACTTGACTGCACAGACTGGCAGGAGTAGGCAGGATGGCTCTTAAGTGGCTCCCTGCTTAAAAGTTCTCTCTGGCATGGTCCTGTAGGGTTCCTTTCTATTATCTGTCCAGGTCAGATAATAAGGCAGTTTGGGCTGAATTGTATCAATGAGCTAGTGACACACAATCCTAAATTGCATTTTCATTGACACAGATACTGTGGTATCTCAGCTTTCCCAATGCGTGGCTGGGACCCAAACAGGAGCCAGTTGGCTGAAGATTATTTTTTGTAAGATGATTGGTTGGGGAAAGCAGGGTGGAGTATGGCAGGGATGGTGTTTGCTCCCATAACTGAGAACTTTACCCATGGTCATTTTTGGGGTACTTTTAGGTCTCCATTTGATCTTGGAGTCTTAGGTGGCTTTGAGATCCAAAAGTGCCTTTGAACTCCTGTGAACTCATCTGATTTTCAATTGATGAGGAACTGTCACCCACGATTTTGTGGCCTTAAGAACAGATAATCCTCATGCACAAAACCTGTGGTTACCCTTGAAGACTGCTTAGAAGCTGCCAAATGCCCTTTCAGATAAGCACAATTGGCCAGAGGCAGCATATTACACTAATCCTCCATCTACATCACTGGTTTCCTACCTGCTTCTGGGTTCAGTTTCCTGAGAAACAAAATACTTGGCACACCAAGGAGAAACTCTTATCCCATTATACATTAATAGAACTTTAAATAGTAACAAAGCTATATATCCAGCTAAATATAAACCTGAAAAATTGATGGAATAATGTAGAAGTTCATCTAACCACCCACGTAATTGCTTTTTCCTCCCATGGCTATTAACACTAAATCAAACACCAGAGATCAAAACACATACGGTTTGGTCCCTCCAACTGCCTTTGTATCTTGGCTTAGTTGCTGCCCATCTTCCTATGACACAGATACTTACTTATCCATTAATAATGGTCCTTTTTTTCTAGACAGGTAAAAGGAATAGCTAGTTCCAAACCTGACGCCCACAACACAGATATTGGTTGAACCCAATGGGACACCTATAATCGGGTATTACCACATCCTTACTATCTTGCGCTATGTGAGGAAGACCAGTATGGATTGACCTAAACTGAATTTTATAGTTGTTAATACAGGACTGTATAGGCCATGTACAGCATTTGTTTCAAAGGCTATTTGAACTAGAAAGGTAACCTTTTTGCTTTGTACTGAATGTGAAAGTATCATTTATTTTATATTCAGGTTTTTTATACTGCATTTTTTAAAAAACCGTTAGTGAATCTGCTAAAGCTTAAAGAAAATATAGCATTACATAAACAAAAATTGGATATTAAGGATAAGAATTTCTCATACTCTTTCCCTGGATCTACTAAACAGTGTGACTAGATAAAAAAAAATTTTCAAAGCCATTTTCATGGAGCTAAAAGGAACTGCAGTGAATTCTTGTTTGAACTAAATCAGCCAAGGTGATTATTCTATGTCTGCAATGTGGAAAGGCCGGTTAATAATACTGCCAGGATACATTTCTTCATGTGCAATAGTTTTTACAGTAAATACGATTTCACATTGCATTAGCCAGAATTTTCAAACATATTCCGAAGAGTTTATAAGTAAAAGACTAACATGCTTAAAAGGGATTCCTTGCAAAACTTAATGCCACTGAATGAGCAATTGTGTTTTCTACTACCAGTTATTGGTAATTACTTTAGGAAGGCCAGAATAATATAAGCTTAATGCACTGCTCTGTACTCTAATTGCATTGAGTCTTTACGCCAAAAAATCAAAGGCAACAATTATATATCGTTCTAAAAGGTAAATATTTTTCTAACCGTTTTCCTTGTAGAGTTAGCCATGATAATCTAAATCAATATCAACAAGGGTTTGAATCCTATGGAAATCAAAAGGGCTCTCCCCTCTGTGGAATCCCTTGTAGGATTGGGTTGTAGGATAAGATCTTTTTTAAGGGACCTGACTTGACCAAACATCCTGGTTTTCCCAGGAGTATCCCTTCCTGGACTGTCCCAGCCAATTACAATGAAACTGGAGTTTTGTCCCAATCTTGATACATATCCAGCACCCCAACCTAGTTACCAAAATCCTCCTAACCTCCTCCTGCCGCCCCATGCCAATGCTGTTTCATATGACACTCCTCCAGATACCAAAACTTTCACACTACTCTGTTCCTGGTGATATTAACACTATTGTCCTAACTTTCTGATTTTAAAACTTGGTCACCCAGCCTGACTCTGCTAGTACAGCTCTGAATTCCCTTTCTGTATGCAAGTTGCTTCCTTACTTGTCCCCAGACTTAAGTCTGGGACACCTGGTTCTACTAACATACATGCCTTCCCAGTCATTTGAGTCTCATGTTTTACAGTTCCATTGAGCATGCTACATAAATCATAATTTATTGCATGGAATATATGACTGGGAGAAGGAGGAAATAGGTTACTATAATGAAGTTACACATTAATTCAGGTTTGTTATCCACACATTTTGTTTGTACTCGATACCTATTCTAAGCAGCTTAACATTATGTGTCCTCCTACTTTTTGTCTTTAGCCTGTTAACTACATTCCATGCTCTCACCCAATTGTTCAGTACCTAGTCCTCAGCCTATTGCTAATCACCCAGTCAGTTATCCACCTTCTCAATCCCTCCCCGCCAAAATCTGTTACCATCTCCCCAATTCAGCTCTCACAATTTTAATCTGCTTTCATTAGCTCTGGCTGCTGATATTGTTGAATCTAAATGGTCCCACAATTGTGACCAATGGTTATTTCTTTCCTTTTCCCCCTATATTCTTTCAAATCTAAAAATGGGGCAGGCAGGACAGAGGGATATGTGCTGTTTCCCAGTATTTCCTCTCTCTCTTCTTTTCCCCATTCCTATTCTCTTTCATTTGTTTTTAAAATGGACCTGCCTCTGGCTGTTCTCTGCACCTGGAGCCATCTGTTTGGAGAAGGAATTCAAAATGGAGGGCAAAGTAGTTCTAATCCCCTCAGAGGAATTATGCTAATTAGGGTAAGGGTCCTCGACACACAACTCTAGGTCCAAACACCACGGGCAGCTAGGCCTTGATTTAGGAATGCACACATTTAACTGGAAGCTTTGTTGAAATGGGGGAGGAAGAAGGGTGGCTTTTGTGGCTAAGGTACTAGACTAGAACTCAAAACATCTGGGTTTAAGTGCTGGCATTGCTACAGGATTCCTATGTGACTTTAGGCATATTACTTAATCTGCTATGATCAGTTCCCCATCTACAAAAATGGGCATAATAACACTTCTTTCATCTATTTAGATTGCACGCCTCTAGGAAGCAGATATTGTTTTTTACTATGTGTACTTGCTCGCACAACAGGGTCATGGTTGCGGTGCTACTGTAATACAAATAATAATAGCAAAGAGACTTCAACTGCTTACCTGAAGCTGGTCATGGCTATTGATCTTATTGTGTGTATTCCCCATTAGAAGTGGGGGGAATTTAGTCTTTATTCTTTATGTGAATTATCTGGGAACAGATTTTATTTGAATGAATTTGTGTATTTGATACGAGCCAGTGCTAACACTGGTGCTAACAGTTTTTCACCATTTGGGATATTTGTACCAAAGGGTGAAATGTTTTTAGAATCATAGAATCACAGAGCCATGGTATTAAAAGGGACCGCAAGGGTTATCTAGTCTAACCCCTGCCAAGATGCAGGATTTGTTGTGACTAAACCATCCAAAAGAGATGGCTATCCAGTCTCTTTTTGAAAACCTCCAGTGAAGGCAATTCTATGACTTCCCTAGGCATTTGTTTCATTGTCCTACTGTTCTTACAGTTAGAAAGTTTTTCCTGAGATTTAATCTAAATCTGCTACACTGTAGTTTGAGCCCATTGCCTCTTGTCCTGTTCTCTGTGGTAAGAGAGAACATTTTTCTCCCTTTCTTTATGGCAGCCTTTCCAATATTTGAAAACTGCTATCATGTTCCCCCTTGAGCTCCTCTTTTCGACACTAAACATACCCAGCTCCTTCACCTTTGCCCATATGGCCTGCATTCCATCCTTTTGCTCATCTTTGTCACTTGCCTCTGGATCCTTTCCAGGTTCTCTACATCCTTTCTATATAGCAGTGTCCAAAATTGGACATAGTACCACAGCTGAGACCTAACTAGTACCAAGTAGAGCGGTACTATCACCTCCTCTCTTAATGTAACCCAGAATTGTATTTGCTTTTTTTGCAACAGCATCGCATTGTTGACTCATGTTGAGGTTTGATTCACCACAAGCTCCTTCTCAGCAGTGCTGCTGCCAAGCCAGTTATCCCCCATTCTGTATTTGTTTTTTCTTCCCTGAATGTAGCACCTTACATTTGTCTTTGTTGAATTTCATTTTGTTGTCTACAGCCCAGTTCTCCAATTTTTCAAGATTCCTCTGAATTTTATCTCTGCCCTCCAAAATGTTTGCAATCCGCCCTAGCTTTGTGTCATATGCAAATTTGATGAATATGCTCTCTATTCCAACATCCAGGTCATTAATAAAGATGCTAAATAACACTGGACTTAGAACACATCCTTGTGGAACCCCACTGGAGACTTCCTTCCAATGTGACATCATTTCATTAATAGTTACTCTTTGTTTTCAGTTGTTTAACAAATTATATATGCACTGAATGGTAGTTCTACTGAGCCTGCATTTCTCCAGTTACTTATGAAAATGTCATATGTATATTATGTGGGGGGAGGGATAGTTCAGTGGTTTGAGCATTGGCCCTGGCCCAGGGTTGTGAGTTCAATCCTTGAAGGGGCCATTTAGGGCAAACTCCATACTTGGTCCTGCTAGTGAAGGCAGGGGGCTGGACTTAATGACCTCCCAGTTCTATGAGATAGATATATCTCCATATTATATCCACTGTATTCCCCCTATTCACCAAACCACTTACCTTTTCAAAGAAGGAAATGAAGATGGTTTGGGCATGATTTGTTCTTAGTAAATCCATTCTGGCTGCTAGTGATCACCCTTTTGTCCTCCAGGTATTTGCAGAGTGAATGTTTTATACATTGCCCCAGTAGTTTCCCAGGTACTGAGGTCAGGCTGACTGGTCTATAATTCCCCAGCTCCTCCTTTTCCCCATATTATCTAGCCACGTTTTACAATCATAGACGAGGGCCCCATTTTGCTAGATGAAGTACAAACAGAAGCAAAAGACAGTCCCTGCCCTAATCCTTATTACCCATATTTTCCCATTGAGTTCAGCCCATCAATACCTCCACCATGAAGACTTATGAAATGAGGCCTAAATTAAATGGTGATACTGACATCATATTGACAGAAGTAGTATTGCCAACCCCAAGCATTAAAAAGTCTTGAGCCAGGTCTCCAAGAAACTATAAAATTAGTTCAAAATCCTTGAGATTTTAAAAAAATAATAATTTCATGGTGGGGGGTCTTTTCCTTTGCCTTCTGAGCCTTTGAGGTTCTTGTTATCCAGCTTTGTGCCACAACTCTGAGGGCTAGGAACTTACTTTTATTTTTAAAAAAATCTGCGCTTCTCCCATAATTAAATGACTCCTGAAGCTGTGGCTTTTAGGAAAAACACTTAATATGGCAAGACCACAAAAAAATCTTGAGCGCTGGTGACACTGCAGGGATGATTGTGTCTTCTCCCTGGGACTACTCACATGCTTCAAGTTAAAGAGGTGATTACTTAACTTGCTCATACTTATCAGGGATCAGGACCATTTTCACAAATTATAACGAATCCTAAATTTTAAAATTAAATATACCAGTATCCAGGTAAAGGACATATATTTTATTCATTCCATTAATCACCTATTATTCAACTTAGCTTAACAAGACAAGCAAACTACAAAGTGTGTCCTGATAGCTTTTTATACTCTGGAAAAAAAATAGACAATGTATGAAAAGTGTCTAAAATTGAGCAGCTTGTGGTTATGTTGCTATAGTTACAGGAAGTTCAGAGTCTTTTGCCAGCAAAGAAAATGAACAGTTTCAAACAGTTTTGTATTGTGTGCATCTAGTTATTGCTGACATTTTCAGGAAGTAGGTTTTGGTCTCCTTTGTGTAGAAGAAATTCAGGGGACAAATGGATTATGAATTACAATTCCTTGCACTTTTTGTCTGAGGATTTCAAAGTATTTTTCAAATGAGAATGGGAGATATTATAAATACTATTAATGGAGTTGTTAGAAAAATGTGTTTTTCCCTTTCCCCTCATTGAACATTTTGATCTTTCATCAAACAACCCCAAATCTGAAAAATTTTGATTGAAACCTGAACACTTTTGGTTTTCAGCCAAAAAAATGTGGGTTTCCAATGAAAACTCAAAATTTTCCATTGAAAGCAGACAACTTTTGTCAAAAAAGAAAAGAAAAGAAAATGTTTACCTGAAAACCCAGTTTTTCATAAGAAACAGTTTTGAGGGAAAGTGTTCCGCTAATAATTGTGCTCTCTTTAGAAGCTGGATAAACGGAGGTACTGGAAGTATAGGTGACATGCAAAAGTTCACATATAGCAGTCAGTGTTGGAGCTGGGAGCAAATGTCAGAAGTCCTGATTTCCAGTCCCAGCTGGGACCACCGAGGACTAAAAGAGACCAGGAGCTATACCAGTTTACACAACCTGAGAATCTGGTCCTGGACCTTAATGTCCCTGTCCCCAACATCCTGATGGCTATTTTTTTTTTTAAAGAAAGGTCTTTGTACCAAAATGATAAGGGTACAGAAATTTCAAAATACTAAACCGTAACAGATAGTATCCCTAATACTCTCAGCTCTACTTCAGTGAATTCTCATGATTTGTATGGTGGGAAAACGAACAAAAAAATCTATATTTCTACCCCCGGGAGCAGATTAGGGGCTGTCCACAATCTCCACACTCCAGGGGCATTTTGGGAGGTGAATGTTCATCAGAATGGTACCACCCTTCCCAGATGTTCCTAGTGCATACAAGGGTCACAGGCTGAACCATCCTTTAGGATAATGATGCATTTTGCCTGATGTGTCTAGTCTCCTCTTCAGTTGCTATAGAGGAAATCTCTTCCCATTCTTCTCCACCCCTTTTGGAGTGATGTGGAGGGAGCCACTCCTCTGAACACAGGGACTGAAATTGTGACTGGCTCTTGCACTGGGCACAAGGACCGGTGCCAATCCCCAATATGGAAAGTACTGTAGTCTCCCCTAGAGTGGTCCAGGCCCAGATCCTCAGATGGATACAGGCATGTGGGTCCCATTGAAATCAATGAGTTAGGTGCCTAAATCTCTTTCAGGATCTCAGCCTCAGTGACCAAACCAAGGCAACCAGCTGCCGGACATTGTGAAGAAACTCACAGTGGAGCCATGAATTTTAGGTGGTTTGAGCTAGGAAAAGAATCCCAGCATTTGTAAGTGCCCTTTCCAATAGCTTGTCCTTGCTGCCTGTGTTTTCTTTGGCTTCTTCCATCAACCCACAAGCCCCTTTAATTTATGCATTACAAATATAAAATGGTGGAGTGGCTTTACCACTGGGAGAACTAGGAAGCTATTTACAGGACTGCATAATAGGAACATAGCAACTATCAGAGTTGATCAGATCAGTAGTCCCACTAACACAGCAATCTGTCACCAACAGCACCTAGCCAATACTAGATGCTTCCAAAGAGGTCCAATAAACCCAGCAGTACATTAAGGGATAACCCCCAATAGTTCGAGATTGTCTTGTGCCATGAAACAAGTGAGTTTATAGCCCTTCCAAAATGCATGTGCTAATCTCTTAATACAAAGTTTAGCACTTCAGAGCCCCAGTAGCTCGCCGTGATCGTATAGTGGTTAGTACTCTGCGTTGTGGCCGTTGTGGCCACAGCAACCTCAGCTCGAATCTGTCACAGCATTGCTTTCACAGTGATATCATGGTATGTGGGCGCTGCCAGATTTTTGTGGGGGGAGGGATAGCTCAGTGATTTCCACATTGGCCTGCTAAACCCAGGGTTGTGAGTTTAATCCTTGAGGGGGCCATCTAGGGCAAAAATCTATCTGGGGAATTGTCCTCCTTTGAGCAGGGGGTTGGACTAGATGACCTCCTGAGGTCCCTTCCAACCCTGATATCCTAAGAGGACTTGGCTATAGGCTTTCCAGAAAGAGTTTGATGTTGTCACAAAAATGTTTTCCCATCTGAACACTCATTTAATTTCTTCTCTTTTTTTCCCTAAAACCTGAAGAAAAATCAGTTTTGCTGAAGCAGAAATATATGGGACCAGCTCGTGCTGCTGTTGAAAATCAGTGGGAGTTTTGCCATTTATATCTTTTTTTTTTTTTAGTTAAAACTAACTTTTCTCTTTAACATATGGTTAAATAAACATATATATAAATAAATAAAAGCACCACAATAATAATTTTGAAATAAAAAATGTGCATGTGTCACCCGTATAAGTGTTCTGGCTGTAATTTCTTAGTGGCGGTTCCCTGGTTCAACAAACCTGTTATTTATAAGTGAATTAAACAACATCATCAGATGACTTAACTGACTCTGAAAATTGCAGCGTGAAAAAAATGTGGCAATGAAGTGCCAGCCTACCAATTTAAATACAGCTCTAACAATGGCCAAGGCAATCAACGAACAAAAAAGTCCACATTTCTACTCCAAACTATCAATTAGGGAAAAAACACGCGTTCATTAACATGAACAAATTAGGCCAGAAATCTTGATTTGAGCTCTCGGGGTTGTTTTCAGGGCTGGTGAGAGTTACTAGATTGATGGGACTAGAAACTGAAGTCTTCTATTAATTCTGGCTAACATTCGCCTCCTCTGCTGAGAGCCAGCATGTAGCCTATGCACCTCTTAAGCACTCAAATTAATACTTAAGTGGGACTTAATCAGTGCATAGATATTGTGCTTGGTGCTCTGAAAAGGGCGATATTTCACCCCAAAAGCAGATGATAACAGTGCAAACTTTCATTACTCTGTCTTACCAATGTACATCACCTTTGTTTTGGGGGAACCACAATTTCCATCTGTTATGCTAGTGTAAAGGCAGAGCAGCTACACTGGCTGCAAAGGAGTTATGCTGGTACAACAGAGATCAGAATCTGCCTTGTCTAAGGTATTTATATGACCACCACTTCCATAGTATCTGAAGACCTCACAATCTTTAATGTATTTATGCCCACCAAACCCTGTAAGCAGGGTCTGAATGAACTTTCCCCTGAGAGCTAGTTGGGGACAGAGAGAGACTTGAGGAGCAAACTGTATTTACATGAACACACCTGCTCTGTATATGTATCTAGCAGACAGGAGTTGTGTAGCGCCAAATGATCTACGTTGGCTGGTGTTGGGTTACAAATCACTCATCATCATATCCACTCATTATACTCCACACCTGAAGATAGCCACTTTATGAACCTCAGACCCTCATATCTCAATATCTGTACTTTGACCCATCAACCTTTTACCCCCAATCAGAGATATTGCAGATTATGTATTCCTTATGCCACCCGATCTTAAACTGAACTTTGCACCCCTCGATAATCTGTACGTTATTCCCTGATAACCAGAAACTTCTATGCTTAAATGCTGTACTGTTCCCTTTTTTTTTTTAAACATCATCTTAAAAAAAATTTAATTTGAAAGCAAGGGTAGTGAAATGTTGTTATCAATGTTGTTGTCTTTATTATCTGAGTAAGGGGGAGCAGAACTGTCCCAAATGAGGGGGACACCCTCAGCTGAAAAGACCCCATTAAGCCAGGGGCTCGAATGCCAGACTCCTGTGAAATCAGAGAGGGGTGGGGACAGGTGTCCCAGCCAGGAGTTGTGGACTCTCCCTCAGGGTCCCCGGTCTGGTTTAACCTGTTCCTCCCCCACTGTTCAAAGATAGAGCTAAATAGGCTCCATTAGTAGCGTTTTGTTATTTTAAGTGCTGAAATAATTTGTTTGGAACAGTGTTCTGCTCAGCCTGCTGAGAGCCAAAAATCACTAAGACCTATGGAGTTCACAGCACACTGGCAGGTGGCAGCAGAAGGTGATTGGTGGGAGAAGCCGGCACAAGTGGTGAGCAGTCAACTGTTGGGAGCGGCCAGGAGTCAGTCGGTGGGAGGCCTCAAGCAGTCAGTCAGGAGTGGCCAGCAGGAGGCAGCAAGGAACAGCAGCTGGCAGGGCCACCAGGTGGCAAAGAACAACAGCTGGTGGGGTGGCCAGGTGGCAAGGAACAGCGGCTGGTGGGGCGGCCAGCCAGAGCAAGTGCTCAGATGGCAGAGCAAGCCAGGAACCTTCTTCCCCGGGCCGGAGGTGAACTTACACAGATATACTTCTGAACCCTGGGTCCCCACTGACCAAGGACAACCATTGTGAGTGGGGTATGGTGAGGGAGCAGAGGGGAGCACAGTAAAGGAATTTTTGGTTGTAGAACTCAAGAACATGAGGCGGAAGGCACTGCCTCACGCACTCTGGGATGGCTATCAGGCTCACAGTTTTAGGTTTCGGTATTTTCCCTAATTAATGTCGGGTGACTTCTCTCCTTTCATTAAAAGTTTATTTTCTATGCTCAGACTCTGTGCTTGCGAGTGAGGAAGTATTGCCTCTTAGAGGTGCCCAGGCGTGGTGTGTAATTTTCCCAGGTTACTGGGTGGGGACTCGAGCCAGTTCTGTGTTGTATTGTTGAAAAGGAACCCCTAGATATTGAACCCAACCCTGGTTGCTGCCACAGGGCCATCCCTATGGAGGTGCAGGGCCTGGGACATAGGCACCGAGCTTCTAATCTGCTGCGGGGTGCTTCCTTATTTACTTTCTCCATACCAGTCATGATTTTATAGACCTCTGTCCTCAGCCGTCTCTTTTCCAATCATTTTTGTTTCTGAACCTGTTGATATTGCAAGCTTTCAGGATGGGATTTTCAGAAGCACTCAGTGCTTGTGTTGACCTAACCATTGATATCAGCAGGAATTTTATTCACTGAGTCCATGGGAGCAGACGTAGGCCAAGAGGAATGCTTTAGAAAATTCCACCCTGAGGTGATTAATGGCCCCAACTTGCATTCCTTATGCTCCTCAAACCTCCACTGCACAAAGAATGATGAACTAGGACAAGCATATCAGAAGTTAGTTTAGTACTTATACTTTATAGAGGGTCTATATACATTTAAATCAGTATCCTTGTTACCGATACCAGTTAGTGAGAACTGTGATAAGGTTTTTGGTCATACGAGAAGCTGTTCAAGAGGAAATGGTTGGAAAACACCAACTCATCTACACATGAGTTTCTAAATAATTTTCAGATACCAATGATGTGCGGTCACTACAAACTAACAATGGCCAGATTGAGGGGACGTTGGCTATAAAACTGTGCTGGGCCAGATTCACCAATATGTCCTTTGTGCTTCTGTGGTGATGGAAAGCAACCAAGAACTCTGTCTGACTGGCAAGTTGAGCTGGAGTAATCCTTACTCCCTCTGGCTCTTTGGAAGATTGCATTTACCAAACTTTTTTGTGACACAGTAATTGGTAGCAGCCCCCATGTGCACCAGGACTTAGGGGCAAACACAGATGGATCTTGACTCTATAGGTTCTAATACCTGACCAGTGCACTTCAACATACATATCAAATGAAAAGATGATATATTAGGTGATAGAATGCACTGGGGAAAGAAGGGAAAAAAAATGCCACATCTGCCTTGCATTTTAAGGAGCTATATTGCCAAATAAATAAATAAATAAAATGCCCCCAAAAAAACAACAGAAAATCAAAGCCCAACCTAAATGGAATTTGTGAGCAGCCAAAGAAACACCCTGGAAAGTTGGGTGTCTGAGAGAAAAACAGCAGATGGCATCCTCAGGTGGTGGAAAGATGGAAATGCTAATTTAGAAATTCCAAGAGTTCATGGCTGTTGAAAAGCGTGACTGTTAAAATTCAGCAACAGACAGTCTAAATGTCTGTTCGCAGCTTTAGGGAGCACAGCTGCTTGGTGGCTCCTGTCCTAGTTGTCTCCGTTGAAATCTAAAAATCCTAAAACCGTTTAGATGATCTAAACAAAAGACACACACTTGCAATTGAGAATAACTGAGACGTGCCACACTCTAGAAATAACCCCCAACATTCTGCAAATAGGAGCTATGAATTACTGAGTCTTATGTTTGTCCATACATGAAGAGTGAACAAATACTTTTAGTAAGATTAGATTAAAGTCACAAAACATGACAAAACAGAAGCAAAGTGTCAAGGAAGTGTGTGTGTCTCCTTTGTGGTACTCTGCACTGAAATACACACAAAATGGCTGCTTGGGGCTACTGATAATAGCCATTAGAGATCTGAAGTTTCAGTAGAAAGCAAAGAAAGGCATAACAGTTACACAGCAACTAGCACTAAACTCTCGTTCTGGCTCTGAAACTGACTCCCTGAGACCAGTCCAGTATTTGAAACTCCAAGTATTCAAAAACTTGAGTCAGGCCCCAAAAATCATATGATTGGATTTAAAATCATGAGTTTTTAAAAATAATGCATCTGAAGTTTTTTTTTTTTATTTGCCTTTTGACGTTTGAACCTTTAGGACTCATATTTTCAAGCTTACCTCTGCAACTGTGAGGGCTAGAAACGTAATTTTTTTTTCTTTAATTAAAGCTGAAATTCTGATGCAACCACATGACTTCAGGGTCTAGGGCTTTAAGAAAAACACCAAATCATGGGAGACCGATGATAAAAGTACAAGAGTTAGCAACACTGCAAGTTGCCCAGCATCTGTTCACTGCTCTGTTTCCCACCTGTAAAACGTCGCTAATACTCCCCCTCCCCCCCCACATTTTTACTATTGTGACTACTTTATTATTATTTCAAATCAGAAACAAAACAAAACATCTTTCAATGCAATTTCTTATACAACCAGCATTTAGGAATGCAAAAAACTGAAATTAAATTTGTGCCAAATATTGAAGAAACAGAATAACTTTCGAGTGTTTCTCAGGAAAGAAGCAAATATGCAAAGTAAAACCACAAAAGATTCAGTTGCCTATTTTTGTTCATTTTTAACCAATGATAATATTTACAGGAGTGCTGTGAGGATTAATGAATTAATGTTGGTACTAGTGCTTTGAAGATGCATATTTTATATACACTGGTCATGCTTAAAAAGTTGCAGTTTTGCCTTTGATAACTAGATCACTTTCCCTGAGTAGAGGTGAAATTCACCCCATGTGCAGAGGGCCAGCCTACACACTCCGTCAGTCCTCAAAACAGGTCTTAAGTGGAATTTAAGCAGTGCACTGTCCCTGTGAATTTTGTCATAGATAGGGTGACCAGACAGCAAGTGTGAAAAATTGGGACAGGAGGTGGGGGGTAATAGGAGCCTATATAAGAAAAAGCCCCAAATATCGGGACTGTCCCTATAAAATCGGGACATCTGGTCACCCTAGTCATAGATGTGGTGTGCCATAGATATTCATATTCTCTGGTATTCCCCATTTCTGAGGCAATACCCAAGGAAGTTAAGAGACCATCTGGTACTTACTGCAAATACTGAGATAAAGTTATAAGAATATAAGAATGGCCTATTCTGAGGCACCTATCTCTCCCCATGTATTGCACAGGGAGCTGAGGCATCTAACACAGGCTTTGTGAATACCAGTGATATGTAGCAATGCTCAGTGTCACCACCCCTAAATTCCTCTGTGAATCTAGCCCTTTGATTTCTACTGCATTGTCTACCTTTTTCAAACCCAAGGTTAGATAGATCCGACTTCTGTTGGTTTCTTCGGCTTTGGTACCTCAATTGACAGCCACCTCAAGTCTCATCACTGCTATAATACCGGTGACTGATAATAAGCAGCTTCCCTCCTCGCCTTGTCCGGTGGTCACAGTCACCGCATTGCACTCCTTGAACCTGAGGGATGGGGGAGTTTAACAGTGCCATCCTTGCAGGACACATGGAAAGGGTCGGGGCTGTGACCACGGCTTTTCATGGCTTTTCTCACCGAGTGACAGGCTGAAACCAGTGAAGCCAAAAAGTGGTGTAGGAGCTGCCTATGAGCTTACTATCCTTGTGCCAATGGAAGCATCCAGTCAACTTGTTCCCCCAATAGGCAGAATGCCTCTGGGCACTGGTGCATCTGCCTCTAACTCATAAGCCCATACCTTATGGCCTTACTGTATGGCCATATAATCCCTGGCCAAAGCTCCACCTTCAGCAGTAGGTTGATTGACACAAAAAGTCCTTCCATTTCCGTAAAACTCATGCTGCTTACAATCTCAATTGATCTTTTCATTATTTTTCTCCTAACTTAAAGGACGAGGCTTGTCAAACTGCCAGTGAGAGCCATTGTTTCCAGCGTGTCAGAAAGCTCTCCAGGCTGTAGGGTACGGTGACAGCTATCATATCCCTTCCTTGCAGACATGACTGACCGTGTTTCCCAACATTTACTGGTCCTAGAGTGATAAGACCATACTATTGATATCGACAAAAAGCATGAGACTTTAAGGATGTCTCTATGCTTTGTGATAATTTAAGCAGAGAACACAGCAGAATGACAGATTATCTTTTGAAAGTTCACAGATAAAGTCTGTCACCCTAACCCCCCTGAAAGAATAAATGTGGGGACAGTAGCTAATGAACACAAGTTCTAGAATCTATTGTAGCCATCTTATCCAGCAAGCATGCTGCAAACTAATAACATCTCTGTTACCCTTTACTGACTGATAATTTACAATTGTTGAGCACAGCTACTAGACTGATTACACTGGTCTACAATTTTTGAGAAGTTGTCTGCTTCAGAGATAAAATGTGCTGTTTATTATGTATTTTGATGTGCTGAATTCAAATATGACAATTAAAACAACTGATTGGCTACTGTTTCTAAGATATTTAAGTTTTTACATTTTATATCTATGTATATTGTGTAGATAGTAGAGTTTTAATCATAAA